>NC_135665.1:1904626-2202985 GCF_964188315.1 Podarcis muralis | reverse complement strand
GGAAGCATGTATCTTATTCCTGTGAAGAAGCTGGATGGATTGGGTTTGGTCAATAGAGTGTTAAGTGAAATGGAGGAGACACGGTTGCCTTGTATTTCTTGGCTGGAAAAGTGGGCTCCTTTCTTACTTGTCTGTAGGTTTGGGGCTACTGAATTCTGAGAGCATTGTCAATGAGCATTTTTGGTTTGTCTCTGTCAGGAAATCTCAGACACTGCATGAACATTTGTCCCATAATAGTCGCAGCAGGAAGTTTTCTTGGTATGTGATGGCATATCATGAACTGGATATCCAGTTACAGAAATTTTGCATGCACACTTTTAAAATCCTGTTTGTCTTTAGTGTAACGCTATTACTTTCCTACCTACTGGGGGGGGGGGGGTGCCTAATCCTTAATATACATTTCACCAGTGGTGTGCATTGAGTTCTGATGAATACCAAATCTTAGGTAGGTTTGGAAAAATATAAATGCTGCCATTACAGGAAAACCCTTGCACCTATCCTATTGAACATTGGCAATATGTAATCCACCAAATATAATCCGGTTCTGTCGAAATATAAACAATTAACAGATGAAACCATTAAAAATAATGAAAGCCCCCCCCCCCCCCCCGGCAAGATCCCATTTTCCCATTTGTCTTAACTCTTACAGGCTTTATCCATTCAGAAATGATGTCTTCAAATTTAATCCAATTCTGAGTGTAAAAACGACAACAGCATAAAACTTGTGAGACACAGAGCATCAGTTTCTTGCGAGGTGCAGTTCTGATTAAGATCCGAAGCAAAATGGGTGGCTTCCAAAGCAGTTCAAGCCAAAGTGGGCCACTTTCAAATCACCAAATGAGGCCAAACCAAAGCTTGTGTTTGACGCACACTCTTTCTTTAGCATCAGTAAAATAATTTGTTGGACAGAGAATTTTAATGCTTCAT
The DNA here is from genome assembly GCF_964188315.1 of Podarcis muralis. NCBI lineage: Eukaryota > Metazoa > Chordata > Lepidosauria > Squamata > Lacertidae > Podarcis > Podarcis muralis. The sequence continues at coordinate 2,202,058 of NC_135665.1, read as the reverse complement.
TTTAGTTCATACTGTCAGTAGCATACTTGTAAAAATGTATGTACTATTTTTAAAAAATGATTTATCCTTGTCTTTCCAAACTTGATTCACAATCATGTACAGTGGTGCCTCGCAAGACAAAATTAATCCGTTCCGCGAGTCTCTTCGTCTTGCGGTTTTTTCGTCTTGCGAAGCACGGCTATTAGCGGCTTAGCGGCTTTAAGAAAAAGGAAACAAACTCGCAAGAACTCACAAGACGTTTCGTCTTGCGAAGCAAGCCCATAGGGAAATTCATCTTGCGGAACGACTCAAAAAACGGAAAACCCTTTCGTCTAGCGAGTTTTTCGTCTTGCGAGGCATTCGTCTTGTGGGGCACCACTGTAGACTAAATAAATGAAGCTGGGGTTTTTTTGCTGGCATCTAAAGGCTGCTGTCAGGGAGAAGTAAAAAATGCAACTTACTCAGTGGAATCTAAAGCATGTTGCAGTTCCCCAACAGTATAATATTATTTCAGAGTCTTCCAGTGTTGCCATGACTTGTGAAAGGGTTATTTTTCCTGGTCCTTTACATACAGGGGATCATCACTTATAATGAAAAATGAAGCTATTATATTTATTGACCCAAGTTGACAGAACTATGTTTATTAATATTTAGTGGACAAACTGAAGTCAGAGAGTGAATCTGTTTTCCTTCTTTTTCTGTTCTGTCATCATTTTCTTGCCAGCAGGGGAGGCAATAATTTTACTACTAACCTCTTCCTCTGGAGAACCTATTCATGCATGCTAAATGAGTGACAACAGGGAAAGGCCATGGGAATTGCAGTATTTAAATGACATTGGAAAGCAAAATCAGTCAGTGAAACAATGCTTAATGTTATGCAACATTAAAAAATACCTTATAACCTAAAAATATGTTACAGGTATGATGAAACGTCATTTCCCTCTAATAATTCTCTAGCAAGGAATAAATGAGCTGTTAAACATAATTGCAGCCATCTTGAATCACTGGGTCACTACAGAGCCACAAATGTCCAAGTAATTCAGTGCCCTGAAGCTGCTCAACAACATGCCTGGTCAAAACATGGTTACCTCCATATTCTCCCTTCTGTGGTCAAACGGGTCCAAGCACTTCCTTCCCTTTTCCAAACACTAGGCTGGCGATACGGCAAGTCCATCTTTGCTGTCTATGATATTTGTCTGGAGTGAGTCATCATTGGGAGAGATGAGCTTTCACCAATTGATGGCAAAGCTATGTTTTGGTTCATAATGTTTTTGTTTTTATTTCATGAGGCATAGGTTGCCTTTCAGAGTTGCATCTTCCAAGTCTTCTCAGAACATATTTAAACACAAAAATGTATAAATATAAAATCATAATAAAGCACAGCATATCTAAAGCTGCAATAGCAGCATATGTTTAAAACAGTATCAGCAGAATAGAACAGACCAAGGCTGTATTTAAAGTTCTCCTTAAAACTAATAAAGAAGGAACTATACATGTCTCCCAAGGAAGAGAATAACAAAGTGATGGGGCCACTATAAAAAGGCCCTGTCCCTTGAATTTACCAGATTATTTATTTATTTGTGTGTTGTATTTATAAACTGCCTGCCTTGCTTTCTTTTTCCACCTCTCAGTGCAGATGGTACCCATTGAGCCTGTGGTGGCGGAGGGGACAGTCCAATGGGATCAGGCCCCAACCTTGTCTCTGCCTGTCGCCCTCATGATCTTCTTTCTCCCCACAAGGCAGATGGTTTCTGTTGGCCTGTGGGGAGGAGGGGAAAGTCCAACTCAATCAGGCCCTGATATTGTCTTTCTCTGGCTCCCTCACTCTCTTCCTCAGTGCCCTGAAAATGAGGCACAAAGGAAGAAAACTAAACAAACAAATTTACAAATAAATGCACGGGGGGACAGGAAAATGTGGTGCCAAGCAACTTGGGGCGTTAAAGGTTAAAGCAAGTATTGGCTTTTTAAAGGCATGAAATAAAGCACTCAATTGGATAAACATGCAAGACTGCAGGCTTTGAGCTTTGAAATGTTATTCAAACAATACTCGTGTTTGTCAAGTTGAATGATTAATCTGATGCCTTTAAGAAGAAAATAAAAGCCGGCTCTTGCACTCAGGTCCTTCTTGTGATCTCCCTATAAGCATCTGGTTGACGCTGTGAGAACAGGATGCTGGACTGGGTGGGCCACTGGCCTGAGTCAGCATTTTTATGTTCTGTCCCCCGTCCCCCCATTTAAAATATTGATCAGATAAAGAGAGGAAATCAGTTGGCACTCTGGAAACAGGAAAAATTTGTTCCTGTGCTAGAATCTTTCATATCTGGCCAAAAAGGGCTGTGTGTGGATTCACCAGCCGGGGACGTTGGCTGAGTCAGAGAGTGCTCTGTCAACAGACTTAGTTGATACAACTCCCACCCAGTGCTGGTTCTGCAGCTGTAATCTGCAGCGCAGCAACCACAGGATTCTTCCCCAGGGCCTGGGTTCATTTCTAAGCTGTCAGGGCAACACTCCCAACCCAGGGGAAGAATCAAGTCATGACCAGCTCTGCATGTCACAGCAGCAGTTTGGAGAAGACAAGGTTCACTTCTTTTATTTTGTACTCACCATGTTGTTGTTGTTGTTGTTGTTGTTTAGTCGTTTAGTCATGTCTGACTCTTTGTGACCCCCTGGACCAGAGCACACCAGGCACTCCTGTCTTCCACTGCCTGGTCAAACTCATGTTAGTAGCTTCGAGAACACTGTCCAACCATCTTGTCCTCTGTCGTCCCCTTCTCACCATAAGGTACTCACCATAGTTAATATCTAATACAGTGGTACCTCTGGTTACATACTTAATTTGTTCTAGAGGTCCGTTCTTAACCTGAAACTGTTCTTAACCTGAGGTATCACTTTAGCTAATGAGGCCTCCCACTGCCGCCGCCGCCGCACAATTTCTGTTCTCATCCTGAAGCAAAGTTCTTAAGCCGAGGTAATATTTCTGGGTTAGCGGAGTCTGTAACCTGAAGCGTATGTAACCTGAGGTACCACTGTAGTATGTTGATTTATGTGTTAAGGTGCCTTTGGGAAGCTTTGAAAAAAATTATGTAAAATTAACAGAAAGCTAAACTGACTTACTTTGTCACTGCCTTCAAAAAACTGCTTGGAGGAGCACCTGTAAGTGTTGATATTTGGGTTTTGCTGCAGGAGTTTGATAAAATGTCAGGAAGTCTAATGCTGACCCTAATTGCCACTGGGATATTCCTTGCTCATTTTGACAAATGTCAACCCATCAGTCACATAAATAAGTTTCTCTGTCATATACAAGCTCTTGGATTGTTAACTTTAACACACACTGCTTTTTACAGTTCTTCTGGCAAGCTTCCTGGAATAGCAACCTAACTTAAACTGTTGCTGCTTTTAATGCCTGGATGATAAATGACTCTTAGGAGCTGGCAGAAGATTACAGTTCACATTTCTTAAATGCTAATAGAAATTTGTTCAAAAATGAACACACGCACACACACACACCCGTGGCAATATATGGTAAGATTCTAAGGCTCTCATCTTGAGATCTACTTACATTAAATCATAAACAAAATTCAAATAGACTATGATAAGGATTCTTGCACCAGCTGACATATAGCTTGGGTGGAGGCCACCAAACATTATTCCAGGGTCATTCAAACATGTTATGAGTTTAAGGTGTTCAGCTGTATGCTGAACTAGCTCCCTGGCGAGGTGATGGTGGTTTAAGGGGCTTGGTGCAAGACAACGAAGAGGTGAGGCCCCCTCCCCAAATGACGCCAGAGTTGAGGCCACAGCATGGCAGTGATGTGGACCAGATGGAAAGCAGCCAGCTGGGAGAAGACCAAGAGACAGAGCAATGTTTGGTGTCTATTAGAGTCCTAGGCTGTGACTCTGGAGGAAACAACACCCTTTGGGAGAGTTAATATTGTGAACTCCTCCATCGCAGGCTCAGGTTCTTTATATGTGTAAATGCACCATATATGACCAAGGCAGCAGTCTCTGCTGTGCCTCATTTCCGAAGGGAACACGAACCCTGGGCAGGCAACAATAGGATGAAATACGGATTGAATAGTAGTGCTGTACTCACTGTAGCCCCAATCCAGCACCTATTGTTGTGGTATCTTGTTTCCTTGTAACTGATAGGAAGCACCCTTTGCAGCACTTTTCCAACAGTACACTCACTACATTAGTCCTGTTGCTTTGAACAATTTCACTTGTATAACAGAGCTGTAGTCCTGAAAGAACTGAGAACAGTAACCAATATGTTTCCATGCAAAACTCATACTCCTATGACTGCTATCAGGTTTTACTGGAACTGGAAACAACATTTGTTCTTCATTCTGTGCAGTTTGTTCTCTGTGCTCTTCTCCAGTTCAGTTTCGAAACATGTTAAATAGTTTGGCACCCACAACTCCCTCCTCCATTATAGCAGCTCACAGAATCTAAAAACAAAAAACTCCACCACCTGTTACAGCAGCTTTTTATACAAGCACAAATCCAGGCAGCCTAAAAAGGAGAGTATAGTTTGGCCATAATTGTGCATGTGATGTGATGCTTTTCCCATTCCTAGTACAGTACAAACGTTGTTGCCTCAGCCTGATGCCTCACATGTGAATTAAGCGGGGGGGGGGGGTATTGCCCATTGTTCTTAAATTTTAAAAAAATTATTATTAATACACACACACACAAAAATACAGTACAAACAAAACAATGGTAAAGACAATACTAATTACAAATCAGTTCTTAAATTAAGGTCACCTTAATTCAAATTAAATTAATTTAAATTAAATCAGTTCTTAAATTAAGGTCACCAGGTAAAAATCTATATTATTGTCAAGTGGGAACTAACTTGCTAAACTCTGCACTCAAGTTGACCTGGTGTTTGGCTTGCTCCTTCAAGTAGTCCAGCCCAAGCTGTTAAGATTAAAACCAGCACTTTGAATTGGACTCAGAAATGGTAGTATCATATTTTCCAAGCCCCCTCAATAATCTGATGATTTATTATGAACCAACTGAAGTTTCAGGACCATTTTCAAAGGCAGGCCAGATAAAAGCACCTTGCAATAATCCAACCAGGAAGTCACCAGAGCACAGATAACAGCCATTGTAAATCAACTAAAGTATGGCTTTGTTTCTCAAATAATAACTAAACATGGAATCGTAAGAGTTTTGGATTTTATAACCATAGTGATATACTATGATATTGACAAGTTTGTTTCTTAATGCACAAAAGTGCTTTACTCACATAGTTTTATGGAATATGAGAAAAAAAATTGCCTAAGTTTTTTAATATCTAAAAAATCAGTGCTCATTAAAAATATGCATGATTTTTGTTTGCAATTCTAAACAGTTAATTTTGTACATAAATTATGCAATCCATTATTTCCCCCCAATCTCTGCCCACATTATACTATCCAGATGACAGCCTCGTGTTTCTCAGAACTGCATCAGGTGGCCTTATATAATAATAAAAAAGATCCATTTCATCAAGCTTTCATTTACCGTATTTTTCGCTTTATAGGACGCACCCGAACATAGGACGCACCTAGTTTTTAGAGGAGGAAAACAAGAAAAAATATTCTGAATCAAATGTTGTATAAACTACTGTATTTAATAAACAACCGGTATATCAGAAGAATATTACAGCCATGTAAAGTGAACAGCAGTCAACAGTGGTATTAAGAACCTTTAAGGTTTGAGTACTCTTCTAGTCTTCTGTGAACCCCAAGAACTCATCACTGCTAAAGTCAGAATTTATGAAGCTCAGTTGCTCACAATCACTGACATCACTTTCTTCGCTATCTTCATGTAAAATACCATCTTCGTTTCCATCCAAAGCATTGCTAATGCCTCATTTTTTCCTCTCAGTCCTCTTCCTCGCAAACATTCCCTTTACTTGAATCACAGTCAAGAAACAGCTGAGCAGAGCCTCTCAGCGGCAGGCTTGGGAGGCTTTCCTTCTCCCCACTTTTTTCTCCCCCTCCTTTCCATCCCTTTCACCCAAACTCCTCAGGTGACGTCTGCAATTTCTCCCCTTCGCTGCTCCCTCTCCTTTGCCCTCTACCATGACTCTCCACTCACGGAAACCTACGGTACCTCCTCTCCCTTCACCCAGCTTCTTGGTCCCCCTCCTCTCCATCCTCTTCCTCCCCTCTCTCAGCGCACAGCCTGCCCGCTGCTCCAAACCTTGAGGGGAAAGGGCAGGCTGGTGCAGAGCAGCACCCCCCACCCCCAGCAGCATGGGGCATGGGCGCACAGCCCTCCCGCTGCTCCAAAGCTTCCCGGGGCTGCAGGGGGAAGCCGAGGCTGCTGGCAGAGGAGCATGGCTCCCCCACCACCACCACCACCAAAGAGCAGCCCAGGAGCGTGTCGCACTCTGGCAATTTGGCTCCAGGGACCACATATTCGCTCCATAAGACGCACAGACATTTCCCCTTACTTTTTAAGAGTAAAAAAGTGCGTCTCATGGAGCGAAAAATACGGTATTTTACGCACTTGTTGATAGCTGTCAACATTGTAGCAACAACAACCCAGGGTTTCCCACCTAAAGTAACTGATGTGGACCTGAGTGAAAACTATATACACGATACTCCTGGTGGGCAGGGTGAGAACTTCAATACATAACAGGCTCCCCCCCCCCATTGATTTTAAACCCTGATCCTGCCAATATGTGGGTGGTGGTGCTACAGTTGTGGGCATGGGGTCGGCAGCTGCAGTCTCTTGTTCTGTCCCACCACAAATCATTAATTGCTTGAGTGAATCCCCTAACCAGGCCTTAACCTTGTTTCATTTGAATGTGTTGTTTTCTAAGTGACATCTAATGCCAGGTTATGTCAGTGATAGCAGATGCTAGTGGCAGATACTATTAAACATCAGTTTCTTAAAGTAGTCATTCAACTTTTAATTTCCTCACAAGTATTTGTGTAAACTGCAGATGGGTGGAAGAGGCAAACATTGGAAAGTGTCCAAATTGGCAATGATAATTCATAATTGCTTTTAGAAGAGGCCAGATGATTTTATTTGCAAACTTATAAACTAAATATTTCTACAGTCCAATTTTGAATACCAAGTTTCAGATCAGAGTGCATTTTAGGACTGTCAAGTCTATAAACAAAACAAAATCACTAACATGCCCTTAACAACAGAGGCATGAATAGTACATATATATTGATTCTGAAGAAGCTGCCTCTAATGACAGATAAGAATCTAGAGATAAGCAAAGCCATTGACTTCATCCTTCTTGGCTATACATCACAGCGTGAGGACACAGAAAGGACTCGGATTTATTTCTGGCATAAAGTTAACACGAGATTTTTCCAGTGACATCATCGTCGTCATAAAAAACACCTGCTCAATATTCTCTGACTTTAAAATAAGTATAGTAGATGTATTAAAATAAAGTTTTTTATTTTTATTTTTGCTAAGGAGAATTCTCTCTAGTATATCTTAAATGTAAATATCTTGTAGCGCAAAGGAGATCATTCACCAGTGCAGGCATTTTCATCTTGTCAGGCGGAATGATCTCCCCTCTCTTCCGCCTGCGCGCTCTTCTGGGGTTTCCTCCAACACGTACAGCCCTGCCAAGCCCATTTGGGGTGGCCCAAGGGGGAGCCAGAGGAGCCTCGTTGTGCTGGGGAAGTCCTGGCACTGGCTTCTGCTAAGAGCACTCCCTAGTTGAATCCAACCCTGATTATACACTTGAGGAAAGTGGTCATTAAGTATTTTATTGTTTTCCCAGTTGACTGCCACATTTATTCTAGTTGTACACAGTGGAATTTATCATGAAATCTATATCACATTTTTTGATTTCACCTTTTTGAGCACATAAAATAATGGATTCCCCAAACACGCAGCTATCTACAATAAGGTTTTAGATATTTTCTCCAATATTTATACTGAATAATAAGTGGTTTCTTTCACTTCCTGTTAGCTGTGAAGTGGGGTGAAGTTTCAGGTGGATATTGAAACAAGATTGCTGCCAAGGAATAATAGCTGTGAGGAAACTTTTTAATGTAATTGGGAGATTTCTTAGAAAATAGGAATGTGGCTTTAATTTTATTTTTAAATTTGAATAGTCCAGACTGCAGTGACGCTTCAGGTTTGCTCTTCTCAATGTGCCACCCTTCACTGTCATGAGAGGCATGTTGCGTGTCATGGTTTGGCTGTCAGATATTAGGCAGCCTTGCTTTTCAGTTGTCAAGGATGTGTCAGGCAAGCCCAGGTCATCCACTGGGCAGGAAAGAACACGAGGCACGGAATTCAATTAGCTTTTAATGACAGAAAGTAACAACGTAGCAGAGTCCTCTGGCTCATCCTAATCCACTGGCCTGGCCCTCCCTCTCTCGCCTCTCGCTCTGGATCCTTCTGGATCCTCGCTCTGGGCCTGCCTGGCCTGTGGCTCAGGACTCTCCTCAAGAAGGGGAGGAGAGCCAGGAGGACTGGCTAGCAAGGGCAACCTCTGACCTCTCTCTCTGCGCTCCCACTGAGACTCTCAGCCTCTACCCCTGTCCTGGAAGGGCCTCCTTCTACTGGCTCCAGCCTCCTGCTTCTAGCACCTCTCAGCTCATCCCTGCTGCAGAGGTGCCATTGAAGCCACGCTGCTCCTCCGACCTGACATGAAGTGGTCCTCCCCCAATCTCCCTCACACCTTGGCACATCTGCTGGGGAACCATGCAAAAGTGGGGTTCCTGACTGCGCATTACACATCATTCTCTCATCTCATACAAACTGTACAGACATAGGTTCTGGGCAAATGTTATGCTGAACATGGTCTCATGATTCTGCTCCTGCTATAAATTCATACAGTCTACATGAAAATAAACCAGCATATGAGTCCTGTCAAATGGTTCTGTGGGATTAGGCTTGAATTTTGCAGTGTTCCAAGGGAATAGGAAGAGAATATATGTTCACTTGCATTTATTCATTCATTTAAATATATGCAAATTTCAAGGTCTGTTTACCTTGCTTTAAGTCTGAACTGTATATCACCAAAAACTGTATTTTGGTTCTTACTAAAGCTTTCAATAAGGCAAATATATTTTATTTACTGATGAAAAAGAACATATTTTTCCACTATTGACTTCACATTCCACCCCATAAAACTGCTGTCTAAAGCTTACTTGCCAGGAGGTGTGACCCCAGTGAGTTTGGTGGAACATTTCTGAGTAAAAATGCTTAGGCATCAGTTGGGAATGTTCTTTGCATATTATTCTTCCTGGGGTAAAAAAAATTTGACTGTGAAAAAAGTTCCCCAACAGGTCAAAGTGATTACGGTAACTGCCCAGTACATATTTTACTCCAATAATCCACCGTATTTTTCGCTCTATAAGACACACCAGACCATAAGACACACCCAGTTTTTGGAGGAGGAAAACAAGAAAAAAAATATTCTGAATCTCAGAAGCCAGAACAGCAAGAGGGATTGCTGCGCAGCAAAAGCAGCAATCCCTCTTCCTGTTCTGGCTTCTGGGATAGCTGCGCAGCCTGCATTCGCTCCATAAGACGCACAGACATTTCCCCTTACTTTTTAGGAGGGAAAAAGTGAGTCTTATAGAACAAAAAATATGGTAATTATCTCTCTAAGCTATACTAGTCACTTTACCCATTTGGGGGCATTTTCCTATCGGTCTGACGTCTTTTACAGTATATTCCATTTTTCACATTTCTTCCAGGATAGACTAATTGATAAGGCCAATTGATAAGGTAGATGAAAAGGATTCTGGCGAAGGGATGAAGCAGAGCTTGCAGAAGGGCAAGGTTGAAGGAGAGGCTCCTCTAAGGCTGCCCTTGGAGTACTGGAGGCCAGCAGGGGATGGCTGGTGCTGTGCAGCTGCCCCTTGTCAGAGTCCTTTCCCTTTGCTGCCCTGCTTGTCTGCCCAAACATCTTCACCTCCTGTTGTTTGCCATCTTGGTTTGTTTCTTCCATTTATCCTTTATCACAGAAATGGCTGGATCACAAAACTGTATTAATAAATTCCATTTAGGAAAAAGGACTGACAGTGCAAAGCTACTATAAGTCACATGGTTACTCTTTTTCATTACTCTTTGTAGTGACATCTGAGATTTTTCTGTACTGTATTTAGCTTCCAAAGCTAAAAGAGTTTCATTAGCTGCATACACCTCTTTCCCGCAGGCATGCTTTTGTATTGGTTAAAAAAACAGCTGTTATGTAAATCTTTGTTGCGCTATTCCAGATGTTTTGAGAGCCCAACTTTACATTCTTATAGAATTTATAATTATTTTTTTTAAGCAACACATCCAACATTTCCCTTCCCACCCCTCACTCTCAAGACTGATAGGCTTAATGCTTTGAGAAGTTTTGTATAGAAAATAAATAGGATTTATGGTGTGTCAGCTGCTTCAATAATTTATTTTTTTTAAAAAACCATACATATTGAAGAAATGTTTGTAGGCATGTTCTAGTTATATTATTGTAAACATAATCTAGTTTGGGGAGCACACTAAAGTTTAGCATAATACTTTCTGGGAATAATTTGTATTGTATTAGGTGGAAAAAATGAACCTGAGAAACCTAGGCAACAGACTTGCATAAAGGCAACAGAAACTACAGTATTAATATTAATACTGGTTCTTCCACACCATAGCATCTCACCCAGCACTTAAGGCTGCTCATTCTTCATTCCCATTCTTCTTCTATCAGGTTATACCAAATACCAGTTAGTGCCAATCATATTTATGGCTTGCTCTGATATGAATGATGCCCTCCTAGGAAATACCTAATTAGGACTATCCACTTACTGTATTTACAATGAAGAGTTCTAGGTTCACTTTCCAGATACCTTTACGAAAACAATGTGTACATTTTATATTCTTATCTTCTTTTAAAAAATGAAGTGTGGGGCACAGTCATGGTCTATGTTAAGGGTGAGTTCCACCATTATAAAGAGAAATTGGAAGCAGATCTTATGGTTTATAGTTAGAAAATTGTGCAACAGACTGATCTGAAATTTGGTTTGTTTGATGATGGTTGATACCAATTTGGGAACAGATAGTACAAGGAACTGCCTGTTTTGAATTAGTTACATTTTTGATGAGAGACACTAGCATGTTGGCAGGTGCCATCAAGTTTTCATCTGTAGATTTTGCTAGGGCGGCTTTTCCAGAAAGGCTCTCTGGGCTGCGTCCTTTGCCGGCATCCTCTGCCTGCTATGATCATCAACCTTTACTCTCCACTGGCCCCTTTTCTTCATCTTTTTTAAAAACAGCAACACTCTTAATTCTTCTCTCATCCTGCCCCTTATAAACACCCCACTTCCGTCCAGTTTTCAACCCTAGATGATTCATTTCCATCTTTCAATCAAAAAATGTGGGGCTTTTTTTTTTAAAAAAAAAATCAGGCTGTGTGCTATTTCTACCTAGAGTGGACCCACTGAAATTAATAGGCATGACTGACTTAGGTCCATTAATTTCAATGGCTCTACTCTGAGTTGGACTAGCATTGGATTCAACCCATAGGTACCAAAATGTATTTTACTGTATCAACCACTGAATTGACAAGTGCAGTGTAATTCTCCAGGTAAATAATAGCTATCCATTGATTAGAGACTTTTGCGAGAAAAGGAAATACCAAAGGTATGAAATACAGTTTTGCTCTCCGTATAGCATTTCTAATCTGGCTTTCTAAGAAATTTATCCAAGTGAGGTAGCAAAAGCACTGCAGTACATTGTCTGGATGATAGCACAAAGATGACAACCACTTTGTTCTCTCTTTCCTGTAAATTACTTTGTTCATCTTAATTATTTTTAGGATCAGTTTGTTTACCTAAGGAGCAGGGCTGTAGCTAGGGGGTGGTGAGGTGCCCCCCCAGGGGCACAGGCGATGGGGGAGCACAAAATCGGCTAAAAATATGTCCATAAATATAAATATTGATTATTGCCTCATAAGAAATGGTTTTAAATATAGGGTGAATTGAATGGGTAGAAGGGGGGGTTGGAGGAGAGGAGGAAAGAAGAGCTAATTTGTCTGTGGCTAGGGGGTGCAGTCTGGACGGTTCTGCCAGGGGCGCAAGATCACCTAGCTATGGCTCTTCTGAGGAGCAGTCTGTTGGTATGAGTAGGGTAGTAAGAAATGAATTATTTTTCACCCTCTCAAGGAGACGTATGTGTAAACATCAGAGCTTATAATGCAAATACTGAAGTGAGAGAACTGATCCTTGTTACACATGTCTAGTAGGCCAAAGCAAGGGTGCAGGCTTTCCTTAGCTCAATTCAGAATTGGCTCAGCTAATAAATTGGAGGGGGTTGCTCTTGTTTTCAAATGGAAACAGCACAGTCCATTTTCTCTATTTTGAAATTGGTGATGAATCCCAAACACCTCTGCCCCAAATCCTAGAAATGAGCCTTCTTCCCTTTCTCCAAAGGTGATGGTGATGGCAGCAGCAACCTCTCTGTGAAGCTTGTATTTCTTATGAAATTCTGGATCCTGCAATAGCAGAAGAGCAGGGTCAGGTAGCTTCTACAATGTCTGAATTCCTTATGAAGTATGGATATGATGTTACTGGTTAATTCATTATGAGTGAGGCACAGGATTTTGTTGGAGTTTAGGCATGATACACAATAAGTGCAGGCAGGAACATTGAGATGGAGGAAATATTTGGTTTGGTTTGCATTTTAATGTTAACCTACCTTATTTGCAGTTTGAGCAAACTGTAAACATTTGAAATTTGCAAGATTTTGTGATGCAGTTCTCCAACCAATTAATGTGCAGAGCATTATGTACATTGTGAGAAAGTGTATTAAAAATGCATGTACAGGTGAAACTCGGAAAATTAGAATATAGTGGAAAAGTCCATTTATTTCAGTAATTCAGCTTAAAAGGTGAAACTAATATATGAGATAGACTCATGACATGCAAAGCGAGATATGTCAAGCCTTTATTTGTTATAATTGTGATATTTATAGCGTACAGCTGATGAAAACCCCAAATTAACAATCTCAGAAAATTAGAATATTAAATGAAATCAGCAAAACAAGGACTGCAAATAGACCAATATTGGACCTCTGAGAAGTAGAAGCATGCACATGTACTCAGTACTTGGTTTGGGACCCTTTTGCATCAATTACTGCCTCAATGCGGTGTGGCATGGGTGCTATCAGCCTTTGGCACTGCTGAGGTATTATGGAAGACCAGGAAGCTTCAATAGCAGCCTTCAGCTCTTCTGCATTGCTCAGTCTGATGTCTCTCATCTTTCTCTTGGCAATGCCCCATAGATTCTCTATGGGGTTCAGGCCAGGCAAGTTTGCTGGCCAATCAAGCACAGTAATCCCATGGGCATTGAAACAGGTTTTGGTACTTTTGGCAGTGTGGGCAGTGACAAAGTCCTGCTGGAAAATTAAATCAGCATCCCCATAATGCTCATCTGCAGAAGGAAGCATGAAGTGCTCCAGAATCTTCTGGTAGACTGCTGCGTTGACCCTGGACTTAATGAAGCACAGTGGACCAACACCAGCTGATGACATGGCTCCCCAAATCAACACAGACTGTGGAAACTTCACATTGGACTTCAAGCATCTGGCATTGTGTGCCTCCCCATTCTTCCTCCAGACTCTGGGTACTTGGTTTCCAAATGAGATGCACAAACTGCTCTCATCAGAAAAGGGATTTGGAGAGCCATGTCATCAGCCGGTGGTGCAGCGGCAGCAAGAGGCCCCATTAGCAAAAACACGCCTCTAGTTAAGAACAGTTTCAGGTTAAGAATGGACCTCCGGAACAAATTAAGTTTGTAACTAGAGGTACCACTGTATACCCCTATTTGTACGTCTACTATTAAAACCACGAACTTTGGAACCATCTGGATTATTTGTCTTCAAATGCAGCTCATAGTGCAAATGCGCCCTTACATCTTGTCCGCACGTACAGTTCCCACTCTCAGACATGTAAACACAAAATAATTTACACCTGTAAACTTGCTTCCATGCATAGATCATGTTCCTGGATTGTTGTGTGAGAGAGAGTCACTCTGCATGCACATCTGCATGTTTCGGATTGCAGCTGCCAGAGTGTTTGCTGGATCTGGTAGATTGGAGGATATAACTCCAATATGATTTCAGAAATGACTTCTGGCAGCCCTTGGGACTAATGTGACCAGTGAAGCAATTTCACTTAGAGGCCTTGCAAAATATTTTCCTAGTTCTAATGTTGCATTTCCCTGTTGGGTTTTGTGTGTGAGAACATGTATGAAGAGCCCTGCTGGATGAGAGCAGATCTTGTCCCAGCATACTGTTCTTGCAGGAGCCAACCAGATGTTCATGAGAAGCCCACAAGCAGGCTTCCCGGTGCGTTTGTTCCATGTGCTCCATACATGTAAGGCCTCTGTGCTGGAGAGTGGCAACTGTACCCCCCTCCCCCAGCACCTAGGTCGTTATCTTGAGAGTAGAGTAGGCCTAGATGTCCTGCTCAAGCCACGACTGTGGGGAGCCACTTTTCCGAGATCAGGGAAGACTTGGATTAAGGAATGAGGGTCAGCAAAGGCAAACGTGCCCCCCCCCAATGGTATTGGGGGAGAAGGTTAGCCACAGACATTAAGTTTTGCCTCCTCCCTTGTTCGAAAAGAATCGTAGGACTCCTTTTGGGCGTGTTGAAGTGCGAGGCACCGGCGGTACCATTGCAGACTCCATTGCTGAGATGCCTTGGATGCGACCACAGAAGTGGCTGACTTCCTAATGTTGTTGTTGTTGTTTAGTCGTTTAGTCGTGTCCGACTCTTCGTGACCCCATGGACCAGAGCACGCCAGGCACCTCTGTCCTCCACTACCTCCCGCAGTTTGGTCAAACTCATGCTGGTAACCTCGAAAACACTATCCAACCATCTCGTCCTCTGTCGCCCCCTTCTCCTTGTGCCCTCCATCTTTCCCAGCATCAGGGTCTTCTCCAGGGAGTCTTCTCTTCTCATGAGGTGGCCAAAGTACTGGAGCCTCAGCTTCACGATCTGTCCTTCCAGTGAGCACTCAGGGCTGATTTCCTTAAGAATGGATGCGTTTGATCTTCTTGCAGTCCATGGGACTCTCAAGAGTCTTCTCCAGCACCATAATTCAAAAGCATCAATTCTTCGGCGATCAGCCTTCTTTATGGTCCAGCTCTCACTTCCATACATCACTACTGGGAAAACCATGGCTTTAACTATACGGACCTTTGTTGGCAAGGTGATGTCTCTACTTCTCAAGATGCTGTCTAGGCCTGTCATTGCCCTTCTCCCAAGAAGCAGGCGTCTTTTAATTTCGTGGCTGCTGTCACCATCTGCGGTGATCATGGAGCCCAAGAAAGTAAAATCTCTCACTGCCTCCATTTCTTCCCCTTCTATTTGCCAGGAGGTGATGGGACCAGTGGCCATGATCTTCGTTTTTTTGATGTTGAGCTTCAGACCATATTTTGCGCTCTCCTCTTTCACCCTCATTAAAAGGTTCTTTAATTCCTCCTCACTTTCTGCCATCAAGGTTGTGTCATCTGCATATCTGAGGTTGTTGATATTTCTTCCGGCAATCTTAATTCCAGCTTGGGATTCATCCAGCCCAGCCTTTCGCATGATGTATTCTGCATACAAATTAAATAAGCAGGGAGACAAAATGCAGCCTTGTCGTACTCCTTTCCCAATTTTGAACCAATCAGTTGTTCCATATCCAGTTCTAACTGTAGCTTCTTGTCCCACATAGAGATTTCTCAGGAGACAGATGAGGTGATCAGGCACTCCCATTTCTTTAAGAACTTGCCATAGTTTGCTGTGGTCGACACAGTCAAAGGCTTTTGCATAGTCAATGAAGCAGAAGTAGATGTCTTTCTGGAACTCTCTAGCTTTCTCCATAATCCAGCGCATGTTTGCAATTTGGTCTCTGGTTCCTCTGCCTCTTCTAAATCCAGCTTGCACTTCTGGGAGTTCTCGATCCACATACTGCTTGAGCCTTCCTTGTAGAATTTTAAGCATAACCTTGCTAGCGTGTGAAATGAGTGCAATTGTGCGGTAGTTGGAGCATTCTTTGGCACTGCCTTTCTTTGGGATTGGGATGTAGACTGATCTTCTCCAATCTTCTGGCCACTGCTGAGTTTTCCAAATTTGCTGGCATATTGAGTGTAGCACCTTAACAGCATCATCTTTTAAAATTTTAAATAGTTCAGCTGGAATACCATCACTTCCACTGGCCTTGTTATTTGCAGTGCTTTCTAAGGCCAAAGACAACTGACTTCCTAATAATCTGGACTAATTGGTACCCTGCCAGAAATGCTGAATTGGTAGCTGTGAGGGGAAGTCTTGCTGCTGTGAGAGGAGGGAGAGAAGGGGAGGAGTGAACTGTGCAATGAAATTATAAAGTTGTGGAGAAATTGCTACCTTCCCTGTTATTGTCAGTAGAATAAAGAGCATGAAAGTTAAAATGGAATAAAGGTAAAGGTAAAGATACCCCTGCTCGTACGGGCCAGTCTTGACAGACTCTAGGGTTGTGCGCCCATCTCACTCAAGAGGCCGGGGGCCAGCGCTGTCCGCAGACACTTCCGGGTCACGTGGCCAGCGTGACATCGCTGCTCTGGCGAGCCAGAGCCGCACACGGAAACGCCGTTTACCTTCCCGCCAGTAAGCGGTCCCTATTTATCTACTTGCACCCAGGGGTGCTTTCGAACTGCTAGGTTGGCAGGCGCTGGGACCGAGCAACGGGAGCGCACCCCGCCGCGGGGATTCGAACCACCGACCTTTCGATCGCCAAGCCCTAGGCGCTGAGGCTTTTACCCACAGCGCCACCCGCTGTGGAATATTAAATGGAATAAGGAGCATCAAAACCAAAAAAGAACATTTGGATATAATGTGACTTTATAATGTAAAAATTGAAATTACTTTGCTGGAAACAGAACAATGGCGAAAGTCCCAGTGGAAGAGACATGTGTGGTAAGAGTTAAGAAAGGAGGACTGTAAACATGAACCTGTTGTGTCTGGTTGTATGAGAACTGTGATGGGAGCACAGACCCAAAGGTGAATTGCCGGCCTGGTGTGAAGTTTGTAAATATCTCCCATTATCTAGATACCCTGGGAGAGAGATCTGGAGAGGAGTCAGTGCTCAGGGTGCACATTGGCATCAGTGGCATGGGGAAATGAGGTAGTGAAGTCCTGGAAGCAAAATTTAGGTCGCTAGGTAGGATGCTGAAAGTATGCAGAATAATGGTGTGCATATGATTGGCCTCTGTCCATTTCATAAGAAGTGAACAGTTCTCATCATTATTTGTCAATAAGTCGTGGGCAAAGTCTATAGGACTGTACTTATTGTATAGCACAGAAGATGATAGCTGTAGAAGCACATGCATTCTGTATCTGTGAATATGGACATTGTAGAAATACCTCAAAATTATTTTGTTTCCTCACACTTGAGCTTCCCTAATTCACAGCTGTGCTTGCTTATTAGCAATGTAACCTGAATTATTATTTTTAAATGCAAGTTTCTCATCCGCTTTCATCACCTAATGAAACATACCAGAGATTCAAAATAAAATATTGAGGAACTTATTAAAAGTACAGTACTCTAGCTGAGGCTTTTTTATTTCACCTTTAGTAGGTTTCGATTTTGAAGCTAAGAGAGAAATAATACTGTATGTATAACATTAACTTCTGTTTAAAGCTTTTGAGATTTTTGGGCCCATGGGCCTGTCGCGTATTCCACGCGGCGCTTTCAGCGAGACACTAAGAGTTCCAGGTTTTTCCAGTGCAGTCTTTTTAATGTGAGCTATATACAGGCATTTACAAAAGAAACAGTCCATACAGAGTACTTACAAACGAATACTCTCCACCACAGCACCACCACACTACAGCACAACCACCACACCCACTGTTAAACAGCTTTCCTTTTAAAACAGGTGATAGCCAATCACACTAATCACACTCCTGCTGAGTCACTCTGACCCAGCAGAGTATTGCATCATCCTGTTGAAGCCTGCAGACTTATCCAGTATCCTGCGAATCCCAACACTCTTCCTTAAGTCAAAGGCTTGAGACCTAATAATTCTCTTAAGTCTCGAAATTTAGGAGCATCCAAACATTTTGTATACAAATCTGCCACATTACATTTTGTGTTACAGTGCTGTACCTTTAACACATTTCTTTCCAAAGCATTTTTCACATTTCCGTATCTTATAGCAATATGTTTACTCTTGCTTTTAAAGTTCTGTTGGTTGGCAAGCTGTTGTGCAGCCATGTTGTCACTTAGCACAGTGATTGGCATTTCAGAAGGTATTCCAAGCTCTTTTGTTAGGCAAGCAAACCATTCTATTTGTGATACACATTCGCTTATGGCTGAGTACTCAGCTTCACAAGTACTTGTGGCAACAAATGTTTGTTTCTGGGATTTCCACTGAACGAGGGCATTTCCAATATATATGGCATAGCCAGTGGTAGACTTTCCATTTTCTCTGTCCCCCCAGCTGGCATCAGCGTATGCATACACTTGCTGATCATATCCTGTATCCAGCACCAGTTTGTAATCTTTTGTGCCTTTCAGATACCTTAGGATTCTTTTAAGTGCTACCCAATCTCTCTGAGCCGGGTCTGCACTTCTTTGGCTTAACATGTGCACTGCCAATGTTATGTCGGGTCTTGTCCAACAACTTAAATATAACAGAGAACCCAACAGAGAATGAAACGCTGTTGCATTCTCACATTTTTGCCCTTCTGGTTCATTTTTGTACTGGGTAGTTATGGGAGTGTCAACCTCATTTGCCCTCTCCATTCCATATGTCTTCAGTAACTTTTCGATTTTTTCCTTCTGACTCAGAGTGTAGACGCCCTCTTCATTTCTCTGAACCTCTACTCCTAAGTAATTCTGAATCTCTCCCAAATACTTCAGTTTGTATTTGTTACCTAGGCTGTTTATAAACCAAGACACTTGCTTTTGTGCAGTTGTTATTAGACAGATATCATCAACATACAAAAGTAAATAACAAACACTTCCTTGCACCATTGCTGAACATAAACAGGAATCAGCCAGGCTTTGTTTGAATCCCATCTTTTTCAAAGTTGTGTCTATGCATTCATGCCATAGACGTGCACTTTGGTGTAAACCGTATAGTGCCCTTTGCAGTTTTAACACCATGCTGTCTTTTTCCAGCTCATAACCTGGTATTTGCTGTAAATACACCTCGGCGTCAATAGGAGCATTTAAATATGCTGAGGCAACATCAAAATGATTAACTTTTAACCCTCTCAGACTTGCCATTGCTAAAACTGACTTTACTGTTTCAGCCTTTGCTGTTGGGGCAAACACTTCATCATAATGTATCATTTTCCTTTGTGTAAAGCCCCTTGCAACCAACCTGGCTTTCCTCTGACAACTACCATCAGCCAGTTTTTTCACTTTAAAAGTTATACTCTGCCTGCATTGCCTTTAACCACGCCTCTTTCTCTAGAGTAGGTAACTCTTGCACTTCTTCAAAGTTTTCTGGCTCAGTTACACAAACCTGGTTTATGGTGGCTGGGAACCCATAACGGTCTGGAGGTTGACCTTTATTACTTCTTGCAGACCTCCTTGGTTCATTAATCTCACCCCCTGGGCTACCTTCAGGACTGCTTTTGGGGTGGATTGATTCTGGAGATTTACCTCCTCCTGTCCCCGTTGCACTTTCTTTCCCCCCCTGCTCCATGCTAGCAGCTGGAGAAAAATGCTCAACCTTTACCTCCTCCCTTTCAGTTTCTCTGGGAGAGCTGCCAATTCTTAGCTTTGTTTCAGCTGCCTTATCAGGTATGCTCGGCAGTAAAACTTCTTCTGGCAGCAGGTTTGCATGTATCTTGGGCCAATTTCTTTGCTCATTAAAGCTGGCTGATCGACTATAACTCAAAAGGTTTTTATCATCTTCAAACCTGTAGGCTTTCGTACCACTTTCATACCCAAGAAACAGCAACTGCTGTGCCCTTTTCCCACCTTTTCTTCGGTTTTTTACAGGTATGTCAACCCATGCCTTTGTCCCAAAGATTCTCAAATGTTGCAAACTGGGACTTTTGTTATAGAGAATTTTATAGGGTATGTCATCTAGTACCCTTGACCACAAGCGATTCCCAATATAATTTGCGGTCTTAATACTCTCAGCCCAGTACTTAATTGGAAGATTTGCATCTGCTAACAATGCTTTCATTTGTGTCTGCAAGACACCTCCCCTACGCTCTGCTACTCCGTTCTCCTGAGGTGTTGCCACATTGGTAAGCCTATGTTTAATCCCTTGGGAACACAACCAGTTTCTTAGGGAGCTTGCCATAAACTCTCCTCCCCTGTCTGTCTGAATAGAGCACACCTTTTCGCCAAGTTGCCTTTCTACCCTTCTTACCCAAAACTTCAAAGTTTGGGCAACGTCAGACTTTTGCTTTAATGGATAGACCCAGCCAAATCTAGAATAGTCATCCACTAGGATCAAACAGTACTTGTTGTGGGAGACACTTGGTGGAAAAGGACCAGTTACATCAGCATGAATCAACTCCAGTGGTTTTTTGGTTTCTCTCTGGCTTGCTCTTGCTACTGGGAAAGCCCTGCTTTTAACCTCCTTGCAGATATTACAGTCTAAGTAATTATCACAACTTTTAATGTTTTTCATCCCCCCACACAACTCCAATGTTTTGTTCAGCACCTTATAGCTAGCATGAGCCAGACGCCTGTGCAGGAGATGAATACACATATCATGGGTTGGGACATTTTGCACATTCGCAACCTTAGACTCACACTGCAGTACATACATATTAGCTCTAAGGTTAGCATTTGCCAACACTGCCCCATTTTGCTTTATCTGGCACTGATCTCCCACAAAGTTTACTTCAAAGCCTGCTTTTGCCAAGTCAGGAATGCTCAGGAGATTGTTTTGCAAACTAGGCACACACAACACATTCCTGAATGTGTGTCCCAGCTGTGGGAACACAACCTCCCCCTCACAAACCACATTAGCTTTCTGGCCCGTAGCAAGACTTACATGTTTTTTGTTTGAAGCCCTAGCATCAGTTAGCAGTCCTTTTCTTTTACAAAAGGTTTGAGAAGCTCCACTGTCCAGAACCCACAGCTCTTCATTTTCTTGACCATCTGCAGACACCCAAGCGGTAGACTCCCTCTGCTGCCTCTTGTGCTTCTGCTGTTTTTGTTGTTTTCTTGGGCAGTCCCGCAGCAGATGTCCACTGGACTTGCAGCAAAAACACCTTTTTACTTTGTTGACCACTGGCTGGTCTGCAGCAGCTCCTCCTGGCTGTTTCTCTGGCTCCCGACACCTCTGCTCTTCCCGGCTGTTGTTCCCTCTGGGATGCTCCAACAGCTGGGCTGAGGTCATCTTTCGCTCTGCACGCCTGTCCTCCTCTGCATACAACCGTCCGGTAACGTATTCCAGAGTCAGCTTATCAGTCTCTACAGACTCGAGGGAGTTGACCAGCATATCATAGCTGTCATCAAGGGAACACAGGACTATAAAAACTTTGTCCTCTTCCCCCACAGGCCTCCCTCTTAAGGCTAGCTCCTGGAAACAGCCTGTTAGGAATTTTAGGTGGTTTACCAGGGAGTCCCCCGGTTTCTTCCGACACCGGTACAGTCTCCTGGTCAGTGTTATCAGTGAGCCAGCTGTCTCTCGCACATGGACAGCCTTGAGCGCATTCCACGCCTCACTTGCCGTCACCTTATCAGCTACGTAGACTAGCTGGCTGTCGTCCACTCCAAGGATGATCGTAGCCAAAGCTTTCTCATCCTTTTCATCCTCCTCATAGGGCTGCGGTGGATCTTCCACCACTTTCCACAGGCCCTCACGCTTGAGGAAGTGTTGCATGCGGACCGACCAGGTGCTGTAGTTTGTGGCCGTCAGCTTCTCCAGCAACACGCCAGTTCTGGACTGCTCCATCCCTGCAGCTCACCTCCAGCACCCACGGCTAGAAAACTGCCACCTGTACTCTTGCGCAGCGGAAGCGTGCTGGGCCCATAACCCTGTCGCGTATTCCACGCGGCGCTTTCAGCGAGACACTAAGAGTTCCAGGTTTTTCCAGTGCAGTCTTTTTAATGTGAGCTATATACAGGCATTTACAAAAGAAAAAGTCCATACAGAGTACTTACAAACGAATCTGGAAATTTTAGAAAGTGCTGCAGCATCCTGTCACAGAATGGTTGCCATGGGGAGGGAGCATAACACAACATGGCTGCTGTCAGGGGCAGCACCCCACATCATGCCCCATCAATGGAAAAAGCATCTATGTCACCCAGCGCCAAGCTCATTCTTGGAAAACAGTGGAAGATGCAGGTCCTGTGGTGCACAGTCCTACTCTTTCTGTGCCTTTCATGGTCTGTCAGAATAATAAATACAGCTGTAGATTTTTTAATACATATGTTGGATTGATCTTGACTCAATCTTGAGCAATGGCATTATGGATATGGTTTAATTATAAACAAGCTTAATTCAAGTTGTTTATCCAACATTCACCACCCGCCCCCCAGGCCATGGTGTTTTGTACCAGCTGAAGTCCCCAAACCAGTTGCTAAGGAAGGCCTGCCGAGAGCACATTGCAGGAGTCCACACATGGGGCTACCACTACATGTGTCCCAGCAGCCAAGTTTTCCTTGTCCAGGAAAGGGCCCCAGCCAAAGCTTATGAGAGGTGCACCTGGGCCTCCATGGGCCAAGAGGATAGCAAGAGCCCCACTAAACCATGTGCCTGTCCTCCCTTGTCACACAGCTACATGGCCATGTCCCATGTGCCAGGAGGAAGTATTGGGCCAGAGAGCTATGGGGGTGGCAGCCTGTACAAATGTGTTGCAGGCTAAGATGTAAACATAAGTTTTCTGCATGCAGGAATTCCTTAAATCAGGTGCCATGCACTTTATTTGACTTTAATTAGAACTGTGGTTTAATTAGAGCCGTATGCTTAATAATCCATAGAACTCCTTTGAACAAAAAATTCTACAGCAAAATAAACTAAATGGGCAGAATATTGTACTTAGGTTTACATAAAACCCTTTTCTTTCGGCCAAAACATTTCATGGTGAAATGTTGTTAGTAACTGGGGAAATGTACACTTGATCTAATACAGATTTTATTACAAAACAATTTCACACTCTTATGACCTGCCTCCCCGCCACTCTACAAAGCAGAATAATTATTATTATTTATTTCTGCTCTCACAAGATGAAATGTACTGCTTCTGGTCTAAAATTATGGTTGAAGATTGTGCTCAGTATGTCTCCCAACGCTGCAGAATAAATGCAGCAGGGCAGCTGCAGATTCAATGAGGAGATCGACTGCCAAGATGAGAACTAGGCAGCAAAAGACTAGTGCAAAGACAGAAGGAAGGAGCGGTTCAGCGAGGCACAGTTAAAAAGCAGCATATTTTGTCAACAGAAGGGGTGGAAACAGAAATGAAAGTTCAACTAAATACCAAATGTCCCCTCTTATTGGCTATGGTCTTCCATGTTGCCTTGAAGTGGTTGGCTAGTGGCTCATAATAAGGATTACTCTGTTGCATTTAGTATTTGGTCTGTATACTGCTTTCACGTGTATACACTTGGTATTTGGAGCAGGAATATAAGTGTTACCTAAGAAAGCAGGGTGGGTTTTAAACTGGGGCAGCAGCCAGCATGCAGACTGGTAATTTCCCCTAGTTAACAAAACGATGCACTTAAAATACTACTTAAGAAGAAAGACATTTCCATTTTCTTTTATAGGACATAAACAAAATAGGAATAGGCTGAGAACACCTGGTGGAACTGGAATGCTTCCAGGTGCATCTCTTTTTAAGATAGGACAATGAGCTCCTGTTGAGTCTTTGAGTTGTGAACAAGACTCTCATTTCAAATTCTGGTGGTCCAAGTGGAGACCAACATGCAGACCTCTCTTCAAATACACAGTAGTGCAGGGCTATATTCCCTTCCCAAACCCTTTGAGACCTGCCCCCTTCCAACTGCAAAAGAACAGGAAAGGAGAGGGGAACATTTACTCCCTGAGAAAAATAGAAAGAATTCATGACTACTAAAAACTTATGCACAGAAAGCAGGGTGTGGCACAGCTGCTGTTGACTTATCAACCATGGTATTCTTTTGGCTCACTTAACTGGGGTGGGTCTGGGGGAACATAATGTTATGGTGGCTGAAGGAAGTCCTTTGTGGAAGAACATTCCCATAAGGAGGCACTGATGGTGGACTGCTGCCTCAGAGGTCTGTCTTTTTCACATCTACATGAAGCCACTGGGAGAAGTCATACAAAGGTTAGGTTAAAGTGTTGTCAATATGCAGATGACACAGAACTCTACCTCTTCTTCCTGTGGAAGGTTGTGTAAATTATAAACGGGGGGGGGGGGTCCTAAAGGCAGTTTTGGGATGGATGAGGGTAAACAAGGAAAAACTTAATATAATAATAATAATAATAATAATAATAATAATAATAATAATAATAAATTTTATTTATATCCCGCCCTCCCCAGCCGAAGCCGGGCTCAGGGCGGCTAACAACAATAAAACAGTACAAAAGTACAGCATAAACAACACTCTAAAATCATTCATTATAAAATTAATTAATTCAAGCCACTGGCAACCATTGGGCCAGAGCTCCGCGAAGATTGCCGAGGGAGGGAGTCAGGCTGTGCCCTGGCCAAAGGCCTGGTGGAACAACTCTGTCTTGCAGGCCCTGCGGAAAGATGTCAAGTCCCGCAGGGCCCTGGTCTCTTGTGACAGAGTGTTCCACCAGATCGGAGCCACAGCCGAAAAAGCCCTGGCTCTCGTTGAGGCCAGCCTAACTTCTCTGTGGCCTGGGACCTTCAAGATGTTTTTATTTGAAGACCATAAGTTTCTCTGTGGGGCATACCAGGAGAGGCGGTCCCATAGGTATGAGGGTCCTAGGCCGTATAGGGCTTTAAAGGTTAAAACTAGCACCTTAAACCTGATCCTGTACTCCACCGGGAGCCAGTGCAGCTGGTATAGCACCAAGTGAATGTGATCTTGCAGCGAAGACCCCGTAAGGAGTCTTGCTGAAGCATTCTGCACCCGCTGGAGTTTCTGGGTCAGTCTGAAGGGCAGCCCCACGTAGAGCGAGTTACAATAATCCAGTCTGGAGGTGACCGTTGCGTGGATCACAGTGGCTAGGTCAGGGTGAGAGAGGTAAGGAGCCAATTGCTTAGCTTGGCGGAGATGGAAAAATGCCGCCTTTGTTATAGCTGCTGATCGACCATGTCGAAAGCTGCTGACAGATCTAGAAGAATCAGCAGCCCCGACCCGCCTCGATCCAGCTGTCTACGAAGATCATCTGTTAGGGCAACCAGAGCCGTCTCGGTCCCATGACCAGCGCGGAAGCCAGACTGGAATGGATCCAGAGCCGATGTTTCATCCAGAAACCCACCAAGCTGTTCAGCAACCGCTCTCTCAATCACCTTACCCAGAAACGGAAGATTCGAAACCGGGCGGTAATTGGATAGATCTAAAGGATCTAATGATGTTTTCTTTAAGAGCGGGCGCACCACTGCCTCCTTCAGTTCCCCTGGGAATGTCCCCATGCCAAGGGACAAATTGATGATATCCCCCAGGAGGGCCCGCACCTCGTCTGGACACACTCTAATGAGCCAAGACGGGCACGGGTCGAGAGGACAGGTGGTGGGCTTTCCAGCTCGGAGGAGTCTGTCCACATCGGCTGGAGATATCCGGTCGAAGTGGTCCAATACTGGACCCGAGGACAGTCGAGGGGCCTCCAGTTCCTTTATTGTATCCAAATTGGCAGGGAGGTCATGGCGGAGCAACAAGACCTTCTCCGCAAAAAAGCTCACAAATGCCTCACAGCTGTGTGAAGTACAGTACTGAGTGTTGTAGCAACTGCTGACCTGAACAGAGAGGGGAGAGTGAGGCTGAATGGGGTAACCTTCCACTGGAAAGACCCAAGTGTGGAGCTTGAGGTTCTCCTGGAGTTGACACTATCTATGGACCCAGAGGCAGCAGTGTCATTTATGAGCTTTAACAGATTGGCCAGATGTGTCCTGATCTGGAGAAAACAGACCTTCATGTCCTGGTTACACCCAGAGCAGAGTATTGTAACATGCTTTACATGGGCTGCCTTTAAAGACAGTTTGGAAATGCAGCTGCTCCACTGCTGTGGGCGCTGTGCTCTCAGAGCATAAAGCACTGATTCTGCCCAGCTTGTCCCTGTGTTTCAGGGTCTTATAGCCTCAACCTTATAGAACGTCCCTCCATGGGACCTATAACTACCTTCCTCCCTAACTATTTTTAAATAGGACTTCAAAACATGATTTTTTCGGTTTGCTTTTATTTGCTGCTGGGTTTTTTCTATTTTGCTGTTATGTTTTAACTGGTAGCTGATATTTTTACTTGGAATCATGGCTGTGTTTCTTGAGGCACAGAGACAGTAGGAGCCCCATAGTGTGTGTGCAGGGAGTGTGCTGCAGGAGGGATCACCGGCTCCAGAGGGGCCCATAAAACCCAGAAATTTTATTATTCAAATATGATAGTTTCATCTATGCAGCATTTATACAATAATTTTGGATTATTTTTTCACTCTGACAGAAAGAGCTTCCTGCTACCAATCAAATAGGCACAGAGTGGGAATTTCCCAGCAGCTAAGACATGCACCTGTGTTTAAACTAGTAAGAAATAAAAGTTTCGCCTTAGGAATTGAATTGGGCTTAACTGAGGACTACGGTCCTGGTGACTAGGGAGCAACTTCAGGAGTTGCAGGAAGCCTTATCTTCTATGTCAGCCAGCCAGCTGTGGGACACTGTTAATTATTATTTCTTCCTCAACTCACAAAGAGATGTTTATGAAAAGGATGCCGTGTTGGTGGGTAACCTGGAATGCCCTGAGATTTAGTGTAGCACAGACCAACACTGCATGACGGGCATCCCTCCTGGTGCTGGCCATGTGTGTGCCTTGAACCAAAGCCTCCGGAGTCAAGGGGGGAAATGACTGCAAGAGACCTCTTAGGGCAGCAGGGTTTCAGCTTCAGTGCTTTCTTCTTCTCTGCTTCATAGCCTTGACAATCCAAGTCAGGATTCCCTTCTTTCCAGTAACAGTAATACAGAACGATCAAACAACAGGAAGAGCAGGCTTTGAAGACAGAACAGGATATACCTGCAAATTAATGTTAATTAATTTCCCCCATGTAATTCTTGGCATAATGAGCTCTTTACATGCTAAACTAGTAAGCATTAATGTGATATGGAAATTTAAATTATGTTTCCACATCTAAGACTGCCAGGTTTCTGCTGCCTCTGTCCTTGATCTCCAAAGTACAGTGGTACCTCGTTCCGGAGGTCCGTTCTTAACCTGAAACTGTTCTTAACCTGAAGCACCACTTTAGCTAATGGGGCCTCCCGCTGCCGCCGCACGGTTTCTGTTCTTATCCTGAAACAAAGTTCTTAACCTGAGGCACTATTTCTGGGTTAGCGGAGTCTGTAACATGCATATGGTAACATGCTGAACTTTCTGACCATAATGCTGATAAGGTTAGTTATATAATTTAACAAACTCCTGCTCCCATTTTCTTGATACAAAGCTTGTCAGAGAAAACTGGGAGAGCTGGAGTTCAATTTTTAATTTTTTTTACTTACAGTTTTAAAAAAAGAATAGTTAAAGCATTATGAGGAATGGCTGAGCTGGATATATTTATCCTAGAAAAGAGGAGACTGAGAGGAGATTTGATAGCCATCTTCAAAGACCTCAGGGGCTGTCACATGGAAGACAAAGCAAGCTTGTTTTCTCCTGCTCTGGACGGTAGGACTTGAACCCATGGCTTCAAGTTTCAAGAAAGGAGATTCCAACTAAACTTTCAGAGACTAAGAGCTGTTCAGCAGTGGAACGGACTCTCATGAGAGGTGGTGGACTCTCCTTCTTTGGGGGTTTTGAAGCAGAGGATGGATGGCCATCTGTCATGGATGCTTTAGCTGAGATTCCTGCATTGCAGGGGGTTGGACTAGATGACCCCTGGCGTCCCTTCCAACTCTACAATTCTATGATTCTATGATTAAAGCTAACTTTTAAAATGAATAAAATTTTACAGTGGAAAAATTTAACAAGTTAGCCATTTCTTTATTTCCCCCCTAGCTAATTAGCTGGTTAATTCCCATGACAGAAAATACAATGAATACTAAAAGAACAAGGTAAAATCAGCCAGTGGGGGATAAGGCTTCCTTCCTGGCTGGCTGCTGTTGTCATTGGCTTCAGCCAGTCATGGGGAATGTTGGGATTCTCCTTAATTTCAAAATAGAACTGGCCAGTCATGACCAATTTAGGAGGAAGAACTATTGGGGATAGATCAGGTTGAAGTCTACCCTTGGTAGGTTTTGGTCAGGTCCATCTCCAACACATTTAAAACAGCTGCACATGTTTTCAGCAGTGCAGTTGGCAAGAGTTGGGTAAGTTGAATCAGGATACCTACCCAGTGCCTATGGCAAAGCCTAATGACATCTGTAGTCAGTAAAGTTGTGGTCATTTGAATTCCAGAATATCCTGTCATTAGTATTGCTTCCCGTGTTGATAACCCGGCAGCCGCTGGCTCACTGTGGCCAGGCCCACAACTCATCATGGGATAAAACACAAAGTATTTGCCTGGCATTAAAGTAGGCACTGGGTAAGCTTTTTCAGGAAGGAATTCCCATAATCCAAGTACTGGTTGATTCCCAGATTGCATGTGGGGCATAGATTGTGCAGTTTGAGTCTATTCCTGTAACCCCTATATAAATGATACACATTAGTCCAAGTGAAGCATGCCTAAGCTACTACCTCCGGGAGCAAAGTCTTGCACTCTGTAATGTCTTGCACTGCTGCAATCTTTCCCCCAGTTGCTATGTAATTACATGCCCACACCCAGTCTAGCCTTAAGTTAAAACAAATGAGAATAATTAACACATAGGACTTGGAATACAGCCAGACAGGCAGAACTGTTCAAGACACTACAACTGACTTGAGATGGGTTACATTATTTAAGAGTACTTACTTTACCACCTTACAAGTTAGCCTCAGGTATAGGGAGTATTGAGGGGGCCTGTGTGTGACACCGCATGGTGTCCTGATGTCACACGGGGGCCCTCTGACCATTGAGGGGGCCCAGACCCTTAAAAAACAACGATTGGCCCCCCCCACAGTCATCAGCCCCCCAAGAGCCAACACTCTTAATAGGGGCAATGACATTTGTCAGTGTCTCTTACCATTCTTTCATGGGAGAAGGTTGAGTTTTGCCTTTGTTTTTCAGTTTTATATTTATAGAATGGTAGAGTTGGAAGGGACCGTGAGGGTCATCTAGTCCAACCCCCTACAATGCAGGAATCTTTTTGCCCAATGGGGGGCTCAAACCCATCCCAACTCTCAGATTAAGAGTCTCTTGCTCTCACCAACAGAGTCATCCCGCTGTCCATTAAGTATGTATGAAAACCAGCAATATTGCTTCCACACAGAATAAGCGAAACAAAAGCCCTCGATCCCAACTTTTCCCTATAGCTGTGGATTATTCCTGTTAATACTATAGCACCCCTAGTATCTCTAGTGCTTTACAGAGCTTCTTAAGCAAAATGGAGATGTGTCTCTGGTCTCTCGCTCAAAACAGTGAGCAAGACAGGGTGGAAGGAAAGAGACACCAGGCAGAAAGAAATGAAGTAGGCAAATGCAAATGTGATGTCACCTGTGGGCGCTGCCAGGCTCAGTCAGTCCCACGGAAATCACTAAACTGAATTTTGCCACGACTAACCCAATTCCATTGATTCCACATGGAGTATGACCATCCTATATCTATTTGCCGTTTTTCTTTCTGGGTTGTTATGCACAGTTTTCCTTTTATTGTCAAAATCCTTTTACTGGAAAGTCCTCTCTCTGTATTCACATAAGTGACTGTGACTTTTGTTTTAATTAGTCCAAAGCAGTGTGACATGTTGGTCCCAAGGAATCAGCATTTGTAACGACTTGATGAGAATTTAAAATGCATTTAGTAATTTATCAATGTTACCAGTGTCAACGGGAAAAAATAAATAAACTAGGATTCTTCTTCTTGATTGAATAACCATATTTTTCAAAATAAAAAGTTATGTGAGCTACTATCTTTGCTCATAGCCATGCATAGCTCAGAAATGATTTTCTAGCAAACTGCAACAATGATACTCTAGTGCCACCTGCTGAAAAGTGATTAGGACCCACCAGAATGTTGGCACAGAATCCCACAATTCATAGTCAGTGATAGTAAGGAAATGGAACATTCTCACAGTACTGCCACAGCCTTTAAATAGCTATCCCAGCCAAGGAGAACGGTGGCTTTAAAAACCATAGCAAAGATGCAACATTTGACATAAATGCCCTGCTACAATAATGCACAAAATATATGCACAGTATTTTCAAATTCAAAAATGACATTTAACAACTGCTCTTTTAGCCATTGTTAAATAAAATATGATCATTAGTCACACTCTTGGGTCCTTTGCATTGAGTTAATTATTCACCAACATCACAATCCTTGTACATGCATGTCTGCTCTTAAAGAAAGCCCCATTGAGTTCAGGGAGACTTCGTCCCAGACTCCCAGGAAACTGGTCTGCAATCCTTTACACGCTTAGGTGGAAGTAAGTCCCATTGAAATCAGTGGGAGTGACCTCTGAGTAGATGGGCATAGGATAAGTGGCACAACATCTTCCTCCTCCTCCTCCTCAAACATTCTGCCCCATGCCTCACTCTTCAGGCTCATAAATGTACAGATTGTGCCAATCTCCTAAAACATAATGATAAGCATCACAGCTGCTCCTTTCCCTGATTCACCTATCATGGGGAGATGGTTTATTACACTCTGCTTGCAGGACGAAGTGACACTTTGTGCTGACAATCAGGCAAGGAGCCCCGGGAGCCTTCAGAACTGGGTTGCTGCCATGGGAGCTACATCTCTGGGTCTTTTGATGAACAGAGTGGAAGACTATCAGTCTTGGGGGCAGGGAGAGTGTGCAGCGTATTCAGCAGAGCTTAGCTTGTTTTTGGTTGTTAGTTTGTTAATATTGTTGTGTGCATTATGGGTGCTGCAATGCTTCATGGCTTTTGTTGTGCTTGTGCTGTTTAGCCAGTGGCGTAGCGTGGGTTGTCAGCACCCGGGGCAAGGCAAGTAATTTGCGCCCCCTAACCCGTGGATTTTAGCACTCGGGCAGAGAGCTGCGAATGTGAGTGCCCCCCCACCCCCGATGTTGCGCCCGGTGCGGCCGGGCCCCCCTGCACCCCCCACGCTACGCCACTGTGTTTAGCTTTTTTATAGCTCTTTTCCTAATAGTGTTTTCTAGAATGTGACTGTTTTACTGAAGATGCATTAATTATTCTATATGATTTATGTTGCTGTTGTTGTTCTATTATGTTATTGTCATTTATTGTTTGTGAGCCGCTTTGTGATTCATGTGAATGAAAAGCGGCACAGAAATATAAATGGGGAGAAATGGGGAATCAGTTGAGGTAGAGTAGTGGACAGGGACTAAAATGCTCTTCAAACACATGATCTGAGTGGTCAGTGATGTAGAATAACCCGTCATCAAACTGTATTGGTTATTTTTTGTTTGTATGTGTTTACATTGAGCACAAAAAATATGTGGGGATGGGAAATTAAAGGTTTTGCACATCCTTGTCTAGACCTGTGCAAAACTGATTGGATTTTATATTGGTTTAATTTCTAATTCATCTCTGTTTTATTATATTTTTCTATGTACTGCAGCCTGAAAAAGAAAAACAAACTAGCACTTGCTGGTGTGCTAGTAGCATTTGTGTCTGTGCTTTTGAAGGTGCTGATTTCTCATGACCATACAATAGCTATAATCTCTGTAACCAAATGTGTCAGTCATTTTTCATTGTAATAAAGGAAGGAGAATTAAGTCAGTCTGATGATGAGTGGAGTAGCATTCAAACAACCAGAGGAGCTCTGAAAACTGTTTTTAAGAGCAAAGCTCAGCTCTGCCACAGTCTGCATTCGTGCCCTTCTCATTGTTAGCAACTGGTGACAGCAACATTACTCAAACAAAGACCTGAAAGAGTGGGATTTACAGTGCAGGAAATTGATCAACATAGGATTGCACAGTACGTCTAGCATGTAATTTGGGTTTTAAATGGTTTCTTCTTTTTCAGATGCTAGGTCTATAGTCCTATGCATGCTTACTTGGATTCAAGTTACACTGAAATATATGAAATATATAAAAAATAATAATAATAAATTGTCCAGTAGCACCTTAGAGACCAACTAAGTTTGTTCTTGGTATAAGCTTTATACCAAGAACAAACTTAGCTGGTCTCTAAGGTGCTACTGGACTATTTTATATTTTATATTTCAACTGCGTCAGACCAACACGGCTACCTACCTGAATTGAAATATATGTACTTTAATTCTGAGTAATCATGCTCGGTATCAAGACACAGATAACCAACATGGTATCCTGCAAATGTTGCTGGGACTCCAACTCCCATCTTCCCTGACCACTGGCCATGCTGGCAGGGCTAATGGGAGCTGGAGGCCAGCAACATCTGCAAGGCATCATATTGGCTACCTCTGCTCAACTCTCCCCAAAGTATCTGATCAATTCCTTTTCCCTCCCTTCTTTTATCCTATTTCCCCCTACTTCTGACATGAATTATTGTGGATCCTTCTGGTTTGTGCTATTATTGGACAACTTTCTGAGAGATTCATCAAAACACCTATTTGCTGCCTTTACTCATTTGGGCAAGGTGAAGAGAGAGCCTATGCAACACACACTGAGCAAGAATTAAAAGTCTACTGAGCCTTAGTGCATGATATAAACATCACTGGTTTTCAGAGTAAAGACTAGAGTGTCCCTACAAGCAGCAAGTCAATGTCTTAGCAAATACATTGTAGTGACTCAGCCGATAGATGAATAATAACCTCAAAACATTTTGCATTTAGATACTTAATTCTGTCAAGATGTTTTCATTTTTATTTGAGAATCCTTGCTGACATTCATTGTTGTTTTTCCATTATGGTTTTGCTCCACTATAAAATCAGTATCTTTTTGATTACTGGAGCATTTAAACCTAAAAATGGTGAGACCAAAATGCCTGGTAGCTCTTTTCATACCTTCAAGAGGGACCTCATGCATGGGGGGGGGGGGGGAGAGCAGGATTAAGCCCACTGTCATCATCTCATGCTGCAACCATCACACATTCAATGGTCTAAACAGAGCTGTATGGACACCCAACGGTACTTCTGCATTCTCAGGATCCTGTAAAGGTAGGGATCTCCAATCGTAAATCACCCGTGTTTGCAGTTGTGCATGGGCAGCTCTGCTGGCTGCCTTCTGAATGCACAGAGATCAGGAGCAGGGACAGACACAATCTGCTTTCCATGCCACGCATGACCATATAGTTTAAACAGTAAAGGAAGACTTTGCTTTTATCAGTGTTGTTGTTCTGTCATCTTGATCCAGCAAGCTGCGGTTAGTGTGAATACACAATTGCTGTATGCATAAAGAATTTACGCTAGTATATAATACAGATGTTCAGGAAACACATACTGATCCTGTTTTGTCAAGAGCTGTAACTGCATCTTAAATGGAAAGCACATCCTTCGTCTGAATTTTTTTTAAAAAAGATTTGCAGTCTGGCTCCCACCCTTGACTTCACTATGATGCTTACATACTTTTTTCTCCCACTAAACTAACAAAATAACCTTTTTCATGCACTTCCATCTATTACACTTTTTCTACTAATGGGTTTCTGTGAACAGTGATTGCCAGTGAAAATCTTTTCATCATTCACATAGAGTTCTTCCCTCTTACCCACCTTACTTTTTGCTTCTCCCATTTCCTTTCAAGTAATTCGGCTTAGATAAACACACCTGGGAACTCTCACATGGATATCTGAAGCAATGGATGCCTTTGTTTTTGTTCACAGTTCTTGGCTTACTAAGGCCAATATGGTGTCCTCCAGATTGGTTCAGCTTCAACTCCCATCAGTATCATAGAATCATAGAACTGTAGAGTTGGAAGGTACCAAGAGGGTCATCTAGTGCAACCCTCTGCAATGCAGGGATCTTGTGCCCAACGTGGGGCTCAAACCCACAACTCTGGGATTAACAGTCTTATGCTTTACCAACTGAGCTATCTCAGCCTCACCTGATCCAAGGAATAGAAATAATTACTGCCCATAGCAAGAAACATTCTTTGCTAATCAAAACATAGCAGTTCCAAACACTTTCTTTTTAGGGTGTGTGTGTGTGTGTGTGTGTGTGTGTGTGTGTGTGTGTGTGAGAGAGAGAGAGAGAGAGAGAGAGAGAGAGAGAGAGAGAGAGAGAGAAATATTGAGTTGGTATCTCTTTACAAAGTGATGCTTCGTAGCTTCCATATGTTTCCTGCTTTCACCCTTTGGTGTAACAAAATAGGGGCCGGTGCATGTGGAGTCATGTAACATACGTGTGCCAATGTGGAGAAGACATCCCCTTTGGCTAGTGCACCAAAGGAAAGCTCTAGTGCTTCATCCTCTCTATCGTTTGTTAACTATATGGCTATAGTGGAAAGTGGGCAAACAGTGAATGATTTTCATTACTCCATTTTCATTGCTCCATTGTCTAGTAGAACTGATGTGTTGACGTTTGCAATTTAATTTAGCCTTAAACTGCCCAAGTTAGGGCACCATCAGCATGGACTTTGAAGTTTCCTGACATAATTGGTTTGTATGACCTCACCTCAGTGTGGCAAAATAGACAGTGCATTAACAGAATTCCTAGCCCGACCCATGTCCCAGGCAAAGCTCATCAGATGCTGCATACATCATAGCTTAAAAGCACATTTATAGCTTAGTGCTTTCCCCCAAAGAATCCTGGGAACTGTAGTCGCAATTTACAGCACTGTTAATGAGCTCTAGTTCCCAGGATTCTTGGGGGAAAGACATCTGTTTAAATGTGCGTTAAAGGCATGATTTGTACACAACCACATTAGGCACTTGAAAGTATCAGGACAGAACTTCCCAGCTATAATGCTGAGAATGTATTTGATGACCACAATTACATTGTCATCTTCTAGACAATGGCAGGATGAAATTTTGCCCCTCTTGATCTCCTTGTAGTTTCTCTGACATTATATTGTTTATAGTCAGATCACTGATGTCATTTGCATTGAGGAACTGATGTTACAAATGTGGCACAAAACTTGTGCCTCCCTGGGAAAGAGTTGCCTGACAGTAGGCAATGAGGGATACACTCTTCTCTAAGGGCATTCCGACATGGAAAATTCAATCCATTTTATACCACAGTTAACTGTCAGGGCTTTCCCTAAGGAATCCTGACAATTGTGGTTTAGTCAGGAGCTGAGAATTTCCTAGCTCCCTCGGTCATAGAACTACAATTCCCTGATTTCTTTTAAGTAGAGGAAAGGTCTGTTGAGTCACTGTTAAGTCAGAATTGTACATTTTTCCTCTGAGATTTTTCTGCCAAGATCTCAAAGTCTGCATCTGCACCATCTTTCTCATTGCAAATTGAAATTATATGCAGATTGGGACAGAGGTGCCAGCAAATACACTGTTGTCATTCCACCCCGTCTTTCCTTTTGGAACTTTGAAGTACATGAATGAACGAGCTGGATCAATATTATTTATGTTTTATTTCCTTTGCAATCTTATTTTACTGGCTGAGCCATACTTGGAAAAAAACATTATCTTCCCTCAGCCCTAGAATGAGATAGATAGAAGATAGAGCTGAATACTCAAACTACTTGGTTGTGTAATTCACCAGTGTTTAAATGTCTTATTTGGGCAGCAGTGTTTTCCTAAGTGCACTCTACCTAGAGGGGAATTTGTCGCTTCAGAACTAAAAAGTTGCCCTGGAAGAGAAAATTGTTGACAAAGTTTGCACTTTTAGTGTTTGGCATTCGAAATTATTATGCCAGTAAAATTACTGATATAGCTATGAAACTGAAATACTGGTTTCTAGTTATTGTTGACTTCAGTGGAAGGCAGTTACTGAAAGCTCGCAAAGGTAAAGACATTTTTCCATCTTACATTGAACACGATTAAGTCCTTAATGTGCAGTAAATAGGCCTTAGAAGTCCCATTAAAATGTGTTGAATAATACAGTGCCAGACATTTTTATAGCCAAATGCAATTAATATCGTTATGTTTGTTGTATGGTACTTTATGAAGCCTGTGCCAGAGCTGGTACAAGAATTGGTCAAATGGCTTATCTGTAGGTCTTTAGATTTCTCTGGGAAATGTGCATTTGTTTTACCACCATAATATATTGCAGGTGACATGGCTAAAAGCCAACCTTCAGCTTTCTGCTCCAGTAGGTCAATTAGGGATTCACATTTGTCATTCAATTATTGCAAAATTGCCGACACCGGTTTTTCCCATTATATCAGTTCAAGGGAAAGAGGCAAAATACTATGTAAAATGTAACCTTTTCATAACTTCTTCAGAAGAAATGAATAAATTATACACTGCTGAAGACTTACTTTAGGTGTTCTTAAGAAGAAAATCAGGGACGCAGGTGGCGCTGTGGGTAAAACCTCAGCGCCTAGGGCTTGCCGATCGCATGGTCGGCGGTTCGAATCCCCGCGGCGGGGTGCGCTCCCGTCGTTCGATCCCAGCACCTGCCAACCTAGCAGTTCGAAAGCACTCCCGGGTGCAAGTAGATAAATAGGGACCGCTTACCAGCAGGAAGGTAAACGGCGTTTCCGTGTGCTGCGCTGGCTCGCTAGAGCAGCGATGTCACGCTGGCCACGTGACCCGGAAGTGTCTGCGGACAGCGCTGGCCCCCGGCCTCTTGAGTGAGATGGGCGCACAACCCTAGAGTCTGTCAAGACTGGCCCGTACGGGCAGGGGTACCTTTACCTTTACCTAAGAAGAAAATCATATATGTTAAGATTGATTGGTGGATCCCGTGAGTCACTGTAAGAGTCAAGCAGCAGTTTAAGGTGGATCTGATGCATCGCATACATCCATGTTTTATGCCTCTTCTGTAACATTGTCCTCATCCAAGTGGCAGCCTGCCCTTTCTCCTGACTGAATTCAGATTTTTCTGATCCACAGATAATTCAATAAGGAGAAAATCTCCCACATTAAGTTGCATGTTCCCCAACTGTGGACATACTGAAGCATATGGTGAAATTGGGGATTTGTATATGTGTGGTCTGTAATCTATCACGAACCTCCCTCTTCTCTTGGTGAGGGGCCTTCCTTGATGGGCTGCCGGTGGGAGATGGTTGCAACATGCATATATATTTCCAGCCCCAATTCAGAGTGCTGGTTTCGACCTATAAAGCCTTAAACAGCTCAGGACCGCAATACCTCAAGGACCGCCTCTCCCCATATGAACCTACCCAGACCCTGAGATCATCTTCATATATATATATATATTCAAAGTTTCAAAAAGAAAAGAAATTTTTTACACACACCTGTTTACACTAAACCATATTTCATATCAGTACCTTTATGGGGTTCCCTGAAGCCCTGGACTCCCCTCCCTTGGCTTCTAAAATTTGTCTTCCTTTTTGAACTGCATCTATTTGCATTTATCCAGATTACTGTACTTCATTTTTATCTTTTGTTATTTTAAATTACAAGTGCTATGTAAATCCTGCTAATGCTTTTAGATTTTTACAGTGTTCTTTAATATATTCTATAAAGTTATGCCATTCTCTAATAAATTTGTTATCCTCTGGGTGCCTGATCTTCCCGGTCAGCCTTGCCATCTCTGCAAATTTTAAATCCTCATTCCATAACTTCTCCCATGAAGCAAATTGTATATTATATCATCTTCATTATCCATTCTTCTTTCGATGGGGCTCTTTCTTCTTTCCATCCCTGGGCAAATAACATTTTTGCCGCTGTTGCCGCATACATAAACAGTACTTTCTTATCCTTTGGTAATTCTTTTCCTATTATGCCTAATAAAAAGGCCTCTGGTTTTTTAACAAAAGTTATTTTAAACATTTTTTTCAGTTCATTATAAAACATTTCCCAGAAGGCCTTAGCTATTTTACAGGTCCACAACATGTGATGAAATGTTCTCTCTAACTTTACACTGCCAACATATATTGGTCAAGTTCTTATACATTTTCGCTAGTCTTGTAGGAGTCAAATACCATCTATACATCATTTTCATGTAATTCACTTTTAACATATAGCAGGCTGTAAATTTTAAATCCCCATTCCATAACTTCTCCCATGAAGCAAATTGTATATTATATCCCACATCTTTTGCCCAGTGTATCATTACAGAATTTACTTCCTCGTCTTTTGTTTCCCATTCCAGCAACAATTTGTACATTTTTGACAGAACTTTTTCATTATTTTCCAACAATTCTTAATGCAATCTCGAAAGTTCTTTGCTAAAACCGACTCCTTTATCCAACCTAAAAATATCATTTAATTGATGATATTGGAGCGCATCAGTTAACAGAAGTCTTATGTCTTCAAACTTTTTTACTTTCAATTGATTTTCCTCCTCTGTGTTGCCCATTCTTTTTCCATATTATTTTTTTAACTGACAACGCTTCTAATGGTGATAGCCACCATGGGATTTTATTCTCTAATAAATTCTTATATTTTCCCCAAGCAACATAAATTGATTTTCTGAT
Organism: Podarcis muralis; assembly: GCF_964188315.1. NCBI lineage: Eukaryota > Metazoa > Chordata > Lepidosauria > Squamata > Lacertidae > Podarcis > Podarcis muralis. The sequence continues at coordinate 2,163,562 of NC_135665.1, read as the reverse complement.
AATATGGTTTAGAAATCCCCTATTAACTTTCATTTTTCCATACCAAAGATATGCGTGCCAGCCAAATCTATTGTCATTACCTTCCAGATCTAAGATATCTGGATTTTCAGTATCATCCATTCTCATAGCCAACAAAGACAGGATGCCTCATAATATAATTTTAAATCCAGTAGGGTGAATCCACCACTTTCTTTAGCATCTGTTAATAATTTGTACTTAATCCTAGGTTTCCTCCCCTGCCAAATAAATTTAAATATATCTCTTGGCCATTCTTTGAAGTGTCCTGTTCTGTTGACTATCAGTAAAAATTGAAATAAAAATAACATTCTTGGCAATACATTCATTTTTATTACTGAGATTCTTCCCCATAATGATAATTTCATTCTTCCCCATATTTCCATATTTCTCTTAATGTCATTCCAAACTTTTATATAGTTATCTTTAAAAATGTTTATATTCTTTGTTGTCAGCCATACCCCTAAATATTTCACCTTCTTTTCTATCCCCAACTCTGTTATCTGTCTCAGTTTGTTTTTCTTCTGTTCTGTCATGTTTTTTACTAATAATTTATTCAATTAAAAACCTGCGACTTGGCCAAAATGGTTAATCTTATCCAACACCCTTGGTATACTTTCCAAGGGGTTTTCTGCCATGATTACCAGGTCATCTGCTGTCATGGACTTGACTTCCCACAGTCAAGATGAGCAGTCGGGGGGGGGGGGTAGTCAGTCAGAAGAGGAAGAAAGAGACTTGCCTCTTTCTCAGCCAGCCAAAGGCAGTGGGTTACAAACCCCCTTTTCAGAAGGAGGAGAGGCTGTACATTATCAGTACAGCAAGAGCGGGCTGTGTGTGTTGGGTTAAGATTAATGGTAGGCATAATAGATGTTGTATAACTTGTAGGAAAAGCAAAAGGCTGTGGTGGTGAATGGAGACAAGTTAATTTGAGTAAATTACTCAAATTGCCCTGTATCTGGTACATTAACTGCTGAAAGCAAGCTTTTACTGTAACAGTTCCATTCTAAATGTTTCAGTGGAAATTGTAAACTGTCTGGTGTGGCAGTGACAAGTTAAATGAGCTGATGGAAGGCATCCTCAGAGCTCTGCAAGTCTGTTTGCCCAACTTCTCCTGAACTAAACATCAGGAAAAACTTCTTGACAGCATGAGCTGTTTGACAGCAGAGTGGTCTCCCTCAGGAGGTTGTGGACTCTCCTTCCGTGGAGGTTTTTAATCAAGTGATTGGATGGCCGTCTGCCATGGATGCTTCAGTTGAGATTCCTGCGTTGCAGGGGCTGGACTAGAAGACCCTTGGGAGTCCCTCCCAACTCTGTGATTCTACGCTTTGCTGAGAGAGGAAACAAGATAACAGGGCGTGTTTGGGAAACGTTCTCAATGCCTTTTGCCCCCTCAGAACTGCATAAGGAAGCAGCACAGCTACCCTCTGCTTAAAGGAGACCAGATCCCACCCTCATTCTCACTCCGATTTGCTCATGTAGCAGATAACATATCTCACACATAGAAAAGCTCTGGCTTAAGAGGCCTGGGAGTCAAGTCAAGAAGGATTTTGGGCATTCAGAGTCAAACAACAACCAGAGTAAAAACTGAGTTGCAGTGCAATTTGGGGGGATACAGAGAAATTAAACTCCCCCGCAATGCACTTTCCTATCCCAAGCCCATCTGTATCATCCTGCCAAGCAGTCAGGGGTATTTAACATGCGCCAGATCCATGTAAACCCATGCTCATTCTTTAAGACAATCAGCCATGGCCCTTCTCAAGGCATGCCTTCCATCAGATGCACAAAGATCACTTACAAGGGAGAGGAGGACCAGGGCATGGCATGCTCACCCCCCCCCCCCACACACAAAGAGGGTTGCTTGGCAGCAACAATGCTATAATTTAAATGGCAGACAACAACATCCTTTATTAGCCCAGTTACCCTATTTCAAAGTGTGCTAAAAAATATCTGCTATTGTGTTGTTTTTCTGTATTTATTTTATACTGCACACTGCCGTGAAGTTAAATGGGCATTTCACTAACATGGCCCACAGGCTAAACACGACTGAATGGAAAGGAGGAGGAAGAGGCAACTGAGTTAGGGAAGCAGCTAATCTGTGCTGGTAACGTCTGCATTTTCACAAGGATTCACCAGCACTTAGTGAGAAGAGGAACTGCATCCCAAAATTATCAGAGGAAAAAAAATTCTGTAGAAATTCTTATGGGTGGGCTGTCAAGGTAGCTGAGGAAACGAGGAGGAGGAGCTGCAACGTATTATTGTTCTTGATATTGTTATATTAAATATGCAGTTTTCAGTTGTCTTACATTGTATTATTATTTTTTTCATTTTAGGCTGCTTTTATAATGTGGTATAAATTTAATCTAATCACTCTGGATATTTTTCTTTCTATTGCAGCAACATCCTCCTCCTCTATTTGAGCAGATCCCTAGTGGCTTATTCTCAATGAAAACACTTCCTGTTGTGCATGTAGCAGTACTCTGTGTTTCTTAGTTCTGTTCTGTACAGTCTGGTTCTGTTATATAATACAGAGAGAAATCAATATTATTACCACGGGGACCTTTCAAGGTGGGCAGCTTATTTGTATCAAGACAGCCATTCTGAATCCTTTCTGCTAAAATAAATGTGTTTCCAGCTGAACAGAAAGCATAAACACTCTGACGGTGTGCACTTTATTGATTTGTCTCATATATATTGACAAAGCCAACACTTTGTCAGGAATTGCCATGATGAAGCAGCGCCCACAAAAGATGTACATATACTATCGGAACATGTGTGGGATATCCATGCATTTTTACTCACATGGGCTCTATGCAGAGAGTCAGTGCGTGAATATTAGTGCAAAAGACAGAATGTAATCGAACTCCCCTTCAGCTCTGTGTGTTCACTGTACACACTTGGGAAATGGTGTGAATACATACAAATTCCACAGCTTCTACTGTGGCAGCCGAGGACCCAAGGATGCTGATAGCTAATTCAGCACCTCTACCCTAAAAAAGAGACCAAGGGGATCGTTGGGCGACATATCCCCCTTTGAAACCCCTAGGGGTATTTTACAGGGTAGGGAGTGAGGGTGCTGTTAACCATTCATTTCCATTTCCATTTCCCCCAAGGGCTTCTGTAATAGAATTATTTTGCTGATTTTGTAGTTTGGGGTGGTGGTATATATTCAGTTAATAATATTGTCTAAGCACAGTTTGGGAAGATCTCCTAGAGGAGTACAGTACTCTGAGGGCAGGGGAGACTTCAACATCTCATAGGAGCAAGTTAAAGAGTGTACAGGAGGGCTACGCAGGAAGTTTTCACATTGTTGCTAATGTCAGTTTGGCAAAACTGCAAACTTTTTTCAGTCATGTGCAACTTGAGTTTTTGATCTGCCTAGAGTTTGCTCACTAAGTAAAACTAAGCATAATATCTCTTGCCCACCGAAAAGAAAAGGGAAAGCTCTGCATAGGTTGGCTTTGATTTGTCTCTTACAGCAACTCATTTCTTTCTCTTTACCTTTTCATTCTTTCAGGCTCTAGGCCAATTGCCATACTTCTCCCTCTGGTGTTTGCATCAGATTATCAGGAGCATTTGGCCAATGTTTAATCCATAAAGAGGGGGTGGAAGGGAGGAGCGTCCTCTTCCGTGGCCGCTGCTTGTAAGCCCCCTTTGCCAACAGATTGCCTGTGGTACTTCCTTTGCCAAGCCTTGCCCTCCCCCCCCCCTTCACATTTGGTTTCATCTAGGAAATTGGGGGGCAGTCTAGTCAGCAGTGCAGCCCCACACACTGATTCAGCTTCTGAACACACTTCTTTAGGGGGTTCTCACTATTAAGGTCCAGTACTAGCTTGAACAACATAGAATGATACATTTTAGATGAAGCTAAAAGAGCTGAAGCAGATTAAACACCTGCTTATGCTGATTTGCGCAACTTAATTCTCTTCCTTCTAGCCTCACCAGTGTTGGTCATAGTAATTTCAGCTTCTGTCATGTTTTGACTAGGCAGCAGAGCAGCATGCAGACACTACAGAGATGATTGGGGATGGAAGCGCCCTTTTACAGCATTTGGTTTTCTGCATAAAATTTTTCATCTTTCAGTCCTGGGTTCCCCCCCCAGAAAAGCCTGTTGAGATCCCAACGGTTATCACCAGAGACTAATAAGAAAACCTTGCATAATCTTATTGTACATAATAATATATAAAGGTCTTATACCCTAGCCTGAAAATGTGACAAAGATAATTCCAGAAATAATTCACATCCTTAGTATAAACCACATAATGACTATATTGTGTTGTTTGGCAGTACAGAGCTGCAACAAGCCAACATGCCATGTTGTTTGCCTGACCTGCAGCCAATTGCAGGTATTCAAATAACACTATGCCATTGATAGGCCATGATGTAATTATTTAGAACTCCGTTATGATTGTCTTTCTGTTGTGTGTTACTTTGCTGTTTCCTCCATATAGGGTGAGGCAACAGCCCCTCCACTACATGGTTCATTTAACTGTAAAAGTATTTATATACTGCAACATTAGGGCAGTGTACAGCAGTAAAACATCATTAAAAACAGAACAAAACAATAAAATGACAGGTAAGAATACATGCACATATTATCACCCTCTACATATGACTGAAATCTAGGTAACAATCAGTGTGCAGAGCATCAAATGGAATTGTTGCAGGAGGAGGCTTTGCCTTCAATTGTACAGTGGTACCTCGGGTTAAGTACTTAATTTGTTACGGAGGTCCGTACTTAACCTGAAACTGTTCTTAACCTGAAGCACCACTTTAGCTAATGGGGCCTCCTGCTGCTGTCATGCCGCCGGAGCACAATTTCTGTTCTCATCCTGAAACAAAGTTCTTAACCTGAAGCACTATTTCTGGGTTGGCGGAGTCTGTAACCTCAAGCGTATGTAACCTGAAGCGTATGTAACCCGCGGTACCACTGTACATGGCGATTGAGCCTGTGTACAGAGCCTATATCAGATATTTACAGAGTGTTGGGACAGCTCCTTTGCCCACCTTCCCTGGGGCTACTTAACAAAGACCTATGTGCTCTGAGGGAAGGCATAAGTTCTATATCTATATTATGTCTTGTTGATGGTATCTTAAAATTGTAAACCTACTTGGGAGGCCAGGTCTTGAACCTAAGATCTCTGCAGATGAGGAGGAAGAAGAGCAGGACTAGCAGACCTCCACACTTCTGCTAGACCTGTCCATCCCTGCCTCAGCTTGGTTTGGAGCATTTGGCGCTCCATTTCAGGCATCCCAATGGCGTAGGCCAGCACTGCTGTATTCAGCTGAAGACTAAGCGCAGCAGACGTTTGTAGGCCTCGAAGGCAGCTTTTCCTTGTCCAGGGCAAAGCAAAGGACCCAAGAGAAATATGATTGCATTGTTTTGGTTTTAGCATAGGAGCCAATCGCTAGGGGCTGAGGTCCCTTTGCACCCACCCCAGAAAATATTTCAGGGGATGGGGCCCCCAAAGTTGATGGGCATTCAAATGTTGTGTGTGCACTGCATCTTGTGATCAATTATGCAGAGTCGGGCTTACTTGCCCCCCCCCCCATTTTATTCAACTTGGCACCCCTGGGTTTTAGGCAGCGAGGCCATTGGTTTCTTTGCTTTTCAATGCCATGTTTTCTGCTGTTCAACCAAATCCTCTGTACTCTTAAATCTATATTCCCCTCAATTTAGAAGCAAGTCCCTCAATCCTTCAAGACGCAGTGGATGTAGCCTACCTTGATTTCAGCAAGGCATTCGACAAGGTGCCCCATGATATTCTTGTAAAGAAGCTGGTAAAATGCGGACTTGACTATGCTACCACTCAGTGGATTTGTAACTGGCTGACTGACCGAACCCAAAGGGTGCTCATCAATGGTTCCTCTTCATCCTGGAGAAGAGTGACTAGTGGGGTGCCACAGGGTTCTGTCTTGGGCTTGGTCTTATTCAACATCTTTATCAATGACTTGGATGATGGACTCAAGGGCATCCTGATCAAATTTGCAGATGACACCAAACTGGGAGGGGTGGCTAACACCCCAGAGGACAGGATCACACTTCAAAACGACCTTCACAGATTAGAGAACTGGGCCAAAACAAACAAGATGAACTTTAACAGGGAGAAATGTAAAGTATTGCACTTGGTCAAAAAAAATGAGAGGCACAAATACAAGATGGGGGACACCTGGCTTGAGAGCAGTACATGTGAAAAGGATCTAGGAGTCTTGGTTGACCACAAACTTGACATGAGCCAACAGTGTGACGCGGCAGCTAAAAAAGCCAATGCAATTCTGGGCTGCATCAATAGGAGTATAGCATCTAGATCAAGGGAAGTAATAGTGCCACTGTATTCTGCTCTGGTCAGACTTCACCTGGAGTACTGTGTCCAGTTCTGGGCACCACAGTTCAAGAAGGACACTGACAAACTGGAACGTGTCCAGAGGAGGGCAACCAACATGGTCAAAGGCCTGGAAACGATGCCTTATGAGGAACGGCTAAGGGAGCTGGGCATGTTTAGCCTGGAGAAGAGGAGGTTAAGGGGTGATATGATAGCCATGTTCAAATATATAAAAGGATGCCACATAGAGGAGGGAGAAAGGTTGTTTTCTGCTGCTCCAGAGAAGCGGACACGGAGCAATGAATCCAAACTACAAGAAAGAAGATTCCACCTAAACATGAGGAAGAACTTCCTGACAGTAAGAGCTGTTCGACAGTGGAATTTGCTGCCAAGGAGTGTGGTGGAGTCTCCTTCTTTGGAGGTCTTTAAGCAGAGGCTTGACAACCATATGTCAGGAGTGCTCTGATGGTGTTTCCTGCTTGGCAGGGGGTTGGACTCCATGGCCCTTGTGGTCTCTTCCAACTCTATGATTCTATGATTCTAAGACAGCCGACTGATAAAAATGTATGAGTACCTTAAGGGCGACTGACTCTAACAAATATGCCAGCTAAACTGAACAAATATATTTTTGCAGCATAGGTGATGCTTTTCTTCTAAACACTTCTTTCTCTGTGGTATAATGTTTTGCAGAGTTAACTTTTGATTCAGAGATTTGAGGGAAAGTGCTGGTGGTGGCTATCTTTATTTATAAACCATTTAACACCCCAATGGGTTCTAAACAGTATACAAAAAGTAAAAACCAATTATGCAACATTGTTAAATCATAAAATAATTAAAAATACACTATAAATAAAATATACAATAAAACAATCCCATTAAACATTGAAATATAGACAACCATGTTTAAATAAACATTAACATATAAACAACCATGTTTAAATAAACATTGACATATAAACAACCATGTTTAAAATGTGGAAAACAACAATCATGTTAAACAATACAGTGGTACCTTGGTTCTAAAACTTAATCCATTCCAGAAGTCTGTTCCAAAACCAAAACGTTCCAAAACCAAGGTGTGCTTTATCATAGAAAGTAATGCAAAACAGATTAATCTGTTCCAGACTTTTAAAAACAATCCCTAAAACAGCAATTTGACATAAATTTTGCTTTCTAACGAGACCACTGATCCATAAAATGAAAGCAATAAACAATGTACTGTTGTCACACAGTCAATCCATCAGTAGCTGAACTGGGTTCCACACAGTCCCCAGAACGAAGGCACAACATTCCCACTCACCCCCTCCAAGAGGGTGGGCTTACCTGGCCAGGTGCCACCCCCCTTGCTACCAGCTGGGGGGGGGGGCTGGTAAAGGGCCGGTGCTCTTCGGCCCAGACTCACTTTGTTGTCTTTCCAGCTTCATCGCTGGACTTCGCTCTTGGTTAGGTAAGTGTTCCTCACTGGCATGGCCTTGGGGCCTCCTCCCCCCCAAGGCCGGGCAGGGGATTGGGGCCGCGGTGGGGCCTCCTTCCCGGCATCGGGGCCGGATTCCAGCAGCGTGGCCTTACTCAGGGCTGTGGGGCAGCCTGATAGGCCTCCCACAGCCGGCACCTCCCCCCCCCCCCCCCCGCAGTGGAGGCTGAATCGGGACACGTTTGGCTTCCAGAAAAAAGTTCAAAAACCAGAACACCTATTCCCAGTTTTGCACCGTTCGGGTTCCAAGTTGTTCGAAAACTGAGGTACCACTGTACAGCAATTAAAACAGGAGATCGAGAAATGAAGGGAATTCTTGTGTAAACAGCGGCATCTTCAAAAGCCAGTAGGATGCCAGTGCAGATGGAGCCTGTTGGAAAAGCTTGCCTCTGTGTCTTCACAAATCAATAATCATCAGGAAGACTAACCAGGTTGCCCTTACTGGGCAATGGAGTGGAAGTCAGTCTTTCACGTAACCCAGTCCAGAGTTGTGTAGAGTTTTATAAGTAATTAACAGAACCTTTAAACTGGCTCCGTGACTAATAGGCAGCCAGTACAGCCCCCTTAGCACCAGCACACTATTTTCCCAGTGAAGGGAAGGTCACACAACCCAGGCCATGGCGTTCTGCACCCGCCACTGAGGGAAGCCCATTAAAGGTTAGCTTACCAGTGCCAAGCTGTTTGTTCAGTTAAAGCAGGCGCCTTTGTCATCCATATGCAGAGTATTTTTGATAAATACTATAGTTGCCATGTGGTACCTTCACCAAACTTATTAGGGTGGGTTTATATAATTTTTAAATATGTTGAAATACAAAGGAAAAAAGCAAAACATAAAATACAGAGAAAACAGCAATGATCAAAGCCACCATCATTACTCTGATACCTTGGAAATAAACAAATTCAAAGAGCAAAGGACTACATGTCTATAACTGGTGAGTATGGTAGAGTTGTGTGATCAAATTGCGTACTATCATAATATTGTCTTGTTCCCTTGCTAGAGTGACTGTTAAAATATTTCTATGAAATCAGGAAGTCACCATCCTTAAATCAAGAAGGTGGGCAAACACGGAAGTCCGTGAAGGCCATAATTTACAAAAACAAACTTAGGGGTGTGTGTAACTCTTCCCCCCCAAAAGCAGTTTGACACACTTTGCAATACCACACCACACCACAAAGCACAGTAGTGGTTAACTCTCCAAGTCATACTTGGGATGAACCGACTGACTTCACTGAGCCTGCTCTGGGGGCTAGGGGGGCAGGTCTCACCACAGTCCCCCAACAAAATGGACTATCAGAAGAGATCCTGCTCAAAGGTTTGTGTGCATTTAGCACACAAAGATATGATTAGGCACTCTGCTTTTTGCCCAGTTCCACTTGCATGTCCTAAGCATACAAACATAATTGTTTATGCCCATACAGACCATTCTGTCATTTTACAGAACAAACGTCTGTGAAAAGGCCTACTGTCAATACCCCACCTCCTCCTCTATGTGCAGTCACAGGTAGTGACAATTTGTCTAGGAGAGGAAAATATACTGGGTACTTTGAACTGGAAAATGCCCCACTAAAAGTGCAAGGTAGGAGCTATACAGCAATCTTTCCTCTTTCGAGTACAAGAGGGAAAAGTAATTACTTTGCTTGGCCTCTCCACCCCACCCCCCTCATGCAGGAACATAAAATTAAACCTACTAATCCACTTCACTGAAGGTACTTAACGAAGCTCTGAGGCTTCAATTAACCACAGCTTAATAAAGGTACTAATCTGTATTAATGAAATCCTTCAACAAATCACACTGAAACAATGTTTAAGTAATAATCAGCAAGTTTAACACAGGACCTTGCTGTGGCAAATAGTTGGAATGCACTGTATAATCAAATTCCACAAGATTTAAACGAAACAAATATTAGTACATGTCCAGAGCTGATAAGTAATTTTCCCATAGCTGACTTACATCCTGCGTATTTAAGGTTCACCCCCCAGCCATAAGCTGTTAAATCAGTAGCCCAAATCAAGTCCAAACATGCAAGTAATGTTAAGCTATTTAAGTACCACCTCCATGCAAATTCTAAAAATGTAATACTTAATTGTTATTTTCTTTTGTTGCAAACTATCACATGGGGATGGATACTCACTTTGCTTCAATAGATTAATTCCTTTTTAAAAATAAAAACGACAACCTATTTCCCCCTCTTTCTAAGGAGGCCACCCCAATCTCTGAGGGGCGCGAGATTCCAGGAGACCAGGTACACTCACCATGTCTGCGTTTCCTCTTTGACAACAAGGCACAGCGGCGACTCTGATGTCGCTATGATATATGGTGTCTTTACACATACCACCTGATCCTGCTGTGGAAGGAATTCAAATACTACACTCCAAAGGGGTCTTGCTTCCTCCATAAGCGCAGCCCTGGATTCAAAAAGAAATCCACCATGGTTCTCTGACCCTCTGCAGCTGGCAGCATTTTGCAGGCTGCCCCTTCCCGCCCCCCCGCCCCCACTGTCCCATCTTTAGCAGCCATCACCAGGCTGGCTCCTGCTTTGTATTTGTAACATGCCAAATCCAGCGTCTTGCATCCAGGAATTAGAAGAGGAGTCCAGGCAGCCCACAAGCCTATAACATTGACATCCTGTTGCAGTTTCTGAGCAGAAATAAAAGACAAAACATGATTTAATATAGCCAGTGTTATAGGTTTATTATAGCCAATGTTGTGATGCCATGATAGGACTCCTGAATAGTTGTCATGGTGCCCAGAATTTAAGGCTAAAACTAAAAAACAGCACAGCAAGAATGCTTCCAGACAGGGACTTTATATTACCAGCAGTTCATTCAGATCTGGTTTTTAGGTGTTTGAGAATCTTTTTATGTTCAGCCATTTGCCGTTCACATCAGTAGGTGGAATTTGATGAAATGTCTCCATGTTTTGTTGTTTTGTCCCTTCCTTCAGTCCTTGCCCTTTGCTGCCTTTTTCTATTCTGGGCATCTTTGCAGATATTTCAGTACCTGTGCTAGTGGACCATTTCAAAAAGAAAATTTGCAGAACGTGTGCAAGAGTGCAAGAGCAAATGTTACCAGCCCTTAGTTAATCGTGGTTCACAGTAGGCAACATGGAAGCTTGTGGGGGGCCACGGAAGGATAGAGTTCAACTTCTATTTTTCTTTTTCTTTTTAACTGAGGAACTGAGCAAGAGTAATAAACAGCTATACCAACCACTGTAGGGCTGAAGTAGGTAGCAATATCAACAAATATTAAGAATACCCTGTAGGCCTCAGTAACTGTTAACAGCACAACCTCACATCTCCTTGTCGTAGCCAAACTACAGCTGCAATAAAATACTGGAATTCTTTAAAGAGGTCTTGTGCAAGAACTCTGTGTCATTTTTTAAACAAATGTTTTAAAGTATCTATTGCAATTACAGCCTCAAAGGTAATCCCCTATATATACTGTGCAAAGATCTTGAGAGAAAAGTTCCTCTAAACTGAGCTATTGGACTTTGGATGTGCCTTCAGCACCCAGCAGTTGACGGAAAGAGTCAGGTTGCCTTGTTTGACCTACCATAAAGAAAATGGCCTGGCAAACAAAAATGTGGCACACATTGGCAGGATGTTCACCAAAAAATAATACTATTAAGATGGTAACAAGCTTTTACACCAGCAGTCACCAGGGGCATATCATAGGTCATTTTTACTTATCTGATTTCCTGTACAACAGGCAAATCCAGATTAAACAAAGAAAAAGTTCTCACTGGCATTTTGATGAATGTGACACGCTATGGAAAAACCTGCACATCCTGCTAAGGGGTTGCCAACTGTTTTGGACCCAGACCCTGGAGAAACTGTCATGCACACCACCCTATGACCAAGCACACACCACCGTCTATTTGGGTGGCTGCCACTGAATGCTTCTTTCAATCCTAACTTTAGTGGAGGGCAGGGAGCCAGTGGGCATCAGAGAAAGTCCCTGTGGGCATATGGGCACCCACAGCACCCTGTTGGCATCACCAATCGATAAGAGTTCTCTGATACAACATGTGGTGATAGCTATTAGTTTGCTTTGAATGGGAGAAGGTACCGGTATTTTATATGCCTAGTGAAACATACTTTTAAATCCTCAACAAACCATGGCGCTTTGTATATTGGCATGGCAAGACTGCTTTCTTAACATTTTGCTGCTACATGTCATAGGTTGTCACAATCTATGCCCTTTTAAACTGGGGCAGATTGGTTTTGTTTGTGACATGTTATGTATGTGTTATGTGTTATTGCTATTGCTATTGTTAACTGCCCTGTGATCTCAGATGAACGGCAGTATAGAAATTTTAATAAGAATAATAATAGGATAGCACACAAAAGAACTCCTGGCCCTTTAAAACAAAATGTCACTGTTTCAATTGAAATAAGTCTTTTAACTTCTTTTGAAGCAAAGATTGTCTCTTCATCCCCACTTGTAATTGTTGAGATCCATGATGCAATGAAAGTCTTTGTTCCCTAAAAAGACAATTCAGTTTCACTTTCATTCAGTCTAATCCACCTCTCACAAACAGCAGAACAAACAATAAAATACAAGCAATAAAATTACAGTCCCTTGTAACATAAAGCATAAATTTTGTTCCTTTCATGCTTACGGATTATTCATTGTACCACACAGCCGTGTATTAGCATAGCACATTAGCATGTGTAGCCTTCCTAATGTGCAAAACTAATCAAATGGTCCTCTTCACTTACAAAGAGTTTATACAGTATAGACACAATCACATAATGCATGAGAAATTAAGATGGATCCATAAAACTAGTTTGAATAGTGTCCAAAACGATGAATTCTGCTTCACAATATGTAGCAACAAGAGCCTACAGCAGAGGACCACCAGAAAGAATTCTGGTCCTGGCTTTTTGTTTCTTGAAATTGTGATCAGAGCAGGGGTACACAGAAAGACTGAGTGGCTACAGCTAGACACCACTACTAATATCTGACTCATCATTCCTATAGACACCATTACCTTTAGGCAGAGATACCATACAGAATCGCACCGGGGTTGCATTTGTGCCAGCTTTAAAAATGCTAAGGTGATTTAAATGACTTCAGTTTTTTAGGGGGGATATGTGCAGTTAGTTGTACATTATCATCATGAAACAGCTGTTCAAGACAATCTTCTGTTCATCATCTGTCCTCCAAAATCTGTTCTGAGGTTTTCCTCAACCCTTTGGAGCACATTTGGGGAGGCATGTAGGGAGAGGAGAGGTGGGCGAAGTTCTCTTGTGCAAACAGAAGTCCTTGGATAAATGGCAACTTAGCTAGATACAACCCACTGTTTGTAGCATTATACAGTGGTACCTTGGGTTACAGCTGCTTCAGTTTACAGACGCTTCAGGTTACAGACTCTGCTAACCCAGAAATAGTACCTTGGGTTAAGAACTTTGCTTCAGGATGAGAACAGAAATCGCGCGGCAGTGGCGTGGCGGCAGTGGAAGGCCCCATTAGCTAAAGTGGCACCTCAGGTTAAGAACAGTGTCAGGTTAAGAACGGACCTCCAGAACGAATTAAGTTCTTAACCCGAGGTACCTCTGTACACAGATATGATCACATGGATCATCCCACTACTTTTTCAGATCAGTCTGGGACAAAAGGTGTACCATCAATGCCTTGGAGTGAATGCTTTCCATGGTGGGTGTCTGCTTTTGTAGCATGCTACTCTGTACATGCGACGTGGGTGGCGCTGTGAGTTAAACCACTGAGCCTTGGGTTTGCCGATCAGAAGGTTGGTGGTTCAAATCCCCGCGACTGGGTGAGCTCCTGTTGCTCGGTCCCTGCTCCTGCCAACCTAGCAGTTCCAAAGCACGTCAAAGTGAAAGTAGATAAATAGGTACCACTCCGGCGGGAAGGTAAACGGCATTTTCATGTGCTGCTCTGGTTTGCCAGATGACCCGGAAGCTGTCTGCGGACAAACGCTGGCTCCCTCAGCCAATAAAGCGAGATGAGCGTCGCGACCCCAGAATTGGTCACGTCTGGACCTAATGGTCAGGGGTCCCTTTACCTTTACCTTTACCTTACTCTGTACATATGCTGAAGACAGTGCTACATGATATTATTTCATCCTCTCCTCTCCTAAGCTCTTTTGTTTAAAATTTAATTTGCTCTCTTCTCAGGTTCTTAGATCCCAGTGTGTAGAATATTGGGGCTTTTGATCTAAAAATTCATTTTCTGAAATATATTTCTGTGGCATAGGTCTTTTATAGAAATCTCTCTATGGTTATTTCTTCTGTGAAAGGTCTATTAATATGCACAGTTGCACATTTGAGCAGAAAATGTGCATTTTTGGCAGACAAACCCAATCTGTGTCTTAAGAGCCTTGAAAAGCTTCTATAATATCAAACTTGGCTTGCATATCACACAGGCAGTCATATAGGCTATGGCTTTGCATTCTACTTAACAGTCAAACCACATGATTAAATTATGTTTGGGAAATCAAGGAAAATTAGTATCAAACCACGCTATGGCCATTGGCTCAAACCATGAAACCTGACCAATAGGAAACTAAAGCATTTTCATAATGATCACTCTTCACTTTATCCTTTCATTACTGTAGATGACTATCTAATTTATTATGAAAGGTTTCATTTCAGTAGTTCTTTTCCCTCTCTTGTTTATTATTTTCAGTAATTAAATAAGTTGTACTTCAGGACCTCAGTTTGAAGTGTTGACAATTGCCATGGTGAGTGATTATTTCAGATTCTGCAGAGTTTTTATCACTGTAATTTTACAGTTTTCCTATCTTATTTTTGTGGATGTTTTCTTTATTTTAATAATAAGCACTGCTCTGAAATATGACAGAGAGAGAGTGTAGGTGACAACATGCTTGTTTTATGTCACCAGAAGTATGTTTCCATAATCTTTCTGCGTTCTTAAAAACGACAGCTTTGTACGAGCCTATCGAGTTACTTTTTGCTCAGGGCGCAAGAACTGCAATGCAAGGATGGACAAGACGCTGGCAATGTCTAAAGGGAAATATGCTAAGGCAGGGAGTATCAGAGACCCAGTTCCAGGGCCATGAGCCAGACTGGAGCAGCAACCTTGGGCAGTGTCATCCCACAAGACAGGGCTTCCATGGCTGCCCCACCTGGCCCTTCTGCCACCACAACGCCAGTAAGTGAGGCTTCCGGGGGCAGCACTTTCCTGTTTTGTCTCAGGCGGTGGAACAGGGTGGGCCATCCCTGCCTAGTTCCCTTTCTGCTTGATGTTACATTTCTATTCGGTTTGATCCAGATTTCCCACAAGCAGTGTTCTATTCATTGGATGGTCCCACCTGAGGAAAGGAAAAGTGATTTTTGATGCTTCCTTCTTTCCCTTCAGCCACCCCACCTCGTTTTCCCTGAAAGGCTTCTCCATAAGTTTGAGGGGAGCCTCCAGAACATCATGGGAGCTGGTTCTGTGTGTGGAAAAAGGAACTTTGCAAAAATCACCTCCTGCCACCCACTTGTTGTAGTGGAAGCCTCTGTTAGACCTCAGCACCTTCCCTTCTGTAAAGGCAAACCTGGACCCAACTCATTGACCTCGGCATTAAAACAGTTGTTGCAAATTGCAGTCCCAGCCACAGCGCCACCTTCCCCATGCAAGGCCTATAGCAGGCATGTCCAAGACATTGATCGTGATTGACTTGGAGATCCTGGGACTGATATTGGTCGATCGCAGGCTGAGAAAGAAAAGCCTTTCTCCGCAGCCTTGCACACCAGTCTCATGCAGGCCCGAGGTCCTCCTCTTTCTCCTCCTTCCTCCTGAAGCCGGCTTGCCTTCCTTCCCTGCCGCCTGCTCTGCGCTGCGCTGCGCTCTCGGGGGTTAGAGCTCCGGTAGTGGGGTGGACGTGGTGGAGGCAGGAAACGGAAAGCTCCACGCCTGCTCACCTGCTGGTTCAAATGCAACTACAGGAATAAGGAGCCCCCTCCCCAAACAGCAAGGAAGGCCAAGAACAAAACACAGGGGGGAAAGCCCCCTTTGCACTCCATGAGTTTGAGCGAGGGAGAGGCTTTCACGCAACAGATGGGGAGAGAGAGGTGGAGGAAGGGCGTGGGGATGCTGACACCAAGTCACCTGTGATTTAAAGCAACAGTAAGGGAAAGACCGAGAATGCCCAGCGCACTTTGACTGGCTCCTCAGATCTGTGTAAATTAATATAAAAATATAGGTTGACTTTTCTCACTTGTTTAGTTACATGTCCATCTAACAACTATTTGGATCTGTCATGATTTCCAAACACAACTACAATCTGTGAAATAAAGATCCATTTATTTATTTATCTATCTATCTATCATCTATCTATCTTAAATGACTTCGGAGGGTGGTAGATCACTGCCAGTTTTTGATATTGGATTGTAGATCACACCCTACTCGAAGTTGGACATGCCTGGCCTATGGCTAAGGTGTAATGAACAAACTCAGAGGGACAATGATCTGGATTAGAAATGGCCACAACTTTATCGATTCCCGATGTATGTGGATTTGGCTCAGGCATTGTGTGTGTATCTGTTTTAGCCTCCTGGTGGAGGGCTGAAACTTTTGACAGGGTCATCCAAGGATTATGACCTCTCCAAGATGCCAGTCTCCTGAGGTGGTCTCCTGAGGTTCAATTAAAATATTGAAACATTAAAATATTAAAATGCAGCCTCATCACAGGAGGAGAAAGGAAAAAGAAAAAAAGAGGGCGGAGGGAATCAAATTGGCTCCAAGCCAAAGGCCAGGCGGAACAACTCTGTCTTACAGGCCCTGCGGAAAGAAATCAGATCCTGCAGGGCCCTGGTCTCATGAGGCAGAGCGTTCCACCAGGCCGGAGCCAGTGTTGAGAAGGCCCTGGCTCTGGTTGAGGCTAATCTAACTTCCTTAGGGCCCGGGACCTCTAGGGTGTTGCTATATATGGACCTTGAGGCTCTCCGTGGGGCATACCAGGAGAGGCGGTCCCGTAGGTACGAGGGTCCTAGGCCATGAAGGGCTTTAAAGGTCAAAAGCAGCACCTTAAATCTGACCCTGTACTACACCGGGAGCCAGTGCAGCTTGAAAAGCACTGGGTGAATATGCTCCCATGGCAGAGACCCCGTGGGGAGCCTCGCTGCAGCATTCTGCACCCGCTGGAGTTTCTGGGACAGCTTCAAAGGCAGCCCCGCGTGGAGCGAATTACAGTAGTCAAGCCTGGAGATGACCGTCGCATGGATCACTGTGGCCAGGTCGGGGCGGGAAAGGTAAGGGACCAACTGCTTGATGCGGCGAAGGTGGAAAAATGTCGCCTTGGCTGTTGCTGTAACTTGCGCCTCCATGGAAAGGGAGGCGTCAAGGATTACACCCAAACTCTTAACGGAAGGCAATGGCACTAATTGGGCCCCCGCAAGAGAAGGGAGTTGGTCCCTCATCCCCATGCCATCCCAACCCAGCCATAGGACCTCTGTCTTCGAAGGATTTAGTTTCAATCGGCTCCCACGAAACCATCCAGCCACAGCTTCCAAGCATCTGGTCAGTGTGTTCGGGGCCGAGTCGGTGTGGCCATCCATCAGCAGATAGAGCTGAGTGTCATCAGCATATTGGTGACAACCCAGCCCAAAGCTCCGGATAATCTGGGCAAGGGGGCGCATAAAGATCGCATAAAGATGTTAAAAAGCATCGGGGAGAGAATTGCGCCCTGCGGCACTCCACACACCAAGGAGTGGCGCGATGACATTTCCCTCCCTAGTGCCACCCTCTGTCCCTGACCAGAGATAAAAGAGCACAGCCAGTTACGGGCTATGCCCTGTATCCCCACGTCTGCGAGGCGGTGGTCCAGAAGATCATGATTGACCATGTCAAAGGCTGCTGACAAATCTAAAAGGATCACCAGTCCTGACCTGCCTCGATCCAGCTGTCTACGGAGATCGCTTGTTAGGGCAACCAGAGCCGTATCGGTCCCAAAACCAGGACGGAAACCGGACTGAAATGGATCTAAAGCCGATGTTTCCTCCATAAACCTACCAAGCTGTTCAGCAACCGCTCTCTCAATTACCTTACCCAGATATGGAAGATTTGAAACTGGGCGGTAATTGGATAGGTCTAAGGGATCTAATGAAGTTTTCTTTAAGAGTGGACATACCACTGCTTCCTTCAGTTCCCCTGGGAATGTCCCCGTGTCAAGGGACAAATTGATAATTTCAACCAGGGGGGTCCGTGCAACATCTGGACACTCCCTAATCAGCCGAGACGGGCATGGATCAAGGAGGCAGGTGGTGGGCCTACCAACTTGGAGGAATCTATCCACATCAGCAGGGAGTATTCGATCGAAATGGTCCAACACTGGACCCAAAGTCAGTCGAGGGGCCTCCAGTTCAGTCACTGTATCTAAATTGGCAGGGAGGTCACGGCAGAGCAACAGGACTTTCTCCGCAAAAAAGCTCGCGAATGCCTCACAGCTGTGGGTCGAATTTGTGCTTAAATTTGGTTGTCCTCCTAAGGACGTTATTGATCTAATTATTCTAAAAAGTTGTGCCGGGCGGGAGCTAGCGGATGCAATGGAAGCTGCAAAGTAAGATTTCTTAGCAGCTTTCATAGCCATCTCATAGGCTTTCATAAGCGTCCTATAAGATGTTCTTGAGGCTCCGTCACGAGTCCGTCGCCATACTCACACTAGCCGTCTGAGATCCCGCTTCATTTTCCGGAGCTCCTCAGTAAACCAAGGGGCCCGGTTTTGACGGGGTTGCAGAGGGCGCTTAGGTGCGATCTCATCAATGGCTGCCAAGAGCCGGTTATTCCTGTCCTCAACAAGGTCATCTAATGAGTCGCCATGAGGAACAGGGTCCCGCAAGGCTTGTCGGAATCTATCAGGATCCATCAGTTTTCGCGGACGAGCCCAAATAGGTTCGTCACCCGAGCAGGGGAGGAGCGGGAAGTCAATCTTGGCTTTCAGAGCGTAGTAATCAGACCATGGCACTTCCACAGGGGGGAGCATGATCACATCTATGCCAGCCCCAAAGATCAGATCCAGCGTGTGGCCTGCTTGATGAGTGGGGCCCAAAACAAACTGGGAGAGCCCTAGTGTTGCCATGGAAGTCACTAGGTTCAGAGCCTATGAGGAGGGAGCGGCATCGGCATGGACGTTGAAGTCTCCCAAAACCAGTAGGCTTGGGAACTCCAAGGCCCAGCCTGCCACCACCTCCAGCAGGTCTGACAGGGTGGCTGCCGGTGTGCTGGGTGGTCGGTACACCAGCCAGACAGCCAAGCTCTCCTTGGTGCCCCACACGAGACCAACACATTCAATGCCGGAGATCGCCGGTGATGGCAGAGCTCTGAAAGAGCAATCCTCCCGGATTAACAACGCTACTCCTCCCCATTAAGTGATGGGGGCGGACCACCTGAATCGGTCCCCTCCTCCCTGCAGAGGGGAAGGGTTGCAGAGAAGTCTAGTTGTACCACGGCCCTTTTTTTGTTTCATTTTTTACTTAGTTTCAGATCATCCACATCCGTAAAGGTGAACAGCAGGTCTAAGTCATGGCCACGACTATGAGTTGGGCCAGCTTATTCAGGGACAGCCCCATGGAGGCCATGCTTTCCACGAAGACCTGAGTGGCCCCTTGTAAGGTCGTGTTGGCATGGATGTTAAAATCCCCTAGGACAACCAAACTAGGTGTTTCCAGGTTCCAGGAGAACACTGGGCAGGGAATCCTTGGTGCACCGGGGAGGTCAGTACACCAAAAGAAATCCTGTACTGCCCTTATTGCCCAACTTCCAGAACATGCACTCAGAGAACTGGGTCTTCCCAGTAGGACACCTGGTGCAAATTAATGACCTCCTAAAAATCACTACAACCCCCCCTCCCTGCCCACATGACTTCTAGAACATGCACTCAGAAAACTGGGTGTTCCCAATAGGGCTCCCGGTGTAAGCTGATGACTTCCTAAAAATCACAGCAACCCACCCAAATTACCTGGGGTGCTGTTCATAAGAGAAACCTGGTGGACAAGCAGCATCAAGAATCTGCTTCATCCAACCAAGTCTCTGTCACACATGCCAGGTCAAGTCGTGGATGGCAGTGGTCTTGCGAATCATTGACCTGGCATTGCACAGCAGCACCTTAAGGCCATGTGGGTCTCCCTTGCTGATTCCAGCATCCTTCCAGTCAAGACCAGACCCGGAGGCAGGGGTAGTCCTCAAATAATAACTAAACCTTCCTCCTCGGTAATGACATGGTCAGGTCTTAGCGTAACTCCTCCTCCTATGCGTGATCACTGAGATCGGGTGTCCCAGTGCATCCCCTGCTGTGGAACCTGCCGCAGCCATTCTGTTGGCTGGGACCCACTTCCCGGCAGCCCTGACCCTCTCCCCTTCAAACAGAATACAAACTATACAATAAAACAATAGAAACTACTGTAATTAAAAAACAAAAACAAAAAACAATTTACAAGTATACTAAAATTAAACTAACCCGCAGCCCCAACAAAATGTTTTGCCCACCCTCAACAAAGCAAAAACAAAACAAACAAAATTCAAAACACCACAGATTTAAAAACTATTTTGAAGCATTCTCGACATTTGCCCCAGTTTGTTTCTGTGAGTCTGGGCTCTTCAGAACTCACAGCCGGGCAATGGCCCTTGCGGCTCCCAGGAGTCTCTTATGCTGTTTTGAAAGCATGCCTACTTGTCCTTTCCGTTGTGCCTCTCGCAAGACAGCCCCACACCACTTCGGACTTCAGAGTATCAGTGCCAGAAAGTCGCTCTAAAAATATTTTATTGTATCTTTGTTTCATTAAGATAAGAGCTTAGTTTATTCTATAAGTTTTCTGCTTTTGAGGGGATAGATAAGACAGTTGGAGAAGTACTGGTAGCCTGGTTTAGGCATGAAATATGCAGCACCAGTATACATAACACCAGTGCTTTTTTCTAAAAAAAAAAAATTAGGGGTACTCTCATTTTCCCACACATATTGAAATAGTGCCCCTCAATGAGGCCAAACTTAGATACACAAAATGTTTAGGGGGTATGTGTACCATTGTGTTGCCCCAGAAAAAAGCACTGCATAATACAGTGTAGTATTTTTTAACAAGATTTTAGGGGCATGCTCAAAATTTTCCTTCTGTAATGCTATTGAGTGATGAGGATGAATACCCAGGGGTTGCACAATGATTTCACTGTGCTTTGACTGGATCACTCAGGTTCATGCTGTGGAGTTCCTTCGCAGGATTACTGTGTGGAGAAATAAGACTGAGGTTGTATAAAATCTAGAGGAAACTAAGTTCTACATCCGAGGACACAGCAGCCATCTCTGTGATCTAGACTGCTAGATGGCAAGTATTTCCCATGCTCATATGCAGCTCTTATGCCATGTCTATAGAATGGGGCCTGCATCCCTATGACTCCATTGACATGATTACAGAGAGGAATGTGGCAGTGAAAAGCAGCATTCATGGGACTTGTCAATTTACAGAAGCAATAGAGTAGGTGAGCTGGAAGCCCCTGGATCTCAGCTGCTGCAGCCTTTGAGATCTCCAACATTCATAAAAATGAATGGCTCCCTTGAGTGAACAAGCGCTCCAAAGTAGCATGAGTTTGCCTGCTTCAATGTGGCTTCAGTGTGGCTTTATTATTGTGAAGGTTGCCTAGCTGCTTTAACTGGGGATAAAGGCTTATTTAAAATTCAGACTCATGTGAACTTTGATATAGATTGCCTTAAATTACTCCTTATTTTCAATACAATTTAAAACAAGATGTATCCAATAAACCAGGTTCCTCATTCCGTGCAGTGATAAGAAGGTGGGTATTGGATTTTATTTCTTCCTGTTGTGCACTTGAACTGAAAGGACAATCAAAGATTGTTCTTGGAACGACTCAAATGGTAACTTTTTCTTAGTATCAAATAATGC
Source organism: Podarcis muralis (assembly GCF_964188315.1). Taxonomy (NCBI): domain Eukaryota; kingdom Metazoa; phylum Chordata; class Lepidosauria; order Squamata; family Lacertidae; genus Podarcis; species Podarcis muralis. The sequence goes on along the minus strand of NC_135665.1, from coordinate 2,141,893 downwards.
AGAAAGAACAGAAAGTACATGAATGATATGGGGGAAAGCTTAGTTAGTTGTGCAGCTTTAGTACTTGTTGCATGAAAGTACCAAGAGGAATGCAAGGAATGCTCCCTTTATCTACTGGACATTATTCCATTGTTGGCAGTTTCACATCTCCAGGAGAAGTTATGATGACCAGGCAGAAACATACCTGTACTGTTATAGATTGCAACTGCATAGCCATGTTAAATGTCAAAGCCATCTTGATCTGGAAAGTCTGCATCTGGTTGGTCAAAGGATCAATAGGCTCTGGCAATCTTTGTTCTGAAGATGTCAACTCTGAGGAGTCAACATCCATACTCTGTTTCAGCTGAGGTATAAAGAGATTTTAGCAAGATATTATGCTCTGGTCATGACCATAAATCAGCTGTGCATTTGAATGAGGATGCATTCTGTCTGTGCTGTGTTGCTTTGAACTGAATACACCTGTAAGGTGCATTAGAATTTGCATCCCTGTTGACATTTAAATGCTACTAGCTGTGCATTAACACCTTGTTTATAGTATTGTGAGGGGGTTTGGGGGTCGGCTGCATGCCTGAGTCCTTTCTAATTCCTGTATTCAACAAGGATTTAGCACTGGCTGCCTAAATATGGGTGGCTAAGGTAACAAAGAAAGTGGCTCTGTGCCAGAGGACTGTCAATTTGAAGGACCAAAACCAGAGTTGAGGTGTGTAAGCTAGAAGTGAGAAGCAGGGTAGGTGGCTGCAAGACAGGGTCATGCCTGATTTCTGCTGGGATCCAAGCCTGTGGCTATGGGAGAAGCAATAACTTACTGTGGTGGTGATGCTGTGAATCCCTCCATCACAGGCTCAGGTTGTATATATGTGTAAATAAGTCATATATAATAAAGATACCACATTCTCCGCTGTCCCTCATTCCAAGGAAACTGAACCCTGGGTAAGTACCTGGAACCCCTGGAATTTCACACCACTTAGAGACACGGGTGGATTGCAGCAATATGCTACTATAGCTAGACCAAGATCCTAACATTTTGACTCCCAGCTAGACAGCTATATATTTCAGATTTATTTTATTCATTAAAAATAATAATTGAAAGGAACAATTACAAGATTATCATGCATGACATCTAAAATAATCCAAAAGGGAATCAGGTAATTCTACTTTTACTATAAGAAATATATGTAATACAGACTTATTTTTGCTTCTTCCTATTGTTATAAGGGATGCGGGTGGCGCTGTGGGTTAAACCACAGAGCCTAGGGCTTGCCGATCAGAAGGTTGGCAGTTCAAATCCCTGCGACGGGGTGAGCTCCCGTTGCTCGGTCCCTGCTCCTGCCAACCTAGCAGTTCGAAAGCACGTCAAAGTGCAAGTAGATAAATAGGTACCGCTCCGGTGGGAAGGTAAACGCCATTTCCGTGTGCTGCTCTGGTTTGCCAGAAGTGACTTAGTCATGCTGGCCACATGACCCGGAAGCTGTACGCCGGCTCCCTCGGCCGATAAAGCGAGATGAGCGCCGCAACCCCAGAATGGTCAGGGGCCCCTTTACCTTTACCTTTATTGTTATAAGTAATACATGTACAGTTTGCTTTTTCTGCAGAATGAATTATTGTTCTGTGGTGTGTTTGTGTTGCTGCTATTTTGCAGATGAAGCTGAAAGATTAGCTTAGTTCATTATGGTCTGCAGATACTATTCTTTTAACTGTATCCTTTTCTAAGCACTGTACATTGGCTGGGGTCTCTTTAGGAAAATAAGCAATCCGTACATCCGAAGTCACCAACATGGTGCATTTGAGATGTTGGCCTGCAGCTCCCATAATCCCCAGCCAGCTTGACCAGTGATCAGGGAGGAGAGGAGTTGGGCTCCAACAACCCCTGGAGGCTCCTCCCCTGGCTATCCCTGCCGTGCATACTATGAACTACTGAAGGCCTGTCATGGGCTGGGAGAGTGGAGGCAACTCCCCAACTCCAGTGCCCTGGACTCCCCTACTTCTCTATTCCTTCATCCAGCGTCATGAAAAGAGCAAAGGGTGAGGCCCAGATGATGATTCCCTACAATATCATCTTTCCCTCTATTATCTTCCCCACATGTCCCAAAACCATAGAGGACCAAGTCCTCTCAGGGCCATGGATTGCACTGCCTCCTTTTTCTCTTCTTACCATTGATCTCCTATTTAAGGCAGCAGCAGGGTCCTCTTCATCCTCTTGTCCACCCATACTAGAGTTTGCATGTTGGGAAAGAGAAACAAGATGTTGACAATTGGTGTGTTTGGGGGGGGGTGTACCAGGGATAGTCAATGTGATGCTCTCCAGAGTATAGATCTCATCATTCCTGACCATTGGCCGTGTTGGCTGTGGTTGAGGGGAGTTGGAATCCAGCAGCATCTCAAGGCCACCACCTTGGCTGCCACTGCTACCAAGAGCTGAAGTCGACAACAGAAAGAAAAATACAATCGAAAAATGTTCTCTTTTTTCCCCCCCCAAATAATTTTTATTGGTTTTTCACATTTTATAAAGACATAACACACACATATAAGACAAAGACAAAGAACATGTATAATTTCAAAAATCTTACTTTCTTAACTTTGGTCCTTGACGTCCCCCCACCCCACCCCTTCATACATCCCAATTCCCATAATTATGTCAGCAAGTTATTGTTTTCTCTCCTTATCATGTTAATATTACATCTTTTGTAAAAAAAATTTAGTTCTGTCCTAAGTTGGACTCAAATTCCCTTCCATCGATTTCCCATTTTTTTATTAAACATCAATCATATTGACTAGACCCAAAAATATTTTAAAAAAAGAAAAAAAAATCTGTTTCCCCCCCCCCCCTCCCATCCCCGGTTCGTCCCTTCCCAAGTACTTGTCCACAATAACAGTTCTTAGCCTGGATTCCTGACATCCGAGGCTTTCAAGTCTCTTTCAGTCCCTCTCCGCCGGTTTTGTTGGTAGTCCTTTATGTTGGCCTTTGGGTCTCGAAGGAGTTCTATCCCAATCAAGCCAGGTTTTCTTCCCACAAGAAAACTTAGAAACAACTGCTGCAAAAGTTCCACCAGTCCTTCATATTCAAAATGGAGGCCCCGATCATATTTCTTCTTTCTTTTGAGTTCTTGAATTCCAGGTACTCCAGGGGGCTCCTCCTTCGTCTTTCGCATCTTTTGCAGATTTGTATTCCATGTAATCCAAGGGTCTTCTTGTTTATAATCCACATGTATAGGCTTCTGGTTGTTGCTTTCCATCTGTACTTTCTCCTTTCCTTGTTTTGTCTCCTTCAGTTCTTGAGATATCTCTTCCAATTCAGCTGCAGATTTTTTCTCACATTCAGCAGAGCTGCTTATTCCAGAAGTCAAGGTCGTGAGTTGTTTATTCATAGCCAGACTCTGCTCTTGTAAAATTCCCACCAAGTGGAACATTCTTTTTATTTCAACTAGTAAGTTTCCATCCGCAGCCATTGTAATGTCCAGAGTTCCCCCTAGAGGGAATCTGGTTACTTAGTAATCTTTTCCCAACAGTCCTTTGCCTCGTTCTTTGTTTCTTTGTTTCCAACCACTTTAATTCAATTATATCACATTTAGTCCAGGGAAATCTTAAGTAACACGCTTTTTCACTTTAAATTGCCCGTTTGACAGCTTTGACAGCTGTCAAACTCCTTCCCTCTTCAGCAGGCTCAAAAACAGGACGCTCCCGGGCCCGGGAGGGGGGGTTGCACACAACAAAAGAAAGGCTTCTAAAATTCCACTCTTACACTCCAGCTCAAAACTTCTTTTGTCAAATCGTGAAAGTTAATGTCTTTTTAACTCACCCCAAAGGGGTAGGCTCTCCAACTTAGTTCTCCTGCTCTTGCTTTAAATCGTCTGCAGGAGGGGGGGTGCGGACTTCCCTTTGACACATCCCCCGGTCGTATCAAATTCACAGGAAAATATTTTAAAGTCCGAATTCCAATCTACTCACGGGTTGCTTCTTTTCGGGTCCGAATTTAAGGAAAGAAGTCAGCGCTCTTCAGCCATGGCACACGGCTTCGCTCCGCCTGGGGTAGCGGTCTACTCCCAGCACCACGCCACTCTCCGTACCCTCTCCGTAGCCTTTAAAAAGGCTCTTCGTGGGTCGGGGGGGCGCTTAAGGTGCCCACCGAGTCACCAAGTCCGCAGGCATCCGCGCCTGCGGTTTTTGAGGGTCCCCGCGTCGCCGTCGCGGCAAGACCCGTCCCCAGCGGAGCCGATTCCCTCCGGAGCTCGGAGAGAATCCGCCATTAGCTGTTCGCACCAACCCGGAAGTCCCGAAAAATGTTCTCAGTTACCATTCACAGTGGCTTGAAGCTGACTGGCAACTGATTGGCTCTAAATTGATCTATGTCAGCAAGTATTTGAACAAGGGCTTTTTGACCTTAAGGTTTTAACAACCATAAATATTCTAGGGTTTTGTATAAATTAGTTTTTATTGGGGAGTTTTGTGTTACAAAGCAAACAGACGAACAGGGAACAGCACATCTATTGTCTCTACTTTCAATTCATAGTCTCTTTAACAGTTTATTTATGTTTGATGAGAGACATTTTTGTCATAGACATCTTGCAGTAGGGGAGAGGGGGAAGAGGGGGGATAGTGTTTTTCATTCTATTGCTTATTCTTAGTGTAGGGGGGTTTGTGTCAGCATCACATGGGTCAGCACCACACCTTTGTTTATGTATTTACCGTATTCCTTTTTATTGATATTGCAAGAGGTTAGGGCTTCCCAAGCTTGGTTGGTTGTGTTTAGTTGAGTGCGGTGTGGCTTACTTGTGTGAGGGAGGTGGGCTAGGTTGTTGGGTCAGGTTAGCCATATTGATTCGTATGCTGTTGGAGGGGATAGGTCATTGTCCTGTTGTGCTGCGTATATAATAAAGGGGAACCACACTGGGGTGAAGGCATCCTCCGTAGCTTGTCCCCATGCTAGTTTGAGTTTCCCATACATTTTTGTACCAGTGGTCTGTGTTCACTCCTGATAGGTCTTTACAGTGTCCAGCTATGATATTTCTAGCTGCTGAGAGTAAGTGGCATGAATTCTGAATTCATGAATCTGATGGTGTTTCCTGCTTTGCAGGAGGTTGGACTCGATGGCCCTTGTGGTCTCTTCCAACTCTATGATTCTATGATTCTATGAATTCCTTGAAGTGTACTTGTGTGTTGTTGTCTTGGAATATATTTAATAGGGTTGGTTCTGGAGTTGTTTCTATTACCTGTTTTGCTATTTTAGAAATTTCCTGCAGCACTGATATCCAGAAGGATTGGACTTTGGGGCATTACCACCACAGGTGGAGGTCTGCGTGCCTATTGCGGTGCAGCCTCTTCAGCATTTAGATGAAGTTCCTGGGTGCATCTGTGCTAGCTTCCATGGTGTTAGGTACCATCTATATATAAGTTTTTGGGTGAATTCTCTTCTTTTGGACGAGATGGATTTGAATGGTGGTTTAGACCAGTGTTTCCCAACCTTGTGCCTCCAGCTGTTTTTGGACTACAATTCCCATCATCCCTTGCCACTGGTCTTGCTAGTCAGGGATGATGGGAGTTGTAGTTCAAAAACAGCTGGAGGCACAAGGTTGGGAAACACTGGTTTAGACCATAGACTAGACCACTGGGTATGGTTTAATTCATGTCCTTTGTCCTGCTCCCATTGTGGTAAGGGGGTCTGTAGTGTCTTGGAGTAGTAGTTTATATGCCCCTTTACTGTGGTCCTCTGTTGTTAGGAGGAGTTTCTCAAAGCTAGTCAGTGGCCTAGTGGCTGCTGTTTTTGTTGCTGGGAACAACCATTAGTATTCTAATGTAAAATAAGTGATGTCTATGTAACTTACGGGAGTCACTGGTTAATTGGGATATAGAATTTGAACTATTCCCTTTCCTTTCCTTTTACTCTTCCTATGTCAGGGATGTTTACATTTGAATACTGTCAACAAATCATTTTTACTGATGATGTATTATAACTGATATTTGCTTGACTTCGTATTTGCTTGACATTGTGCTAGATGTTGTGCTCCTTTTAAAAGAATGTATAAACCTATTACCACTTAAAAATATTGTGATTGTATAGAAAAAGTCTACAAGGTTAAAACAATAAAAATACAGTGGTACCTCGGGTTAAGTACTTAATTCATCCCGGAGGTCCGTTCTTAACCTGAAACTGTGCAGAACCTGAGGTACCACTTTAGCTAATGGGGCCTCCCGCTGCTGATGCACCGCCACCGTGCGATTTCTGTTCTTATCCTGAAGTAAAGTTCTTAACCCGAGGTACTATTTCTGGGTTAGCGGAGTCTGTAACCTGAAGCGTCTGTAATCCGAGGTACCACTGTACATTGATTCCATCTGTAAAACCAACACAAACAATATCCAACAATGTTACCTTGAAAATACCATTTAAAGGGAAAAAAGAAAAAGTACTTTGGAGAAGCACCTAAAACAGCAAATACAGTGGTACCTTGGGTTACGAACTTAATTCATTCCCAAGGCCCATTCTTAATGCGAAACCGTGCTTAACCTGAGGCGCACTTTCACTAATGGGGCCTCCCACTGCTGCCACACCACCACCACATGATTTCCATTCTCATCCTGGAGCAAAGTTTGCAACCTGAGGTACTACTTCCGGGTTTGCGGAGTTTGTAACCCAAAGCATTTGTAACCCAAGGCACCACTGTAGTTGGCACCATCCTAATTCCAGGGGGATTGTATTCTGAAGTGTGGCTGCCTCAGGTTCTCCTTAAATGAACTTGCAGGACATGTGGATTACCACAAGAGAGCCTCACTCAATGACCTAAGGGCTCAAGGAAACAGCCTGTCAAGGAAACAGGTCCAGGCTATTAGGGATTTGTACACCAACAGTAAAATCCCAAATTTGGCCCAGTAGCTGATTGGCAGCTGGTTCGAATCCTTGAGCAGCAGTGTCCCATACCGGTGGGAGGTGGCATTCTGAACCACCAGCAGCTTTTGGACTTCACATAAAGCATGCAGTAGTAATGTTTTTATTACCAAGGTAATAAAGGTACTTGTTAGACTTCTTGCTCACTTTTTTTGAGTTACAGTGGTACCTCGGGTTAAGTACTTAATTCGTTCCGGAGGTCCGTACTTAACCTGAAACTGTTCTTAACCTGAAGCACCACTTTAGCTAATGGGGCCTCCCACTGCCGCCACACCACCGGAGCACGATTTCTGTTCTCATCCTGAAGCAAAGTTCTTAACCCAAGGTACTATTTCTGGGTTAGCGGAGTCTGTAACTTGAAGCATATGTAACCCGAGGTACCACTGTATTACAAAAATAACTCAAAGTGACTTACAACAATAAAAAACCTTGCATTAAAACCAGCCTAAAGCAAAACGGAAAAATCTAAAACATTTTTAAAATATCTATGATTCTATGATCCCACCTGCTGAAGGGGCTTACCAGTGCATGACCCACAGTGACCAAAGTCTGCATGTGTCCTCCAAGTCCAGGATATCTAAGGGACTGTCTCCTCCTCTGCTTATCCCGTCTGCTCCCTAAGATCCCTCAGAAAGGCTCTTGTCTATAGATTGAGGCACGACTGATCAGGCGAGACAGAGAGCCTCGCCCGTACTTTAGACAACCTTGCCCTGGAGGATCCACACCTGCCACATGCCTGGTTTCTAATGACTGGTTAAAACTTTTTTTTCTAGCAACCATTTGTCTTACCGATCAGATGGTTTTTATGTGGTAGAATCACATTTTATCCTCTGGTCCTGTTTCCATTTTCATACTTTGGGGTCTTTTTTTCTTTTGTACATTATTACCAGATCGTTTTTAATTGTTGTAAGTTGATACAAATGCATCAGAAGGGTATGGAACCCATTTTCGGATGAATAAAGGGATAAAAGCAGCTTCGTTAATGACATCTAAAGTCTTTGTCCTTATGCATGTCCATATGTTTGCTCTTCTGTAAAGAGAAAATTGGGTGCTGTGGTCCCACAGCATGGTCTGAAAGCTTGTGAGGCTGAAGCTAAGCAGGGTTGGGTCTGGTCAGTGCCTGGATGGGAGACCTCCACCTTGCATTCTGTGACAGGACATAACTGTAATGAAATAAATAATGGAGAGCCCCAGAGTCTATAGACTATGAGAGAGCCTTTCCTCAATTTGTGCCTTCCAGCTGTTAGAACATAGAAAGCTACCTTTGTACAGAGTCCGGCCATTGGACTATCTAGCTTGGTATTGTCTGGCACCAGCTTTTGCACAATTTCAGGGTGGATATTCTCCCCCCTCCCTGGAAATGGCCAGGGACTGAACCTGGGACCTTCTGCTTGCAGGGCAGATACTCTACCGTTAGTTATGGCTGAGGCTGAAGGTGTTGTAGTCCAAGACAGCTGGAGGGCACCAGGATAGGGGAAGCTGCTACAAGAGAAGCACACATTTTTGAACAGGAAACTGGAAGTGGGGTATTTTTTTCCTGCTCAAAATAAGTGGTAGAACCATTTTCCAGGAAATTGCAAGATGAAGTGCAGCAAGATTTACTGAAACAAACTGAGGCCCTGCAGCTGCATCGCTTGATTGATATACAGTCCACAGGTGCCAGGGCTTGAGAATCTTTACCTAAACAGCAAAGTTGCAAGTGCTATTCCAATTCAAATAATAATAATAATAATAATAATAATAATAATAATAATAATAATAATTTATTTGTACCCCGCCCATCTGGCTGGGTTTCCCCAGCCACTCTGGGCGGCTTCCAACAAAGATGAAAAATACACAATAAAGCATGTATTATTCAAATGGCTTTGGTAGCTTTTTTTTTTAATCTGCACAGTGTCATTATTCAAAGAACAGACTAACCCTGCTTTTTTCTTCTTCTCATGATAAAGTTAATCTTTGCACTGTAGAGATTAGTGAGGTTATGACACCGTTAGCTAAATCTATCCTTCCCACAGCTCTTACTACTAAAGCTGACCCTTCCAGCAATAATTCCTTATATATCCCACCCAAGAATTACTTAGTAAGGCACAAGTGTGATTTGAACCACCCTGTGTGAACCTCCATCTCCTTGATCACCACTTAAATATCACTGATCAGGAGCAAACTTTCCCAGCAAATTCCTGCAGCTGACTTGGCTTTGACAGCAATTGTTGCTACTTAGGAGTCTAACTTAGGAGTTTTTACTAACTTATTTTGAATCTCTGAAGCTGAGTTTAATTTTTAACATGTATTTTTAATGGCATTTATATGGTAGATTTCAGAATGTGTATTATCTCTATTTAATGTGTATAATCTGTATTTAAATGTATAATAATGTGTATACCGGTAATTGCTGTTTAAAGGCGTTATCAGGAGGGAGCTTAACTGAACCAAGAATCAGAACTGGAACTTGTTTACAATGCTTGATCTCAGTTCTGTATCATCTCATGTTTTCACTGATCATGTACAAAATGTTTTTCCCCTGGTAGTAAATAGCCAGAAAATCAGCCCCCTTCATCCAGAGCAGGTTGTGGAAGAGGAGAACCATGTATGTCAAGTACTGAGTTCCTTTGAGGAAATGCAGGATATAACTGTATTAAGTAAAAATCCATAGCACTGAATTGCTACAGAGAGCAAGCTCAGCCTCTGTGTCGCTTTCAGGCCCACTTTCAAGACTACCTCCCAAAAGGCAAACAAGCTTTCTGCCTCCCCTAACCAAGCAATGATTGACATTTCTAAGAAAAATAGGTACAGGATATTGGATCCATTCAAAGTCAGCATTCAAACAAGAAAAAGGATGTTAACAATTGGTTCATAAACTTCTATAAACACTTTTTTATGAAACCTCCAATCTGGCTTCAATCTTTGCTGTTGTCTCAATTTCCTATTTTTGACTGAACTCTGCTTTTCACCTATTGGGAAAATACACAGCTATACTCTGTCAATTTGGGGCCGCACATCCCTTGCGTGAAAAATAATAACCCACCCAGAGAATACCTTTAGGTGCTTGTGCAATTTTTAAAAAATACACCATTTTGGAATCATGGTTGCATGCAAGAAAAAGACTTCTTCTCACAGCCATTCAGAATTGTTGTGATTACTATGAGCATAAGACACCCATTACCCATTCCTTGAAAATACTACATGGTGCTTAGCAGTGAGTGTCTGCAACCAGTTTGGATTTATAGGCATAACGGAGGCACTCCCTTAACTGTTGTTCTAACTTAACAATATCCTCTAGTAGATTCTTCCCCACTGCACACATACATATATGGCATATATGTTTGGTTTTCCCCAAAGGTTTCCAGCTTAAAAAAAAATAAAAATTACCAGATATAATATGTTCAGCCGCATATTAGAACATTTGAATATGAATATGTAAAGTCATTGCCAAAAACTATTGAGCTTATGATCAGGAGTAGATTTTATTTTAGTTCAGTTCAGTTCAGTTCAGATTATTATTATTAATTTTTAAGACTCCTTATTCTTGTACTTAAGTATAAAGAAATGTCAAAAGGGGCTTAATAATGGGCACAGTATAATAAATGGTAAACCCTTCACAAATCCGGAGCTGAACGGCGCCTTGTCTGCCTCCTTCTGGCAGCTCCTGCAGCCAAGCAGGTGCCAAATGTCTTGCTCTGCCTTCCTTTGGACCCCATCAGTGCCAGGGTGGAGGAAGGGGGCAGTGTGGGTGGGCCACCCCAGGTATCACCACTGAGGAGGGTGACAAAATGCCGGGCGGCACTCACCACGGGGCCTGCAGCGCACCCGGGCCATGCGGTGGTTTGGGTGCCCGCAGGTTCCGCACTGCCCCAAACCGTCTGCCCACCGCCTCCCCCTCAGCTATAGGGCGGCTGAGGGGGAGGAGGCAAGCACTCCTCAGAGGCCCCGCGGAGCGTCCTGCCCCAACTCGCCCCAACCTGGGGGCAGGGCACACGTGCTGCCCCAGGCACCCAATCGGCTGCATCAGTGAGGCTGAGGCATCTTGTCATCTGGGCAGCCCAGGAGCTCCAGACACACTGCCCAGACTTGTGCCTTGGGGAGGTCAGTCTGGGGCTGCTAATGCAGCAGTTTGACTTCACCCCCAGAGGGACACTCCATTGTCTCTCAAGATAGAGGGATGCCAACAGCAACAACTATAAACGGTAAAGTCACTGGGTTGTATCCAATGGGGGCTTGGTGCTAGCGAGGGCAAAACTTCTGCTTGTATGGAGCAGGATTCTTAGTCTTCACCCCCCCCCCTCCCCGCTGTGGAGCCCTTACCCACTGAAAATGTTGCTTCTGAGTCTTGGGGGACCTTCTGAAAGAGTGCAGGGTGTGGCATGAAGAACTGCAGTAGGGGAGGGGGAGCAAATACTTGTTGCCTTGCCTTAATGTTAGAAGACCCACTTTCTAGGATCACAGTGCCAGCACAACTTGATGCTCCTGTTTTCTAGGTTGGGATAGAATCTCAGGCGCAGGGGCTGGATGAGGCCCTCCAGGCCCCTCTGTCTGGTCCTCGGCCCTCTCCCCAGGCCAGACCTCCCAGTCCTGCTCTGAGTCCTCTGTGAGTTCCTTTGTCTGGATGAAATGTGTCCTTGGAGTGTGGTAATGATGTATTTTTCTTTCCTCGATGGAGGGGGTGTGTGTGTGTGTGTGATACCATTTGTCTTTTCTGTGACTGGAATTTGGCCAACTGTGCACAGTGATGAGTCACACCCATTGCTCTGCCCACTGTTGCCTCGGGCTCCACTCTCCAGTGTCCTGGACAACCCCTGAGGTTCTCCATGATGGAATGCAACCCTCAGGCTGGAGAAGGTTTTCCTCCTCTTTTCTAGGTGCTTGAATCCAGCAAAGGTTATGCGTTTAGGTTGCGTACACACAATACAGTTAAAGCACATTTGAAGCACATTCTTAACCCAAAGAATTCTGGACATAGGGAAGCTTTTTTAAATGTTTAATGTTTTATTATGTTTGTATATGTGTTGGAAGCTGTCCAGAGTGGGGCAACCCAGTCAGATGGGTAAGGTACAAATAATAGAGTTGTTGTTGTTGTTGTTGTTGTTGTTGTTGTTAATTAATTAATTAATTAGTTACTGCAGTTTCTGAGGGGTAACCTACAGTGCCTTGAAAACCTACAGGGCCCAGAATTCTTTGAAGAAGAGAAATGTGCTTTGAATGTGCTTTAAAGGTATATCTGTGTAGGCAGCTGATATCTTTCCCAACAGTTCTTTTTATAATCTCATAGTCCATCTCTCCCACTTTCTGCCCTAATCTATCCTCATGAAATTCAAACCTTTAACTTCCGATTTCTGTGCTTCTGTTCATCTAAAGATTTAAGTTTTAAACTTTTTTAAATGTTACATTTATTACAAGATAAACATTGTTCTGAAAGGCAACCAGCACTTTTGATACACACTTGTTGATGAATCTCTCCCCCCTCCCAATATATAGAAATTCCCAGCGGTTGCTAAACCAACACAGAGGGTTTTATTCTTTGGAGAGTTAATATACATCATGTGGGCTCAGGTTCTTTCCAGCTTAGTACACTGTTTCTTTTGAAGGATTTGCTTTCCTGAGTTGAACTTTCAGGACTCAGAACACCTTATCACACTTTCACAAGACCTTCTTTCTGATAATTGAAAAAAAGCAAAAAACAAAAGCCCAACAGCCTGTCAGGGCTTGTGCCAGTTAAATCCAAGCTCTCGGGGGATTTGTTTTTCTTTTGGCGTCAGATTAGATGTTCAAACGAAGCCGTGTTTTGGAGCTGCAAGTGGATGTCTGTAGAACTCTTAATGAGGCTAATCCCATGGCGGCACATTCCAAGCAGCTAATGGGCGCAAGTTCATTGCTTACTTTAACATCTCTTGGTCAAGAATGGAATGAATGACTTTGCTGGTGGGCGGTCAGGAGTGAATTATTAGTAGTAGAATGACCAGCAGAAGAAATGTGGACAAACTGCCCAGAGAGAACTTTAGACAGACTCAAATGTGGATGATCAGGTAAATCATAACTAACATTATTATTATTTGGTGGCAGTGCTTAGTAACAAAATATTTCAGGGATATAAGACAGGAACAAATTTAAACTCCCACTATGAATGTATACATTTACAAGTAACTATTGCTATTTAGTGCTAGAATAATCTATAGAATAATGATGGTGAAAAAATGGATCATAAATTTGTTTCATTCATGAAAGACATTATCATTCACAGTTTATTATTCACTGCTTATATCTAACATGCAGAAGTAATTGATAATTGCAAATTCATTAAACAATTGTTTTTGCTTTTGTGCCTTCATTCTGCAATATCTGTTAATGTATATTAGTACTGATATGCTGCATTCATTGCCACTGATGCATTTCTTACTAACTGGCTGGTTTGGCCTGTAGAATGGAATGCCTTCTCCTTCGTTTGCAGTGAAAATCAGTAATTATTAATAAGTAATTTATAGTTTCCTTGGGGCTGAAAAGACAGTAGTGGTTCAAATATTTTTAAAACAATGAAGGGTTTTTTCATACTTCAGTACCACACAAGACAGATTTTTGCCTAACTTCACAAATTTGAAATTAATGATATAATTGAAAATTAGAGGCAGATTATTATAGTAGTAAATATTTTACTGTTTTTCTATTGATAGTCTATTGCTAAAGCTGAAATTCGGGAATATATTGTATACAATTTATTTATTAACTTTTGTCAATTGATCTTAATATCTTTCCTATCAGCTGACACACAAAAATACTACTTAGCACCAAATGCTGGGATAAGTTCTGCTTGTGAAATTCTAAGTAGCTTCTTTTTATTTCTTTAAGATTTTTATATTCTGCTATAATGTTTATCCAAAGCAAGCTTACACTAAAATTAAAACAAAGCAATAATAAAATATGCAATAAACCTAATAAAAGTAATTAATAACATGAGAACAATGGCCACATTAAAATAATAATTAAAAGAGCAAAGTAACAGAAAGTCTGATTAGAAAGATTGTTGTCAGGCAATTCTTTTATACTTAACAGAGTGTTTCATATTTTACTTTTAAATTTAACCTTGTTAGACCAGCAAATTAATTTTCTCTAAGCTACATTTTAAAGATAGCGCTCCAAAAATATTTTATGGGCAAATTCATCAGTGGCAACATTTGAATAGTTTATGTACATTTTCATAAAACCTCATAAGTGAACCAAGAAATATGGATAAAATAGCTGCTTCTTGGTATTTTTGTACTAGGAAATTCTTTAGGCAGCTATCCAATAAAATTTAACACATAATAGCAATTTAATATTTACGTGGCGGGGGGGGGGGAACGATGACTATCAGCACTCCAGTCACCTAAATATTAAACTAAATAAGTGAGCCAATGCAATTCAATAAAGGATAAGGTGTTTCACATTTCAAGTAATTCTTTGAAAAATGAATCATTAACCATTTTCTCTTAGTATGTAATACTTTCACAAGGCAACAATTACGCAGATGCACACACGCTCCAAGGACAAGAACAGTGTGTTTCTAGAAAATAATCATTTATTTCAATTGCTTCTGCTACAACGTGCTAACTACATGTTTTGTCAACACCTGTTCATTGCAAAATAAATTTGTGCCCTCATTTTATGTTTTGTGTGTTTTGACTTCTAATTAAATATCTGCTCTAAGGTTGCAATCTTGTGCATACAAATTAAGTTCAAATAGGGTTCTGTGTGTGTTTTAGCAAAGATGGGTTTCTGTGAAATCAGAACTCAAGAGAGGTTAGCTAAGGTTACCCCACTGCAATCCTAATTATTAGTTTAAACATGATCAAGCTTACTCTCATATGTGTGGAATGAATATTCAGGCAAAGCAAACAAATTATGATAATAAAGGTATTATAAACCCTCATTGTGAAAACTTGTTTAAAGCGTTTCCCAAACCCCCACATTCATCATTTCCTTCCATGCCCTTAGCACTGGCCAAGGCTTGTACGGGGAATGTGTGCTCTGCCATGCCACTTTCCTGGGATGTGAGAAACAACCACTTCCTCCTTCTTAAGTGCAGGGCTGCATTTTGACTTCTGCCACCGCAGGTTTGCTTAACGAATTTAAGATCAGAGCATCAGCTACATCAAGGATACCCATTCTTGGCTTTCCCATTGCAGGGTGGATGTAGGAAACTAAAGAGGAAGTCATTAAAATATAATCTGGTACTAAAATCATTTTGATATCTCTATAGTCTTTTACGGTTCCGATGATATTTTATAGGGTATTCATTTATGAAAAGCTTTACTTCTGAAAAATTCATATATAGCCTGAAGAATGTTAATGGAACAAACACTGTTCCTTCTAGTCAGAAATGAACTATGGCAATTAATTTTTCAAAGCTGATGTTTTTGCCAGGGCATGAAGTAGCAGGAAGTATATTCAAGGGACTGGGCTGCTGTTTTAGGTATAAATGGCATTTAATGCATGCTACTCCTCCTTAGCATGTTTGCACTTGCACCACAGTAACTGTGTGCTTAGGATTGTAGCAACAGTCTTTTATCACATAGCCTATAGCTACCATAAGCACTCATGTAAATCTCATCAGCTCTAATCAACATCTTTGAATGCATTTTGTTTCTTTGCATGTTTTCTAAATATATCTAAATTCAGAGGGGGGGAGGGAGGTCATCTCTTAATTGCTGGAGTGGTACTTTTTGTCCTTAGATTAATTATTAAAAACATCATATTGACTTGAAATAGGCTACTTAGGCTTACCCGCTTACCCACTTCTGAGTCAAAGTGCATAGAATTGTGCCATTAGAAAATTAAGATAATTTTAAGAATTATAAAAATTATGCTATTGCTAGTTTCCCCCATTGACCCAATGCACACCCACTCTACTTGAGAACAAAAACTCTGTCGATACCGCCTGCTCTTTTAAAGATAAGCATCCACATAGTGAATGGCTTCTCCAGAATGAGCAGAAGCTAAGATTTTGCATGCTTTTTTGCTTGTTCATTTCTGGGCTTTTTCATTTTGTTATCTTTGCATGCTGCTAGATGCAGATTGAGGGTGATACCAGCTTCTGTTGATGGTACAGTGGCATCTCGGGTTACAGACGCTTCAGGTTACAGACTCCGCTAACCCAGAAATAGTACCTCGGGTTAAGAACTTTGCTTCAGGATGAGAACAGAAATCGCACGGTGTCGGTGCATCAGCAGCGGGAGGCCCCATTAGCTAAAGTGGTGCTTCAGGTTAAGAACGGACCTCCAGAACAAATGAAGTACTTAACCCGAGGTACCACTGTACTTACAAGTACAGTGGTACCTTGGGTTACATATGCTTCAGAGTACAGACGCTTCAGGTTACAGACTCCGCTAAGCCAGAAATAGTACCTCGGGTTAAGAACTTTGCTTCAGGATGAGAACAGAAATCGTGGTCCAGCGGCACGGCAGCAGCAGGAGGCCCCATTAGCTAAAGTGGTGCTTCAGGTTAAGAACAGTTACAGGTTAAGAACGGACCTCCAGAAAGAATTAAGTTCTTAACTCGAGGTACCACTGTACATGATTCAGAAAGCATGTTTCTCTCAAAGAGGTTGTTGTCAATGGGCAAAAAAAAGCCTCTCCCGCAGCTGGAGAGGCGCGCAAGGCTAAAGAGGAAGCCCGGGCAGCGAGGGGATGGATCGTGCTCGCTGCCCGGGCTTCCCCTTTAGCCTTGCGCAGCTGGAGAGATTGCGCGTCAGTCCCTTCTCCCTCCTGGGAAAAAGCCCACAAGAGCCGCACGAAGCTTGTGTGTGGCTCTTGGGGGCTTTTCCTGCCTGCCGCCCCCCTGCATTCGCTCCATAGGACGCACAGACTTTTCCCCGTAGTTTTTAAGACGGAAAGACTGCGTCCTATGGTGCAAA
The DNA here is from genome assembly GCF_964188315.1 of Podarcis muralis. Lineage (NCBI taxonomy): Eukaryota > Metazoa > Chordata > Lepidosauria > Squamata > Lacertidae > Podarcis > Podarcis muralis. The sequence continues at coordinate 2,125,136 of NC_135665.1, read as the reverse complement.
AAATACAGTATTTCTTCTTTTTAATCAGGGTTGGAAAAATGCTTTTAGCTTGTTTTTTGCATGTGGATGCAGTTGTAAATCATGAATGGGGTACGGGGAGGGAAGAAAAATGTTAATTGTGTGCTTCAGCACTGAAGTGATTCACAAGTCTATCTAAAGGAAGACATCATAAAACCATTAAGTCCAGAGTCTAAATTTACACAGCTGTATGGAACTCAATGCATCTTCAGCATTCTTGTTTTTTTTCCGGCACAACTTGGTCTGCTGCTGTTCAAATGTAACTGCTGCTTTATATTGTGGCTCCCCTTGTTTGGTGCTTCTTATGTCCTCCTCTCTTGTTCATATTTTTTTTGTTGAGAATGCGATATAACTTAGATATATATCTTTGAATGGGATATAACACAGAAAGGTAACAGAAACAAACTTAAAAAACAACAACCCACCTATAGGAATAGACAAAGTTAGACCATGTTTCCTCCTATGTTCCCAGTGGAAATGATGATAATATGTGTTACACTACAGGAAGGAAAGGGCTGATACTTAGCACAATCATTTAAGGACTCTCCAGGTGTGTCCCACTTTGATGGATGGCTTCTAAAGAGATGTGTACAAGTGTATGGTGCTGGTGTTAATCTGGTGCCAGAATGAACTTTTGAATGTTGACAAAAATTCACAAATATTTCTGGTTGCGAAGCAGAACAAAATCCATTCCACACCTTGGGATTCTACAAATGATGTTCTTATTTGTTTCCTTCCTGCTTCTGGATTCCCTGTTTTTCAAGGTAGTCAGTATGAATTGTATGATAATCTATATTCTAATCCTGCCATATAAGAATCACACACCAGAATCCACTAAACAAGTGGATTCTGAGCTTTGACTTAATTAAGAAGTCAGATGTGTTCAGTGATCCCCATGCAAAATACAGTCATACCTCGGGTTAAATATGCTTCGAGTTGAGCGCATTCGAGTTGCGCTCCTCGGCAACCCGGAAGTAACGGAGCGCGTTACTTCCGGGTTTTGCCGCTTGCGCATGCGCAGACGCTCAAAATGATGTCACGCGCATGCACAGAAGCGGCGAAAAGCGGCACGCGCGTGCTCAGACATGCCGTCGCTAGTTACGTTTACCTCTAGATGCGAACGGGGCTCCGGAACAGATCCCGTTCATATCTAGAGGTACCACTGTAGTTGTTTTAAGTGATTTCAAAACAGCAAAAAGAATGTAATGTCAAGGGGTTTCTCACCAATTGGAGAGGTTTAATGTATCGTTATTTTCATTTGTTTTATTTTGTTGATTATATTAATATTAATGCTGTATGCAATCCATCAAGCCCCACAAGAAATGCCAGTGGAGCCTTTTATTGAAAAACACAACCCCTAAACTTTGCTACTGTGGAGCATCCTGTGTTAAATGCTTTGTTGTCCTTTAAAAATGATATTGAACAGGAAATTTATTTTATGGATTTTTTATTCATCTCTTTTTCAGGCTCAGAAGTCATGGATAGAAAGAGCATTTTACAAAAGGGAATGTGTTCACATCATACCCAGCAACAAAGACCCCCATAGGTATGGCATGGCTTTTGTCAATGAACTTGCTTTTCATGACAGCTTATACTTAACCTATTATATCTCATTGGATCTTGGCTTTTGATACCTGTCAGAGAAGAAACAGCTCTATTCTAGTAATTGCCAGGCAACAAATGTTGTTAAACTAAGATGGACACAATATCAATTTGAACATAATGTAGCTCTTTAACCAGACCTTTGGCTAATTAACATTCTATATCCTTTTAGATGTCTTTGTGGGAGTATTGGTTTGCTTTTGTTTTTATTATGTATTTTGTGTTCTAATTTTGAATTTTTATGTTGTGAACTTCCCTGTAATCTTTGGATGAAGGGCGGTATACAAATTTAATAATAATAATAATTTTCCTTTACCCAGGAAAATACTTCAAGTTAGAGATATAGCTGTTCTTGCATGAAAAACATGAATGCTAACAGAAAATACATATACAGTGGTACCTTGGTTTGCAACCATAATCCGTTCTGCAGCTCCGGTTGTAAACCAAAACAGGTTGTAACCCAAGGCGCTCTTTCGCCAATGGGGCCTCCAAAAAAAAATGGTTTGTAATCCAAAAAAAGAGACACGCACTTCTGGGTTTGGCGTGGTTGTAGTCCAAAACAGTTGTAATCCAAAGCGGTTGCAAACCAAGGTACCACTGTATCCTGCATTATAAGTAAAATATCTTTTTAACGTAATACAGCCTTTGAGAAGAAGTTGGGACAATATTTATTACCATTTTCCATTTCTTAAAAGTGTAATTTTCTTGAAGTATCATGGGAATTTAAATGTTTTCAAGTTCTGTTAGCCCATAGTGGCAAAAATATTTATTGTATCAATTATTTCAGTTTGTGTAAGCTCATGTTTAACCTACTTGAAATCCCTGCAATATAACCTTTCCACGGTGTCACCAAGAATATGTGAAAAGGCTCTCTTGCAGTGATTTCATGTAAGTTAAAGACATGCTGTTGTACAAAGACTGGTGCTGAGGGCCATTGTTGCAGCCTAAAATGGCTTTGGGGTATGTCTTGTGGATGTTTGCTTGCAATAAGACAAAAACAGTTGTACAAAGGTAATCTCATAATCTGGATGTGCAGTTCATATACAGCATTCCACAGTTACCTTTACCAAGGTAAAGGTAAAGGTACCCCTGACCATTAGGTCCAGTTGCGGACGACTCTGGGGTTGCGCACTCATCTCGCTTTACTGGCCAAGGGAGCCGGTGTTTGTCCACAGACAGCTTCTGGGTCATGTGCCAGCATGACTAAGCCGCTTCTGGGGAACCAGAGAAGCGCACGGAAACACCGTCTACCTTCCCGCCGGAGCGGTATCTATTTATCTACTTGTACTTTGACGTGCTTTCAAACTGCTAGGTTGGCAGGAGCAGGGACCAATCAATGGGAACTCACCCCGTCACGGGGATTCGAACCGCCGACCTTCTGATCAGCAAGCCGAAGAGACTCAGTTGTTTAGACCACAGCGCCACCCATGTGGTACTGGTCCACAATTTGGCCAATAAAAGGTGTCACCTTATTGCCTGTGAAGAGAGATGAGGAACTGGTGGGCCTCCAGATGTTGAACTCCACAAGATGGAATTTCTAGTGCAGTAGCATCTAGAGGGCCATGGTTTCATTTGACATTTACCTTTGAGCCTGTGGACATAAAGGGATGCAAATCAAAGTTGATCTGTGTCAGAGTGACCAGCCATGTGTACCTTTGAATAGTACTATCTTAAAGAGAATGTTGGCGGGTATAGCATCTCCAACAGGGATGAGAAAAGCTCCGCCAGCACCTTTATTAAACTTATTGTGGAGTTCTGTGTGGTTGTCTTCACCTATCTTTGTATCCTAACTATGTCTACTGAGAGGGAAACTGTTTTGAAGACTGAAGTGTTTTACTTCAGTAGCCACAATGACTTAATTTAATCTCATCTGCCTCTTTGTGAAGAAATACAAGTAATTTTTGCTTGATGCCATAGGTGTTGCTGTGGGCGCCTAATAGGTCAACATGTGGGACTTACTCCAAGCATCTCCATTATTCAGAATGAGAAGAATGAAAGTCGGCTTGCTCGAAATGACATCCAGTCAGAGAAGTGGTCAATCAGCAAGCACACTCAGCTCAGTCCCACCGATGCTTTTGGAACCATTGAGTTCCAAGGTGGAGGTCACTCGAATAAAGCCATGGTAACTAAAACCCTCATAATTTGGACCAGAACGTGGTCCTTACTTCATAAGTTCCTTACTTCGTGTTTGCTTTTATTTCTGTGTGTGTGTATCTTGGGTGCACATTCTAGGGAATGGTGCAGATTATTCCGCCATGAACATTAGCATCATTGATGCATTACAGAGTTGCATCAGTAATATGGGCAAATTCATGCTTCCAAGGAGCCTTGCAACCTAAAAGGTAGCCAGTGGGGGAAATAGCAGTGGGGAAGAGGGAGAAACATGGGTGTGTGGGAAATGTGGCCAAGAACCACAGCTCAGTCACAAAACAGATGCTGTACATGCAAAGGATCGAGGTTCAATCCTTAACATGTTCACGTAGGGCAGGGGAAGACTGCTCTGGATCCACAGCCAATCAGGACCGACAATACTGATCTAGCTGAACCAATAGTCTACCTCAGTAAATGTTTTTCCAAGCATGGTTGCAGTTAGGCATGGGGCTTAAGTGTAATTATATTGGAATACAATAAAATCAAAAGGACTAGCTTTCATTTTCAGCAGTGTTTCCATGTTTCTGGCCTCCGTCTCTAGGAAAGCTTCTACCTTGTTCTTTCCTAAAATTGTAAGGCAAGTTCTAATACAATACAAAAGACTCTGCTCAGTTTTACAGTGAGCTCATGTTCAATAGGAAGATGTTTCACATTGTTGGCAAACAGTAGTTTTTGGAGATAAATGTGAGCCTGACGGCTTTGAATAAAGTGACCCCAGAGGACTAGATACTGTTGCGAAATAAAATAAAAGTTTTATCAGTTTTGCTGATGGGTGAGCAGCAGATCAACTCCCACTGCTTTCTGCAGTAGGAAAAATGTAACAGAAATGTATTGTTTATTAAAATTGTTCTTCTTTAATATAGAATAACCAAATTCTATCTGCAGTGTAGTGTGTCACATTTATTAAATGAGGGAATGCTTATTGTCAGACTTCCAAGGAAAACATCAGGCACTGTCAGATACTGATGTAACTTTAAAACACAATGCAAACCTCCATGTGTGGTTTTATAATTTTTCAGTTTATCTCCATAAAAGTAATTTGTTCACTTCACAGAAAGAAGATACCGTATTTTTCGCCCTATAGGACGCACTTTTCCCCCTCCAAAAAGGAAGGGGAAATGTGTGTGCGTCCTATAGAGCGAATGCAGGCTTTTGCTGAAGCCTGGAGAGTGAGAGGGGTTGGTGCGCACCGACCCCTCTCGCTCTCCAGGCTTCAGGAAACTCTGTGCAAGCCGTGGGAGCCCTCTCCCGGCTTGCACAGAGCTGCCTCTTATCCTGAAGCCCCGGCACGCTGAGCAGTCGCGCCGTGGCTTCGGGTAGCTCCGCACAAGCCGCGGGAGGGCTCCCCCGGCTTGCGCAGAGCCGCCTCTTATCCCGAAGCCCCGACGCGATCAGCGCGCTGGGCAGTCACGCCGGGGCTTCGGGTAGCTCCGCGCAAGCCGCGCAAGCCGCGGGAGCCCTCCCCCGGCTTGCGCAGAGCCGCCTCTTATCCTGAAGCCCCGGCGCACTGGGCAGTCGCGCCGTGGCTTCGGGTAGCTCCGCGCAAGCCGTGGGAGGGCTCCCCCGGCTTGCGCAGAGCCGCCTCTTATCCCGAAGCCCCGACGCGATCAGCAGTCGCGCCGGGGCTTCGGGTAGCTATGCGCAAGCCGCGGGAGGGCTCCCACGGCTTGCGCAGAGTAGCCTGTTCTGGGGGCTGGGGTCGGGGGAAGCTCGGGCTTCCCCCGCCCCAGCCCCGCGCCTGGGGGGGAAATAATTTTTTTCCCTTTATTTCCCTCCCAAAAAAACTAGGTGCGCCTTATGGGCCGGTGCGTCCTATGGGGCGCAAAATACGGTACTTTGCTCTTTGCTTCATGTTCACTTGAAATTTATTTCTATTGATTATCTTACTAATTTCCCACTCAACATGATAGCTTTACTGAATGCTGGCCACATGACCTGGTAGCATTTGCCTGGTCAGTATTTTTATGGTTAAACTGCAAGCTTCTCTTCAAATTTCCTTGACATTAATGCTGTCTACAATGCTGTGTAGAATAACTGCTAATTGGCAAAAGTAATGAGCCCCATAAAGAGGCATTCAGGAAGTTCATGCCAGCTACCTACAAATTGACACATATAGAGTTTGACTGACATAGATTAGGAAATGGCATTACTACTTTTTTCATTCCAATAGTTATAAAATTTTATTTGAAGCTTAAAAAGCCAAATTCCTCAAACCCAGAAACTTGTCTTTCAACAACACAAAATCACATGGCAACCCTTCATTCCTCACCGAAGCTTGTTAACCTTGATGACACCATGTCAAGGTCCCTCACTGCCCTCGGCTTTTAACTGCAGTGCTGCAGGCATGAAGAGAAACAGTTGGGCAGGCCTGGTACTTGCTCCTCTAGCAAACATTGAATAAACTCTTTCTACAATCTAATACTTTCTGACAGCTACCATGTTTGAGAAAATCATTATTAGAGCTAGACATTGTGCACTGAACTTGCTCATCCATTTCAATATAATTTAGTAAACTTGAGGCCACAACACTCCATTTATTCTTCTTGTCCTGTAAGCGGTATCGTTAATGGTGTTGCTGGTTCATCATCTTCAAAAATAATGTGCCACAATTGTGAATTTCCATATAAGTCAAGCCATATCCATTCTGCTTCATCAGTCCACTGTAAACTACAGTTCAGTTTTTCCAGTGAAGAAGAAAGAAGCCACTTTCAAATTCTTACCCTGTTTGATCCTCACAATATTATGAGATAGAAGAGATTTGGAGGTAACAGCAGACTCTTCCCTCTCTCCAGTTCCCCTTTGTTCTAAGCCAGGCATGTCCAAGAGGTAGATCGTGATCTACCGGTAGATCACTGAACGTCTGTGGTAGATCACTGGCTCCCCCCAAAGAAGCTCAACCAGTTTGGCTCCCCTAAAAAAAGCTGAACAACTTTGGCCTGAGCCACCCCCCAAAATGGTGCTTACTTCCTTTCCCCAAAAGCTCAACAACTTAGACCTGAACCCCTAAAAAAGGGGGTAGATCACTGCCAGTTTTTAACTCTGTGAGTAGATCACAGTCTCATGGGAGTTGGCCACCCCTGTTCTAAGCCATTTGTTCTAAGCCATCAGATAAAAATGAAAGTGAAACCTCTTTGTGGCCATGTTAGAGGGAAAGAGTGGAGAATGAGAAGCTGAGATTTGCCTTGGCACATCCACATAGTTTATGGTTTCCTCTGAATGCAGCCAGTGACTTGCTCAAAGCAACTTGGCACAGAGACTCCCATGCTATATGAGTTGTAAACTCTCCTGAGTTCATTAGCAAGTTGCTCCATGACTACTGTAGAGTGAGCTGAGCTGAGTAAGTTTTGCCATTTTTTAGATCAGTCTGATAACAACATGTGGGCACATCACACTCTCTGACACAGGCTCATGCTTGGCACCTCTCTCTCTCTCTCTCTCTCTCTCTCTCTCTCTCTCACACACACACACACACACACACACACACACACGAGAGAGAGAGAGAGAGAGAGAGAGAGAGAGAGAGACCACACGTCTCTCTTCCCCCCTCTCTTAACACACTTTATCTCCCTCTCACAGTCTACACAAACATACATATGTTTTCCTCCTCTCTCTCAGTTTTGGCTCATGTCTCAGGTTTTAAAAAATACTAGAAGTGTACATGAAAAAGAAAAAGAAAGGGAAAAAAGGAATCCAGGAATCTGTAGATTTTGGTTCACCCTGGGGGCACCTAAGAAGGCCTTTGCAGACAGCAGGTCTGCCAACCCCTGGAAAAGCAACTAAGCAAAATCATCTTACTCTCTTGAGTTTGTATTTTTCATTTTATTTGGTTAAGTAGCACTTCTCTTCAAACTATATGTTAACAGATGGATTTTCAACTTCTGAGATCTGGTTCTGTATTAACTTCCACATAAATTCCATTGTACAGAAGTTCAGCAAAAGCCTAATGAATTATTCCCATGTCTTTTTAATTATGGAATGATGATGCATCTCTGTCTTTTGGCTAAGATCAAGTGTAAATATTCCAGCTGCATGTCTATTACCAGCTTCTCGTCTTCACTCTTTGCTTTTGTTTCAAATCAATGCCCTTCCTTCTGTAGTATGTGCGTGTGTCTTTTGACACAAAGCCTGATCTTCTTCTACACTTGATGACCAAGGAATGGCAGCTTGAACTTCCCAAACTTCTCATCTCTGTCCATGGAGGTCTCCAGAATTTTGAACTTCAGCCAAAGCTCAAGCAAGTCTTTGGAAAAGGTCTCATTAAAGCTGCCATGACAACTGGAGCATGGATATTTACTGGAGGAGTAAACACAGGTAACAATAACCTGGCAGAATGAAATCCCTGAAGCAGATGGAATTCTTTCTATGGCATAAAAAGCTTTTTCATGGTCACAGGATCCTGAAAAAATCCTGTCATTGCATTAAATGAAGCAGACAGCATTATGTTCATTTAATACATTTCTATCTAGACATCATTCAAACTAAATGTGGCATTAAATACATGGTTTGCATTTAATATATATGTTTTTAAAAGTGCAAATTTTCTTAGCAGGATCTAGATAGGGATAGGACTTTAACCCTTTCCCCAATCCTGAAAAAAATCCCACCTCACTACCAATTGCATTGGGAGGAAAGCTGCTATTAGAAAAACCCACATCCAGCAAGCCAAGTCAAACCTTCGCTGCAGATTGTAGTTTATTAGAGCAAAGCAAACTGTAATCACTGTTTCAGACCTAACTCCAAGCCACAGATTGTGGTTTGTTTCTTCCCTGGGCTGGTGGAGAGCAGCAAAGCATGTGAGATCAGCACATCCACCATAAGCCATTAATAATGGTTTACCATCATGCCCAAACTGGGCCATAATTTCGTTTCCCCCTCTTCAGTCACATCTTTTCTCTAAGCCAAGGCTGTGTAGATAATTTACCTATAAAGCAGATTTGAAGCATGTTTTCCCCCTCAAAGAATTCTGGGCACTGTTGTTTGTTAAGGGTTGCTATGAATTGTAACTCTGTGAAGGTGCCCAGAATTCTTTGAGGGAAACAATATGTGCTTTAAAGGTATAGTCTCTGTACCCAGCAATTTTTTTGTGAAGGCAAATGAGCAGTGGAAGACATATACAAGCTTGCAGTTCCTCTGTTTTCTCCAGAGCTTCTGCATGCATGGCACAGTGGGTGACTTTCTCCCTTTTAATTTTCAAGACCTATTCCAGTTACATAATTTGTTTGTAAGACTCAGTATTTGAGATTTTCTATCACAATTTTTTTAACGTATAGAATCACAGAACTCCTAACATTTTAGAATGGTAAAGTTATGCCTATTTACTGCTACCTACATAAATGTTTTGTTTTTACTGGGGGGTTATTTTGATATTTTGCCATAATCCATACATGGTGTTAGAACTACATCCGCACATACATGTTACAAAGGTTAGTAATATTTATCCTCTATCATGTACTTGCCTTGCTTTTCTCTTACAGGAGTTATTCGGCATGTTGGGGATGCACTGAAAGACCATGCCTCCAAGTCAAGAGGGAAGATCTGCACTATTGGAATAGCTCCCTGGGGAATTGTAGAAAATCAAGAGGATCTGATTGGCAAGGATGTAAGTCTCTAGATCTCTTGCAGTGCATTGCTTTGCCAATATGTCCTTGAAGTTTGGGTTTTTCAGATCTTTTGGGCAGGGCAGAAGTTGTGGGTGTGTCCTCTGTGTAATGTGCCCCTGCTCTCTAGGAAATTGTCAAGGTGGCAGACCTGAAAAGCAGAGAGAGGCACGGAGGTTGGTAGATGAGCTGTGCCTTGCTCCCAGGTTGATAGCTGCCCTGCTGTCATGGAGAATGAGGGTCTCAGGAAAGGAGGATGTCACTCTGAGGAAGAGGGAAATGATCATTTAGAAAGGACCTATTCCTTGAAGGACATATAGCTATCCTCTTATGCCATTGCTACTACCTAACATTGCTATGCAAACAGTCAAGGTTTTCTCCAAAATATTCTGGGAGCTGTCATTTGTTAAGGGTGCTGAAAGTGGTTAGGAGACCCCTACTCCCCTTCAATAGCTACCAAGCTACAATTTCCAGAGTGGTTTAACAGTTCATTAGATGTTAATAGACAGTCCCTCTTCACAGGGAACTCTTGAGATCTGGAGGACCATGAGGGGAATAAGGGCCTCCTAACAACTCTCAGCACCCTGAAGAAACTACAGTTTCCAGAATTCTTTGGGGAAAGCTATGAATATTTAAGGTGGTATCAAGGTGCTTTAAATGTCTGGTGTGAATGTGGCCCAAGTCTAAAGCTCCAGCCACTACACTACTCACCATGCAAATGTGAAAGTATGAAAACATGGAAAGTATGGATCCTAATTAAATAGGTATTTTGTTGCCAATGACGTTATGTGGATGCCGCAAACCACCTCCATGCATGAGCAGCAGCAATCACATAATCCACATCTGTCTGGACGTATCCTTACTCTTCTGAAGAAAATAATGGAGAATAATCATCTAAGATTGTCTCACCCACATTCACACACCTGCTGCCAGTGTTTATGCTTTGCATTGATACCTGCAGTTGCTGCCTGCAAGCAAGGCTGAAAAAGAACTTTTCATTAGTTTCCTTGAAGCCACTCCGTTTCAGTTCTCTTACGGGTTTAACACAGAGATAGGCAACCTAAGGCCCAGGGGCCGGATGCGGCCCAATCGCCTTCTAATGGTCCAATCGCCTGCGGATGGTCCAGGAATCTGTGTGTTTTTACATGAGTAGAATGTGTGATTTTATTTAAAATGCATCTCTGGGTTATTTGTGGGGCATAGGAATTGGTTCATTTTTTCTCTCCAAAATATAGTCCGGCCCCCCACATGGTCTGAGGGATGGTGGACCGGCCCACGGCTGAAAAAGGTTGCTGACCCCTGGTTTAACAGCTAGGTCCTCTGCTTCTATGATGGAGAGGAAGAATAGTATATCTCTCCTTCAGGAAGAGTACTGCTTGATTAAATCAAGGCTATATCACCAAGGATGAAATTCAGTAACAGTATACTTGGAGCTTATACAAATAATTAGTTCTAACAGGTTCTGTAGGGATATGATATGAGGTAATTTTTGCTAGAAAATATTGCCAGACACCTGGCAGAGAAACATATAATTACTAGGAACAATGATTTATGCAGCAAAATCCAAAATTGTATTCTTTTCCTTCACTCTCTTGTCACAACCTGGGTACATTGTGAAGGCACATGTCCCACATGCTCTGTGTTCGTCAGTGGCTGAGTTTTATATATAATGGCTACTTACCAACCTTTGCTTATGACAGTTCAAGCAACTGGTTTTGTTATCTGTACACAGCTGGAGGCAAAAAGGGATGCAAAAAATTAGCACATGAATTGGACACACAGAAGGTGTGTGCAAGTATGCATGCATGAGAATGATATATTTTAAAGTTAAATATGTTTCTCTCTGTTTTATCCAGATTTGAATTGCTATTTTGTGTTATGTTTTGCTTAAATGTTGTAATGCTCTTGGACAGCGAGGGGAGAGAAACAGAAAGAAAGCCACAACTGTGTCGGCTCCTGTAGTCCACTATGGTGGTCCAATATGTTTTTGTTTGTTTTTTCCTTTTACTGTTATATTAAATTTGCTTAGTAACATAACATTATTGTATGTATTCTATAAAACAAAGAATACAAAACAAAATTCATTCATACTACAATGCATAACTACATAACATTAATATATATGGTTTCTGAAAAAAGGCTTACATAACAAAATCAATTCAAAATACCATCCGGTTTACTTTTTTCTTTCTTTCTTCCCCCTCCCTCCCCACTCCAGCCCTCCCCCCCCCCCAATCAGGCCTTCCTTCTTCATATCTTTATCCATGTACACAGTCTGTTCATTCAAGCTTGTATGTTAGGGTTGGCTTCCCCTCTTTCTATCCAGTTCCTGTAAAATGCCCATTTATTTGTGATTCTTTGGCATTTATTTTCCCATCTATCCTCTGCCAGTATCTGTGTGAATATTTCTGATTGTACGTATTCAAAAACATAATCATTCCATTTTTCCATATTCCATTTGGCCTTTTCTTTCCATCCCAGAGCAATAACTGTCATTCCAGCTAAAATCATAATCTTGTACAACTCTTGCTTATTACTTTTTACTTTGTTATTTCCCAATATTCCCGAAAATAACAAATCCCTATTAACTTCTATGTTTATTTGAAATAATCCAGAAATTACCTTTATAATCTTTTGCCAATATTCCTTAACCAGATTACATTCTGGTGGTCCAATATGGTTGAAGAACTAAGAAAATTGTGTCTCATGACTTGCCCTGGTCCATGGGGTCACGAAGATTCGGACACAACTAAACAACAACAACAACTTGCATGAATAGTCTGATTTAGGATCTTAAGCTGCTTTTACACCCACCCCACTTTGAGCTGCTCTTTCAGCAGTGTCTCCTCTTCAAATATTAGACATCTGTCAGTCAAAGTTCTTGCAACATGTTTGGGCACTGCTTTTAATGGCTGCAACAGTGATGCCTGCAAGTAAGTGATCTTTACTGCAAAGCTGCTCCCTGATCTTTCTCAGGTGACAGCTTCATAGTACCCACAAATGTAATCACAGGCCTTTGATGGTACAGCAGTGCCATGGTAAGAAATGGCAGAGCAGTGACTCCCATGATGGTGCTGTAACTTTTAAAGAGCACTTAAGAAGGCATAGTTCTGAAATCCCATGCATGCATGTTTGAGACTCAGTGGGTCTTACTCCTAAGTAGATACACATAGGATCAGCCTGCATGTTATATCTCAGGTAATTTTAATATGTGGTACGTTCGGTGCATGTACCCGTTGAAATCTAGTTTTTTACAACATCAGGTTTGAATGTGCTTTCAGACATAATTTTTGAAATCTATCTGGTACTATAAATGTCATCATTGTGATTCCTTTCCATTGTGGTTTTGAGTGTTGTCTGAGGATAATAGTTGGAAGCAATATTACCATTCAACTAGAAAGTGAAAACAATATGTGAGTTACAAGAAGCCATAGAAAAACAAGACTGGATCTGCTAGTAGCTATTTTTTTCCTGTAAACAACCATAATTAAAAAATCTTACTCAGCCTTCTTATGTTCTTGGAAGTAAAATATACTTCAGATTTGGGATGCTTCTGTTAGACTGATAAAACAGTTATCCAAATTGAACTTTGGTCCAACAATATTTATTACTACTACTAATAATAATAATAATAATACCCCGCCCATCTGGCTGGGTTTCCCCAGCCACTCTGTGCGGCTCACAACAGAATATTAAAAATAGAATTGGGGAGGGGCCACTAGGGGCGCATCGGAAGATGGCTGACAATAACATCTCTCCGACCCATGGGAGGTAATTAGGAGGCTGTGATGGGAGTAAATAGCCTCCCTACCCCCCAAGGTTGGGGGGGCTGCCCTTGCCTGCTGTGTCCTATACCACCCCCGAATTTGTGGGGATGGGGGCACTAGGCAGAATGCCCTCCTGTGGATTTCGGTGCTCCTGGACGCTGTCTCTGATCTGCGCCGCTAGCTGCAAGAACTTCAAAAGGAACAATTAGGAAGAAGCGAATGCACATATTTCAAGGAAGGAGGGGGAGTAAAGACTGCTAACTGAAGAGTTCTCTGATAAACAAGACGAGTCGGAGGAACAAGAATCAATCATGAGAAGATATGCCAAGACTCGGTATGGCAAAGGGACTGGATGGGGGAGGGGGAAAAAAACTTTCCTTTCTTCCCTCTATGTGATTAAACAAGAAACCCCCCCACACACACACACAAGTCAGAAATGCCGTTTTAATGACTTAAGCTGTGGATTTACGACTGTGGAGATAAACTTTCTAACCAAAGCATGTTTTAAGAAAGTGTGGAAAGTTTAAGAGCTTTGGAATGACGCAGTTAAAAATACCGTCGCCATGTTGGCAAGCTCTGTCGGAGGACTTGAGTCTGGGAGGAGGAAAAGAGCTGTTTTTATATTGTGGGTGAGACTCCTCAGTGGGACTTAAGAACGACAGATCCTGAGATTAATGATGGAAAGAGCGATGCTATTTATGAAAGTGATGATATATGGAAACCATCTCGATATGAGGATTGGACGAACGGAAAAATCCACACAGGTTATAATTGGTGTTTATCTGCTTAAGGAGATTATCAGAAGAGATCATAAAGAAAAAAAGAAAAAATATACGAACAAGATGAGATGTGGAAACAGCAAGATAAGACTGGATAGAATTATGAACTTTATTTGGACTGATTTGGATATGAACGCAGTAGCAAGAAGATGATCGGAATCCCCCTTCGAAACTTGAAATATGGGTCCCCTCAACAAAAATTTAAAATTCGGCTTTGTAATTTGGAATTTATTTGATTTGATTTGATTTGATTGGTCGGTTAATTAAAAATATTTTTTTTAAAAAAAGAATATTAAAAATAGAATCAAACATTAAAAAGTTCCTTAAACAGGGCTGCCTTCAGATGTCTTCTAAAAGTCAGATAGTTTTTTATTTCCTTGACATCTGATCGGAGGGCAGGTGCCTCTACTTAGAAGGCCGTCTGCCTGGTTCCCTGTAACTTCACTTCTCACAGTGAGGGAACTGCCAGAAGGCCCTCGGCGCTGGACCTCAGTATCCAGGCAGAACAATTGGGGTGGAGACGCTCCTTCTGGGCCGAGGCCGTTTAGGGCTTTAAAGGTCAGCATTATCACTTTGAATTGTGCTTGGAAACGTCCTGGGAGCCAATGTAGGTCTTTCAGGACCGGTGTTATGTGGTCTCAGTGGCCACTCCTAGTCACCAGACCTGCACCTCCATGGACAGCTGTGAGTCCAAAATGACTCCCAGGCTGCGCACCTTATCCTTCAGAGGCACAGTTACGCCGTTCAGGACCAGGGAGTCCTCCACGCCTGCCCACCCCCTGTCCCCCAGAAACAGTACTTCTGCCTTGTCAGGATTCAACCTAAATCTGTTAGCCGCCATCCATCCTCCAACTGCCCCCAGACACTCACACAGGACCTTTACTGCCTTCACTGGTTCTGATTTAAAAGAGCTGTGTATCATCCGCATACTGATGAACACCCAGCCCAAACCCCCTGGTGATCTCTCCAAGCGGCTAAATATCGGTGTTAAAAAGCATGGGGAAGAGGATGGAACCCTGAGGCACCCCACAAGTGAAAGTCAAGGGGTCTGAACACTCACCCCCCAACACCACTTTCTGAACACGGCCCAGGAGGAAGGAGCAGAACCACTGTATAACAGTGCCCCCAGCTCCCAGCCCCTCTAGACCAGGGGTCAGCAACCTTTTTCAGCCATGGGCCAGTCCGCCGTCCCTCAGGCCATGTGGTGGGCTGGACTATATTTTGGAAAAAAAGAAGAAAAAAGAACGAATTCCTATGCCCCACAAATAACCCAGAGATGCATTTTAAATAAAATAACACATTCTACTCATGTAAAAACACGCTGATTCCTGGACCGTCCACAGGCTGGATTGAGAAGGCAATTGGGGCACATCTGGCCCCCAGGCCTTAGGTTGCCTACCCCTGCTCCAGATGGATGTTGTGGTTAATGGTATCAAAGGCCACGGTGTGATGGCCTGGGATTCCGATTCGGAGGATGAAACAGAGGAATCCCAGCCTGCACAGGAGTCCCCGCCTCCAGGGCCGGTTGAACTGGGGCAAGGCCTAGATGCTGAAGAGCCTGCACCTGTGGCAGTGCATCAGGAGCTGGCCCCAGGTGAAGTCCTTCTGGCCCCAGAGGGGCTTGATGACTCAGTGGCCACAGGTGAGCCTCCTCCAGGGCCCAGTAACCCTTCGGCCTCTCCTGATCTGCAGAGGCTTAGGGCAGAGAGGCGAAGGGAACTGGTTGCCCCCAGGAGGAGTGCTCGCCTTAAGGCCAGAGGAGGCGGGGCTCCTGGGGGTCGGGACCGCCCCTGACCTTAGAAGAGGATAAAAGCCCAGTCAGCCCGGCCCCAGGTTGCGGGAGCAACGTCATTGTTGGCTTCGGACCTTCCTGTGTTCCTGATCCCTGCTCGGCCTCCTGTTCCTGACTATCCGGTACTCCTGTTCCCTGCTTGGCTTCCTGTTCCTGACTATCCGGTACTCCTGTTCCCTGCTCGGCCTCCTGTTCCCGTCCATCCGGTGTTCCTGTTACCTGCTCAGCCTTCTGTTCCAGCGTTCCTGTTCCCCGCCCGGCTCTCTGCATCGGACCTCGCCCCTCTTCGTGTGGACTCTGCTACACCCACGGTACCTTACCCCCGGGACCAGCACAGTTTGCTCCCGCCCCACCCGCACTCCCCCTTCGTAGGGGTGCGTTCGGGAAGAGCCAGAGGCCATGGCTGACCAGGCGGCTGCACTGGTGGCTTTGGCCCAGGAGAACCAGGCCTTGACTCACACCGTGCAGCAGCTCAGTGACGCGGTTGTGGCACTTCAGCAACGCTTGGAAGCCCTACCGGCTCCTGGGGCCGACGCCCCGGCTCCTGGCAAGTACCCAGTGGCTTTGCCTGAGAAATTTGATGGAGCCCCGGCCAGCTTTCCCATGTTCCTGGCCCAGGCCAAGCTGTATATTCAGGGGCGAGCCCGGAACTTTCCTGACGACCGCACCAAGGTGCACTTTTTGATTAGTTTGTTAAAGGACCAGGCGGCCAAGTGGGCGTTGCCGCTACTCAGGCAAGACTCCCCCTTGCTGGCAGACTATACGGGGTTTTGCAATCGTTTGGAGGCCGCGTTCGGCAACCCCCAGAAAGGGAGTCAAGCCAACCGGGCGATTCGGCGTTTGAAACAGGGCAAGTCCACGGTGGCCGCATATACCACGGAGTTTCGGCTGTTGGCACAGGACTTGACCTGGAATGATTCGGCACTGCGGGACCAGTATCTCGAAGGGCTTTCGGACGAGGTACTGGACCAGTTGGCCACAATGGAACGCCCCACCACGCTAGACACTCTCATTCAACGGAGTCTACAAATAGACGACCGGTTGGAGGATCGTCAGGCCCGGGGTCGCTGACACTTCCAGTTCACGGCACCAGCTTTTTCCGGCAGCCCCACGGTCACAACTGATTTAACGGAGGAGCCTATGCAGCTCGGGGCAGTGCGGCCACGCCTTTCCCCCGCAGAGAAGGCGCGGCGTCGGGAGGGAAATCTCTGTCTTTACTGTGGCGGAAGTGGACACTTCGCTCGGTCTTGCCCTGAGAAACGCCAGCCGCAGGGAAACCGCCAACCCCAGTAGCTGATGGCCCTAGCTACCGGGGGTCCCAAACCGCGCAGAATGGGCCTGCACCAATGGACTTGCAACATCTTATGGTTTCGGTACGTTTATACCCTCCAGGTGGGCCCTGGATCCTCACCCATGCTTTGGTAGATTCAGGGGCAACCCGCTCCTATATGGACGCTGCTTTTGCCGCCCATCATCAGGTGCCACTTCGGAACAAGCCAGTACCGGTCCAGGTGGAAGCGATTGACGGATGACTTCTGCGTTCAGGTGCCGTTACTCAGGAGACCCAGCCCCTGGTCCTGTGTTTCCAGCAGCACCGGGAGTTGCGAACTTTGGACATTGCCTCTATGCCCCGCTTCCCCCTGGTGCTCGGGATGGACTGGCTGGAAGCCCACAACGTTCAGATTGACTGGGTCAAACGGACCGTGCACTTCCCAGACCCATGTTCCCATGCTCAATCCGGGACGCTGGCGGCCGCGCCCTCAGAGGAGGCAGCACCCACGCTCCCAGCCGTGTATCAGGACTACCAGGACGTGTTCGAGGAACGGGGGGCAGACCAGCTGCCGCCACATCGGCCTTTTGACTGCGGCATAGACCTCCAACCCGGAGCGCCTTTACCAGTGAGTCGCTTATATTCTCTAACAGAGCCAGAGCGCGAGGCTTTGCAGGACTTCTTGCGCAAGAACCTGGAGCGTGGGTTCATTAGGCCTTCCACCTCGCCTACCGCGGCACCAGTGCTTTTCGTTAAGAAGAAATGTGGGGAACTCCGCCCTTGCCATGATTACCGAGCCCTGAACAAAATTACCGTCCCAGACCGGTACCCCTTGCCCCTTATCTCGGAGCTGCTGGAGCGGGTGCAAGGGGCACAGGTGTTCACCAAGCTGGACCTCCGGGGGGCCTACAACTTGATTCGGATCCGAGCCGGGGATGAGTGGAAGACAGTGTTTGGGACCCGGTACGGGCAGTTCGAATATTTGGTTATGCCTTTCGGTTTGTGCAACGCGCCTGCTGTGTTCCAACGCTACATCAACCACGTGTTTCAGGACTTGTTAGACAAGTACGTGGTGGTGTATTTGGATGACATACTGATTTACTCCCGTGACCCGGCTCGCCATGAGGGACATGTCCGGACCGTGCTGCAGCGCTTGCGTGAGCACCGTTTGTACGCAAAGCTCAGCAAGTGCGAGTTCCATCAGCGGACTGTGGACTTCCTTGGTCACCGGCTCTCTCCGGATGGGGTGCAAATGGACCCAGGGAAGGTGACAGCGGTTCAAGAATGGGCGGCACCCCGGAACCGCAAGGACCTACAACGTTTCCTGGGGTTCGCCAATTACTACCGGACCTTCATCGCTGATTATGCTCATCGCACCACCCCGTTGACCCGGCTACTGCGCCCAAAGACACCGTTTTCCTGGGACAAGGAGGCAGAGGAGGCGTTTCAGGGGTTGAAGGCCTGTTTCCAGAGGGCACCAATCTTACAACATCCTGACCCCATTCGACCCTTTGTGGTGGAGACCGACGCCTCCAGTACGGCTCTCGGTGCCATCTTGTCTCAACAGATTGATCCTGAAGCGCCACTCTTACCCTGTGCCTTCTATTCCCGCCAGCTCCTACCAGCGGAGCGTAACTATACTGTGTGGGAGCGGGAACTACTGGCCATCAAGGTAGCCTTTGAGGTCTGGCGCCACCATCTTGAGGGGGCACGACATCCGGTGGAGGTGAGAACCGACCACCGGAACCTGGAGTACCTCCAGACCACCCGCAAGCTGAACCAAAGACAGATCCGGTGGGCGTTGTTCTTTTCCCGGTTCCAGTTTCGGATCCGCTACATCCCTAGCTCTCAGAATCAGAAGGCGGATGCCCTGTCCCGGAAACCTGAAGACAACGCAGACACGGTACAGCAAGCAGAACCCACCACGATCCTACCTCCGGCTGCATTCCTGGCCACCCAGGAGGCGCAGCCACTGCAGGTTCGGGTGCGGGAACAGCAGCGGGTCGACGCTTGGGCCCAGGAACGACTCCGGGAGATGGCTGAAGGGTCCAGCCCACAGTATCCGGGGCTGGTCCTGCATCAGGGCCTTCTGCTGCACCACGGTCGTCTGTACGTCCCGCCAGGGCCACTACGGCTGGAGGTTCTCCGGATGGCCCATGATGCCCCAGCAGCGGGGCACTTTGGACGGTATCGGACCACCCATCTGGTCAGTCGTGAGTTTTGGTGGCCCCGCCTGAAGGCTGACGTGGCTCGCTACGTTGCTGGTTGTGATGTCTGCCGTCGCGCCAAGGGACCTACCGGGCGACCCCCCGGCCTACTTCAGCCATTGCCAGTTCCACCGCGCCCTTGGCACACGGTTTCGTTGGACTTTGTAGTGGACTTACCCTCGTCTCATGGCTGTACCTGCCTTCTGGTTTTCTCCGACCATTTCACCAAGATGGTGCACTGCGCTCCCTGTCCATCTGTACCCACAGCCAAGGAAACTGCTCAGCTGTACCTTCAGCATGTCTTCCGCCTGCATGGACTACCTGAGCGTGTGGTGTCCGACCGGGGCGTTCAGTTCACATCCCGGTTCTGGCGAGCATTGCACCAGACCCTCGGGACAGAGGTCTGCCTCTCGTCAGCCTACCACCCACAGACCGCTGGCCAGACGGAACGGGCGAACGCGGTGCTGGAGCAGTACCTCCGGTGTTACTGCAGCTACCAGCAGGATGACTGGGTCGACCACCTGGCATTGGCGGAGTTCGCCTATAACAACGCGGTGAATGCGTCCACCCAGCAGACCCCGTTCCAGGCCAGTTATGGTTATCATCCACGGCTGTTTCCAGAGGTGCTGCCGGCATCCGCGGTCCCGGCGGTGACGGAGTGGCTTCAAGAGCTCCAGTCCCAGCAACAGCTTTTGGTGGAGCAACTGCGCCAGGCCAAGGAAGCGTACAAAGCCCAGGCCGACCGCCACCGCCAGGTGGGGCCGGAACTTCGCGTCGGTGACCTGGTTTGGCTCTCCACTCGCCATCTCCACCCCTCTCGACCTTCGCGGAAGTTGGACGCCCGCTTCACCGGCCCGTTCCCTATCGTAGACCAAGTCTCTCCTGTGGCATTCCGTCTCCGGTTACCCGCAACCCTGAAGGTTCACCCGGTCTTCCACAGGTCCCTTTTGAGTCCGGTGGCCCCACCCGACGAGTTCCACCCGAACCGTCCCCAACCGCAGCCAGTGTTGGTTCGGGGAGAGCCTGAGTACGAGGTGGAACGCATCCTGGACTCCCGATACCGCAGGGGAAAGCTGCAGTATCTCATTGACTGGAAGGGGTACGGACCGGAGGACCGTTCCTGGGAACCAGCGGCCAACGTCCACGCACCTGCCTGCCTCCGAGAGTTCCATGCGACGTACCCCGGCAAGCCGGGTCCGGACCCTCGGTTGAGGGGGGGGGCCTGGGAGGGGGGATGGTGTGATGGCCTGGGATTCCGATTCGGAGGATGAAACAGAGGAATTCCAGCCTGCACAGGAGTCCCCGCCTCCAGGGCCGGCTGAACTGGGGCAAGGCCTAGATGCTGAAGAGCCTGCACCTGTGGCAGTGCATCAGGAGCTGGCCCCAGGTGAAGTCCTTCTGGCCCCAGAGGGGCTTGATGACTCAGTGGCCACAGGTGAGCCTCCTCCAGGGCCCAGTAACCCTTCGGCCTCTCCTGATCTGCAGAGGCTTAGGGCAGAGAGGCGAAGGGAACTGGTTGCCCCCAGGAGGAGTGCTCGCCTTAAGGCCAGAGGAGGCGGGGCTCCTGGGGGTCGGGACCGCCCCTGACCTTAGAAGAGGATAAAAGCCCAGTCAGCCCGGCCCCAGGTTGCGGGAGCAACGTCATTGTTGGCTTCGGACCTTCCTGTGTTCCTGATCCCTGCTCGGCCTCCTGTTCCTGACTATCCGGTACTCCTGTTCCCTGCTCGGCTTCCTGTTCCTGACTATCCGGTACTCCTGTTCCCTGCTCGGCCTCCTGTTCCCGTCCATCCGGTGTTCCTGTTACCTGCTCAGCCTTCTGTTCCAGCGTTCCTGTTCCCCGCCCGGCTCTCTGCATCGGACCTCGCCCCTCTTCGTGTGGACTCTGCTACACCCACGGTACCTTACCCCCGGGACCAGCACACACGGAAAGATCCAGCAGAACTAGGAAACAACTTTCACCTTTGTCCCTTGCCCGCCAGAGATCATCGACCAGTGCAACCAAAGCAGTTTCAGTCCCATGATGAGGTCTAAATCCCGACTGGAAGGGATCCAAATGGTCCACATCCTCCAGGCGTGCCTGGAGTTGTTCAGCAACCGCTCGCTCAATCACCTTGCCCAAGAATGGAAGATTTGAGACTGGGCAATCGTTGGCCATATTGGCTGGGTCTAAATATATTTTTTAAGAAGAGGTTTAATAACAGAGAGAAGCATTCACCACCCCACGAAGCCCATCGCCCAGCCCTTCCCAGCTCACTTTTATGAGCCAGGATGGGCAAGGATCAAGGAGACAGGTGGTCGGTTTCACTCGTCCAAGCAGCCTGTCCACATCCTCGGAGGTAACAGATTGGAATTGATCCCACGCAGCTTGACTAGACCAGGAATCTGGCACTCTTCCGCCCCAGCCCTGCTCCCACGGTTGCATCTATCTCTTTTCAAATCTCAGCAACTTTATCTGCAAAAAAACTTTGCAAAATCATTGCAGAACATCTTGGGACCCTTACCGTACCCTGATGGCACTGCTGAAGGTGAAGCTGAAGGTGAAGAATGTCGTATTTGCCATCACTATCGCCACTTGGTAGGCTCAACGTTGAGCTCTAACCTGTGTCTGGTCCCATTCAGAGTGAGTTTTCCGCCACTGGCGCTCTAGCCATCTCAGCTATTGTTTCCTTGCCCTCAGCCCTGGAGAAAACCACAGGGCTGTCCAGGCTCCATGTAATTGGAGAGGGCGCTTCGGAGCCAGACAGTCCATAGCCCTGGTTAACTCCACATTCCAGCGGGCCACCAGGGATGCAGCTGAAAGGCCATCAACATGGGATAAAACATCCCCTACCACTCTCTGGAAACCATTTGGATGCATTAAGTGGTGGGGGCGGACCATCCATATTCGTCCCACCTCCCTGCAGAGGGGACGGGTCACGGAGAAGTCCAATTGCACAAAGAAGTGTTCCAACCATGACACTTCTTTTGTTTCACTTTTACTTAGTGTCAAATCATCCACATCCATAGAGGTGAACACCAGGTCTAAGGTATGTCCGTGACTATGAGTTGGTATTCAGGTATTCAGGGACACCCCCACTGAGGCCATGTTTTCCATGAAGTCTCAAGCGGCCCCTTGTAAGGTCGTGTCGGCGTGGATGTTAAAATCCCCCAGGGCAACCAAACTAGGTGTCTCCAGGAGAACATCTGTCATGACCTGAAGCAGCTCAGGCAGGGAATCCAAGGTGCAGTGGTGGGGTTGGTATACCAAAAGGAATCCTGTACTGCCCCTATTGCCCAACTTCCAGAACATGCACTCAGAGAACTGGGTCTTCCCAGTAGGACACCTGGTGCAAATTAATGACTTCCTAAAAATCACTACAACCCCCCCTCCCCGCCCACATGACCTGGGTTGCTGTGTGTAAGAGAAACCTGGTGGACAAGCAGCGGCAAGAAAAGACCCATCTGCTTCATCCAACCAAGTCTCTGTCACACATGCCAGGTCAAGTCCTTCATCCACGTTCAAGTCATGGATGGCAGTGGTCTTATGAATCATTGACCTGGCATTGCACAGCAGCACCTTCAGGTCATGTGGGTCTCCCTTGCTGATTCCAGTATCCATCTGATGAAGACCAGACCCGGAAGCAGGGATAGTCCTCAATACTGAACATGTAGGAGCTAATGTGGTAAAAGGAAAAGAAATAATCTCACTGTGTTTCTCATAATTGAAGTGCAACAGTTATTAGGGCAACATTATGAACTAAGGCAAGCAATTCGGAGAGTAGCAGTTAGTAAGAGGGGCACTGACCACAAGACTCAGTTTGAACCCCTTCTTGAGCAGTTTGGAAAACACCTTGCCTTGATCTGACATAGGGAGGGATAGATATGTCTTTTTCTAGTCTGTGTCCATTTCACATGTGTTTATTCATAAGTTCATTCCATAATTAAATATAATATTACTGCAGGTCAACAAATGAATAATGGAAGTGCTGATATTTCTAACATGATATGTCAGCGTAGCAGTGGATCTCATATGTACAGGTCCAAATTTCCAAATGTCTTTAAAAACTCTTTTTATGGTGAGAAAACAAATATTCATATATTGAATTTTGCAAGTACTGGCAAAAATTGTTTCAGCAACTTGTTACCAGCGAATTACCTCTAGAACATCCTTTATCAGGAATTTCAAACCATGGTTGCATTCTCTGCTTTCCCCCCCTCTGATATACAGGTGGTACGGCCATACCAAACAATGTCCAATCCAATGAGTAAGCTGACGGTACTCAACAGTATGCACTCTCACTTTATACTGGCTGATAATGGGACCACAGGAAAATATGGTGCGGAAGTGAAACTTCGCAGACAGTTGGAAAAGCACATCTCACTCCAGAAGATAAATACAAGTAAGCAGCCTGCTTTCTACATTGTTCTATAACTGTGCACTGGGATATATCTGTTCATCATCATCAGGCCTCAGTAAAGAGTTTCAAGCAATGGTAAACAACTGAAAAACAAGGCAGAATGTGACAATGCCCAGGATCCAAAAAGACTATGGAAATGATCAAGCTGTTCTTTTCCAGCTTCAGGTCACTTTGTGAAGTACCCAGATTTAGGAATCTACTTGTCATGAGGTCAAAAGACAGGCCTCACCAGTGAAGGCATCCTTCCATGCCTTCTGCTTGCTGGCTGATGCTCTCTTTCAGGCAGCCATACTTCCAAGGAAAAGGAAAGGCAGGAGTGTGCCTTGTTACTGCTGTATCGCTGTAGTCTTTGAATGGTCTGGGGAAGCCAGGTCACTCTTTCCCTTGGCTAGGAAAGTTAGATAGCCCACTAGCCCCTTTCATTCACCCACCCCACCCACCCTGTAAGTCTTGCTGTCACCTGTTCCGTCAGCAAGAATTAATGTTTGTTTCCCACCAATAATATATAAAATAAGAACTGTTGGACTTTCAGGACTTGACCCAGTTTCAGCTGAGCCAGGATGGAGGACTTGCCCTGGTGGTGGCCATCTGCCATGCATGCTTTAGCTGTGATGCTTTAGCGTTGCAGGGGTTGGACTAGATGACCCTTGGGTCCCTTCCAACTCTAAGATTCTATGAGAGACTTCAGCCAGTAAAGCTCAGCCAGAGATCCATCTTCTCGAAACTCCACTCCTTCCAGCAAGCCTTGAGTTTGGTTTGCCCACAAACTCATGCTGGGTTTAAAGGGAATTGGGCCCTGCCTTTTATACCCCATATAAAGTTTTCGGAGTGGTTTACAAATAGACAAGAAAAGACAGTTCAAATAAACAATTAAACATAAAACTGTAAATCAAAAACTTACATAAATACAACAGAAACTAAAGTCACTCCAAAGTTAAGCACACATTTAAAAACTAAGATGCTCTGGCTACATAAGCTTCCAGTTATAGTGGCTGCAGTCTGCCTCTTCTAGTTTTTGCAAAATACTTCTCACTATCTCAGAACTGCTTCTTAACCCTATGGTTGTCACAGTACTCCAAAGAGGTAGTTCCTACGGGTGACAGGAGTTCTTTCCTGACTCCCCTTCCCTTCCCTGATTAGACCAGGAGATAAATTGTGTTCTCTTGTGGTTGTTGGGCAAATAGAACACTGGGGGCTTTGTACTCAGCAGTATAGAGTACAGATGCCTCTTTTTTTGCTGCCCATGAAACCCATTTCATGCTGGCACCCACTGCACATGTATCAAGAAATGAATACCAGCACCTCATTTATTTCTCAAAAGGGGAACACACTTCTGTTTAGTTTTGCTGTCATGTATTTTCTTGTGGCTCTTAAAAGCTACTGGGAGCTGAAGTGATCCTCCTTTTTTCTTTTCTCCTGCCTGTTGTAAAAGATGGGATAAGGAAAGAAAACAACCAGTAGTGTCATCCAGGTTTACTTTATTTGATAATCATGGGAGAAATGAAATGGTAATATTCTCCAGCTTCCACTTCCTCACCCACAGGGGCAATAGAGCAACTTTGGGGCCTGTCATGCAGTAAAGTGTTTCATCTGTGACCTACAGGAATCACCTGCATTTTTGTATTACTTTGTATTATTATGATGATGTGACAGTTTATAATGTAGGGCGCTTCTTCTATGTACCTTTCACTTCTCTTCCTGCCTCTGATAATCTCAGCTATTGTCTTTGAAAACTCTGATAAACTAGATTATTGTCTGAAATCTCACACTACACTAAACCAGTTAGTTTCCCAAGTGTGAGGTATTCTTTTTGCTGCCAACGGTCTGAACTGGCTTTTCATGATACTGCCTGCTCCAGTGCCATTTTCATATTGCCAAAGGCACTGAGAGGGATTTAATGGCCAGGTGTGCCACATCAGACAAAATTATGTCACGTCTCCCACCATCACTTGCTGCTACCTCTATATTGATTTTTGTGTGTAAATTTGTCTACTGTGGTCTCAATGTGGGTGGAATCTCTGCCATTTCAGTATTTCCTCCCAATGTTAGAGAGCAGATATTGCTTGATTGGGTGAAAATACTTTAGATCTTGACATGGGACATTTGGAAGATGTACAGCTGGGGAGCCACTGCTAAGAGTGAATGTGACACTTCTGCACATTGCGTTCTGGCATGTACTATATTCAGTACTTTTGAAAATTGGAATGAATCCACTTTGTTTCCTAGAGTATGACACTGCTGATTCATTACTCTTTTCTCATTTCTGAATAGGCTTGGCTGAATTTACATTCCTCATATTGCACTTATTCTTGAAAGATGATAGAATATATACTTGCAGTATGTAATATTATCTTAGCTTGATATGCCTGATTTCACAGACTATTTCACAGCCAAATAAATGTATTATTTATTCCATCTATAGAGAATTCCATCTATAGAGAATTCCATGCTAAAACTAAACCAGCCATGGTGCCTTTATTACTAAAGTTGTCTGGTCTTGACTATTGACCTTCAAAATGATGTGTTACGCCACTCAAATACTCTCTGTAATGGGCTTTCTGAAGTGAGACGTTCTAATATCTACTTTGCTTACAATGCATAACATGTTAAAACATTGCTCTTGTGCTGAGAAAATATTCAAGCAAGCAAGAAAAAAACATTTGACTGGATCTCTGTCCCCTTTGAGTAGATCAGGGAAATTTATTTTTGTGTCAGAGGTGGAGGGATCATCATTTGCATTCTCAGCCACGGTGTGAGCTTCAGACCAGAGATAAGGTAATGTGAGACTGCAAACTGTAGGCACAATGGTTCTGCCGCCACTGTTGGAGCCAGGAGGCCTCTGAATGCCACTTAGTTGGGAGAGTGCTATTGCATCCACCTTCTGCCTGCAGGCTTCCCATGGGCATCTAGTTGACTGCTGTGAGAACAGGATGCTGGGCTAGGTGGGTCTTTGGCTTGATCCAGCAGGACAGTTTCATGTTCTCATGTTCTATCCTGGTAAGGCTCAGAAAAAAGTACCTGCAGCAATCACTGCACCCCACAGGATGGGGACCAGGCTGAGTGGCTGCAGAAACTTGGCTAGGAACTACTTAGTCCTTTGATGAATCGTGGCCTTTCCTGTGTTTGGGAATCTGAAAATAAGAAAATAAGACGTGGGTGAGAGCAAGTCAGTGCATTTTGCTTATAGGACTGTAGCCGGTGTTTTCTGTTTGGTAGCACAAAGACTATTGTGCTAGTGGACAGGTGGGTTTTAATGCTGCACAACAGGAATCCAGTGCAACTGTTATGCTTGCAGAAACTCACTGTAAAACAGATTGTGCAATCTATTGTGTAACAAAGTCACCAGCAGCCTGCTTATGCATTTTTTTGCACAACAGAGTTCTGCTGATGTATACCACTAAGTGACTTTAAGATAGTGCTACATTGGATACATACAACCCATAGTCTCCCCCCCCCCCCAATTATCAGCTGGTTGAATACTTGTTACTTTCTCACCTAAATCTAATTAATATTTGTCACTATGTCAGATTTGCTTGAGAATTTCCACTGAACCACTCTGGGCACATAGAAAGTAGCAGTGTTGAGCAAGGTGGTCTTATTGGGAGATCAGAAGAGCTTTGCAAGTTGCATCTAAGATGAGCTGAGTGTCAGGGTGGGTGAGAGAACAGAATCCTTAAATCTGAAATCTTGTGTAGATCATCCTGTTCCTAATAAAAAACAATACATAAACTATATAGTTTGTAATAATATCACAGTATCATACACGTTCATGTTATTTTGCAAAGTGTTATTTTGAACTTATAACTAGATAATTCCTTCCAGGGACAAATTCTGTGTGGTGAACTTGCTTGCTAGTCACATTTCCTTTTAATTGTGAACACTGTTCCTAAATCAGAATCATAGGCTACAGACGTTATCGTTTGACTTTCTTTAGAACCAGCGATCCAGAGACCTGACTAAATAACTTCATTGTGTCTGGGTTTTGCATCTGTTTCCGAAGTAAGCTTGGAATGAACTAATCTTGTTTAAATATAAAATCAGTAAGGGATGTTTGTTTGCTGCTGATCTTTTATCAAGTTTTTGCTTGATGATCACTGTCAGTTAAAAGTAACTGATTTTTTTTTTATTATTGTAAAAGCAAGGAAATTCTACAAATTAGGAAGTATCTGCATGAAAATATGAACACTATTCTGCTCTATTAGCAAATGCATTTCTTACATTTGAGGGCCTTTCTCCCCAATTTGATTTTTACATGGATCATTTTATTCCTTTTGTATGAGTCTTTGGAGTTGGCTGCCCAGGGACTCCTGAGCTGTTTAGCTGACCTGGGTGAATTTTGCATGTGTGTGTATTGGGTGTGCACACCCATCCGCTTCATGTATTATCATACTCTCTGCAAATGGCACGTGGTGATAATGTGTGACCAGAGTACAGAGTTTTAAATATTTGTCATTTCTTTATTACAACTCTGTCAATGAAGATCAAAATGCTCTCAGCTGTGTCCCCTGGAATGCAGGAGATATCACCTAGCCAACAAGGTAGATCTTTCCAAATGATGTGCATTGTATTCCCCCCCCCCCCGACTTTTGCATAGCTGAGTCAGTAGTTTCTTGGAATGCTGGCTCCCCACTTTGCCTCTATAGTTTGGTGAGCCCTGCAAATGGATTCCCAGTAATTCCCACTTCTGGGCCATGGCTGAGGAATCCCCTTTGAGCTTGGTTAGGAGCATGGTTAGCCCCCACAGACTGGTGCCCCCTTTTAAGAGAATGGGGAAGGCACATCACTCTACTTTGGGGGTGCTATTTTGATGAAAATGTTGTGCTCTGGGGTGGCCTAAATCCTATAGATGGGGTCTCTCCATAGACTGTCATGTGACTCTTAGCAAATAGCACCCTAGCTTCTGGGAGTCCTGGCCATTTTCAGTCCCTCCTCTCACCTCCAGAATCATGGATGAGGGTCTAACAGCATCAAAAATTAATATCCCTTGTATGTTAGAAGAAAGATAACCAACATCCAGAATTGCAGAGATAATAATAGAAAAGAGGACAAATAACAAGTTTACATACTTTCCTCTGATGTTTCAGGAAGCTGTGCTATTTTTTGCTTTAGTCCTTTTGTCACCCTGCATTTTTCCTTTACAAAGCAATGTTTGAATCCTGATTACCAGAGCTGGCCTTTGATACTGGAAAACTGGCTTCCTATGGATATGTTAAATCACGTCATCAGGGATACAATATTTAAATGAGACTGAGCAGCTGCTCTTTGGCATTTAGAGCAAACTTGGCAGTGATGTGCCCAGTAATTGCAGAGATCTATGCACCAGAGTACAAAACATTCACACAAAATTATCTGATTGCAGGGTGATATAACTCCATGGCAATATTAGTGAAATGTTCTTATTTAGCCCATTATATAGTGGCAGACACATTCTCCACCCTCAGCACCAAGCAGACTTTTGATTGCTCAGCAGTTCTTAAGACCAAACTGTTAATTATGTTCGTATTTATAATAGCTATTTCTTTTTTACACTTACATTGATTTCTTGCTTTGTAGAAAGATCAAGCAAGAACTACAAAGAACTGGGAAGTGTATAGGTGTAAGTCTCTGTGGGAATAAAATGGTGGATCATAACTTTTAGTACCTAATCTAATCATCATAAATCAGCAACCAACCAGCAGCCATGCACTTTCCTGTGTGAATGCTGTTCTTTGTTCTCTGCAGAAAGCAGCTATTACATTTCTCTTTAGAACAGCTGGTGGAACACAGTAAGCCTGCTGAGAAAATAGAGAACAAATAGTACCTTCTAAATAATTTTTTAAGCGTTGTCTTCATAAGTTTGTGATGTAAAAGGAAGATAAGGGAACAAAGTAACCTTGAAACATTTGAAACAGTTGAACTGTTGTGTGAAAAATAAAAGTACTTCCACCTGCAGCTGGTTAGTGTCAAACTATCCATCTTATTATTACTAATTGGCTAGGGCAACATCTGCCACTCAATGTTTCATAGTGATGGACCTCAAGACAGACTACCCCATAACTAAAAAATCCTTGATGAATGTCTGTTCAATCTTTTATTGAAAAACATCCAACAACAACAAAAGCAGTTCCATAATATTCCAAGACACCACCATTTCTTGAAACCTTGCAAAATTAATATATTTGTGAGAGGAGTTGCATGTTTTTTTCATGATGCACCCTATGTGAAACCGTGGTCATGTTAAATAAAGCTGCATGCTGCCATTTCATGATTGGCAAATTGTCCTGGAAATGATGGAGCATGTCTGTAATCAGGGCTATGTCAACTCCATGATTCCATAATCCATATCACAATACACATGCAGAATTTGGTACTGGGCACAGGATTCGACATCCTGAAACTTAAAACCTTTCCTTCTAAAGGTTTGTAGCTCCCCAAACACCGAAAGTGTCTGGGCACACTTAGGACCTTAGGAGGCAGAAGGCAGAAGGGCTTCAAATGCCCTGGCATAGTTGTTTTGCCTTTCCCAAGACCAGCAAAAAAAAACAGAATATATGAGATAACATTAAGCAGAAGTGTGCAAAGTTGTTCAAGCCACATAATTCTAGCACAGGTTGCAGAATTCAGCTTGTCAGAGTGCAGAGTTCAGGTTGCTTTCATGTAGCTCTTTTAAGTAGATACAGCCCTAATAAGCAATAAGTAGCATAAGTGCATGTTTCAGCTAGGTTTTGTTGGACGAATTTTGTTTTCTTTCAAATGTTGCCATCCACTGAAGTCACAAAGGGAAGATTGGTTTACTTTATTAGACTTTATTAGGTTAACAGTTTATTAGAACTGTTTCAAATTATGGGGTCTGAATAATTTAGACTATTGCATTGAGTCAAGCAGACAGTAGAAAAGGCCAAGGTGACTACGGATTAGTTCAAAAAGTATAATCCAAAATGACCTTTTATGCTCCATATGCAACCAACTCCTCCATATAAGTAAGTATATTGATGTAAATAATGGGCATTGGTTTGCCAAAGCCAAGTGCTTACCATCAATATATGGTATTTTGCAGTCCAGTTCAGGTAGACAATAAGCTAAGCTTATTTTTTATGAATGAGGGTTAAAGTGAACTGGAGAAGAATGTAGGGTAGGTTCAGGTTGAATGGCAACTTCTAGCCCTGTAAAGTGTCTGCAGTACCTCTTCATGTGACTCGTGGGCTTCCCTTTGTCATCCTATGCCTGAGAATATATGAAGGGGGCTGGGAAGGCAAAGGGACGTTCAGCTGTCATCACCAGCATCTTCTCTGACCATTGCACCTTCATCAAATACATTGGATGCTCATTGACTGATGTCCTGATCTTCCTTTCACAATATCTTCAGTATTTAATGCATTTCTGTACCCTCGGGTGGTCCCTGGGTGTGTGGTGTGGATCTGAATCCAGGCAATGAACCAATAACAGACAGGCAGAGAGATTATGTGACCTATCAGCAACAGGATCATGCAGCTTTAAAGATCTTCCTCTCCAGTTGGCTAAGCCAGTGTTTCCCAACCTTTTTTGGGCAAAGGCACACTTGTTTCATGAAAAAAATCTCGAGGCACACCACCATGCCAGATGGGGAAAGGTCACTTTTTACTTATGTAAAAAAAAATAAAAAAATAGTAACAGCATAGAAGGTAATGGTTATCTCTTTGATGTCTGATGGGAGGGCATTCCACAGGGCGGGCGCCACTACCGAGAAGGCCCTCTGCCTGGTTCCCTGTAACCTCACTTTTCACAGTGAGGGAATTGCCAGAAGGCCCTTGGCACTGGATCTCAGTGTCTGGGCTGAAAGATGGTGGCGGAGACGCTACTTCAGGTATACTGGACCGAAACAGCTTAGGGCTTTAAAGGTCAGCACCAACACTTTGAATTGTGCTCGGAAAGGTACTGGGAGCCAATGTAGGTCTTTCAAGACTGTCGTTACGTGGTCTCGGCGGCAGGTAGCAGCGCTCACAGCTTACGGACTGCACCGTGTAACAGGTGTCTGGCCCAGCAGCCTAAGGCGGACAAGCCACTGAAACAGGCATTCAGAATCCATTCATTTCATAAAACCTGCAGGGCTCAATCTCTGTGTTTGTGTATGTGTGTGTTTCTGTTTTGCCCAAGGGTCTGGGGGTGGGAGAGAGCTCTTTAGCATGATGCTTTTAAAACAATTAAATTATCAACAAACAAACCTGATGATACGAATAGCAACGTCAGGTGCTACCGGGGGGGGGGGAGAGAAGGGGGCCTACTCGGAAGTAAATACTGCGTCCAGGCGCAATTAGCGCTGATTTAAGGTGCACCAAGACTGCCTAAAAACCTCACCAAAGATATGCAACAAAGCGCTTCGTTGCAGAGGGGAGAGTTTGTGCACCGTGGAGGCTGGAGGGCTTCTATTCTACATGCGGGGGTTGGGGGGCGAGGAAAATGTGCTCTGTGGGGGGGCGGGGAAGGCAAGAAAAGGAGCTGAGCTCTAACTATAGGCTCCCACGCTTGAGCAGGCCCGACTCGGTGGGGCGGACCACCCTCTCTCCTGGAGGAAGAGGAGGAAGAGGAGGAGGAGATTCCCATCCACGGCGTGGCCTCCCGCGCTCCTGAACGGGAAATCTCTGCAGCCCAAGACTCTCCGCGAGGCAGCTCCTCCCTTCCTGCCTTGAGCCGCCGCCAGCCGCGCCCCCCTCCCCAGTTATCTGCTGCCTGCCAAGCCCCGCCCCTCTTCATTGTCCTCCCCTTCTGTTTATTCCCCTTCCTCCATCCCTCGCTTTTTTCCCTCTCTTTCCTTTTTTAAAAAAAATATTTTCTCTTCCCCTTCTTTTTTTCCACCCTTTCTTTTTTCTCTTTCTCCCCCCCCCCCCGCCCTCCTGGGTTAAAGGATTTGAGCAATGGGCCTGGAGGTGGAGCTCGTCGGAGGATTAGCCCGACTCGCCCGCCTCCCTCCCACGGCACACTAGGCAACGTTGGGAAACGTTGGGAAACGGTTGGGAAACACTGGGCTAAGCTGATAAACTTCAGCTACTCAGGGAATCCCTGCTACACCCAGAACCTCACCTTGCTGTCCCACCAGAGTTACTCCTGGGATCATGGGTTCCTTTTGGAATTGGCTGTTTGTAGGGTATCATTCTGATAATACATTTACAGAGTATTTTAAATGCAGCCATGCCACAGAAAATATAATGCATTTGCTGATCTGGGGAAAACGCCCTTTGTCTACCATGCTGCTCTTTGATTTTAGTCATATCAACACCCCACCATAGCTCCCCATGCTCAGAACCACTGTGGTTGGGGCCACACCTCCTCTCCCCAGGCACATCTTACATCCCTTAATTAAAACAAAAACAAAAAACACCAAATTTAAAAGGACATAAAAAGCAGGTGAAAACAGTTTAAAACATTTTAAACAATTAGGGCAATAAATCAGCAACAGAAACCCCTAAACAATACCCCAACCCAAGTGTCTGTTCAGCAGCCTTAGCTGTGGAAAAGGCCTGCAAGGCAGGGAGCAGTTCCCCCAGGACTCACTGCCTAGATGGTCCAAGTTTTAAACTGCCTAATTGAAATCAGCTTATTCCTGAATCTTTTGGCCCATTGCCTATAGTCCCAGACCACTTAAGTCCAACTCAGACTCCAGCAAGCAGTCAGCCAATCCTTAAAAGTAAGCTTGATTTCTAAAATAATGTTTCTGGGCCATTTCATCCCATTCTGCAGAGCATCTCGGAACCTGAGCCTCTCTGAGACATCTCCGACGCATTCCTCATTTAATGATACACAACTGCTCAGAGGTCTAGCAAAAATGGGTAGGCTTTACAGTGCCATTTATAGGATATTGTTAGCTTTAGCGACTGCCATAGGGTTTTTCTGCAGTAACATAATAGAGGACCGTGGTTTGTCACAATGTTTGCTTCAGGGCAAAAATTGGGAATCCAGAGGATGGGGATTCCTTCCCTTCAGCATTCTGATTCTTGGTAGAAACAGGCCCAGGACTGCTGTGATATCTGCTGCCTTAGGCTGGCGATAGGGAGTAGCCAGAAAGTGTTTGGCTGTCTCCCTTTTTGCATGGCATGCAATTGTGTAACTGTGTTTAAACAGACTTCACTTCCTCTAACTGTGGGAACAACTCTTCCTTTAGAAAAACAAAATGCGCACAAAGACACCTGCAAACTCCTTGGTGACTCCTTTGTCACTCTGAGGGCTACCCGGGGAGCCAAGCTGCCAGATGCCCCTGGGGCAGAAGAAGCCCTGCAAATGCTGCTGTCAAGACTGCCATTCATGTGCCCTGCAGAAGTGCAAACTGAATCCCTGGGAGCTGAAGCAGATCAAGAAACAGGAGCCTCAGGACAAGATTTAATTGCAAATGACTTTTGGTTGGAGGAAGGGAAGCATCCTGTTCTCAGTACTATACAAATTATAAGGCTCCTAATACAATGCATGCAAAAGCACAGAAATTCACAGAGGCAAATAAGTGGAGCTAAAAGTCAGAAGGGTCTGTAATGAAAGATCATGGCAAGAAAAATACTCTTTGGGAAAGAAGATTTCGCTGCATCCACAGTGACATTCTATGCTCCTCACTTCAAGTGGCACTTTGGAAGTAATAGAATATATGAATAAAGAGAAGCTATTACTATGGAATGTTTTTGTATAAGAGGCAAACATTTCAGTTCGCCTTCAGAATTTCATGTTTCTGAATAATTGTCTTGCTTACATACTTCAAAAGACATGCAGCAATAAAACTGCTAGCACATTTGCAAAACTAAGCAGACATGGGCTGCCCTAACTTAGCAGGGCCAGTACTTCTGAAGTGTCTAGAAACCAGGACTCCTGAACCAGGGGACCACCTGGGTCCTCATACCTATAGCAACTTTTACATAAATTGTACTTAATATATTAATATTTAAGATGGTGCAGATAATTGTGTTGTTCCATGTGAAAACTAAGTCCCTAAATATCTAAACTCCTTAATTTAAGGGGGGAAAACAGTCTCAAAGTTGTAGTGAAATTCTAAATACACATTATGAAACACACGTCTGCTGCTGAAAGGATCATCCCCATCCAGATCTTTCCATCGTCCACTCTCTTGCAATTGTGGTTGCCCAGTGACAGCCAAGAGAGCAGCAAGGGTAGGAGCAGGGAAAATGCATGACATCACGACACCATCTATTAATACATGTTAGAGGGGGAGATTATTTTTCCCAGAGATGCTGTATGTGGATATGGCCGAATTCCACCCTAGTGACTGTGGAGGAATTCATTATACCATCCTTTGCAAAGTCTCCTCCTCAACATGTAATCTGGAGTCTAATACAGATGGATAGGATGGTCACATAATGCTACTTTGTCTTAATTGTGTAGTCCATCATTTCAGTTTGTTTCCTTCTTTTTCTCTATTTTCTTTGATTTGCTGGCTTTGTTTTTCTTTTGTTTGTTTGTTTGTTTGTTTCTCTGCAGGGATTGGGCAAGGTGTCCCAGTGGTGGCTCTCATTGTGGAAGGAGGACCCAACGTAATTTCCATCGTCCTTGAATATTTACGTGACACTCCTCCAGTTCCTGTTGTAGTTTGTGATGGCAGTGGGCGGGCATCTGACATCCTGGCATTTGGTCACAAGTACTCCGAAGAAGGAGGGTGAGTTACTTGCCAGAATACTTTGTTAAGATAAATCCTTCTTTGGAATCATTTGCATTCTGATGTTGATTTATTTCAGTAACAGCAGAAGTATTAATTGGGGATAAACATTATAGCTGATGATTAATGGGCAATACCACCTATTAACATAACCCATAATTCCATAATCACTTTAGTGAAGACGCCAATATCATGCATGCATTTATTTTCTTCTGCCTGACTGCAGGTTTAACTGTAGCTGGCAGGTTAGAACTACTGCTTGAAGCAAGACCGTTTTCACACAGAAAGTCATCCTTTTATATTATTTGATATAATACTTCTTGCTGACCATTCCCATAGAATACACATGTTGCTTTTGTGGTTCTGGTAACTGGGTTATTAAGGACTGCTGATATTCCTGTAGGTCAGCTACCTCCCTTATTGCCCCAATCTACTGCTCTGTGGAGCCAAATGCAATACAGTCTTTCTCTATTTACTAGCAAATACTGCATTTTTATGTGAGTGTTTCTCTTCATACTGTTCAAGGTGTTGCAATGGGATATATCCAGTTCTGTAATTAAGATGGCCAAAGGCCAAACCTTTGCTCTAGAAACACTAAAGAGATGTCCTGCAGAGTTAAACAGGACAATGTATGCCAATCCCCTGAGACCTCTGGTGACTGTGGTGCAGAAACTCCCAAGTAGGATTATTGCCAGCAAGCATTGAATGCTGTGCTTTCTGTGAACAAAAAATAGTGTAATATATTGAGCACCAGTTCAGGATGTTCTCCTTCTGTTCTTCCTTACCAATCTAATAGTTTTGCTCTGTTCATTAGCCAAGTCCATCTTCATTGTCATCTCCTTCATGAAAATGCTCTCAGGTGTCCAGAATGCATGGCTACCTTTGCAGTTCTTTTATCACTAAGAAAAGCAATGACACGAAAAGCAAATGAAACCTTTGTTTGTCTAGAATGATAATAAAACCAGGCTTTTAGGCACAGATTCTTGAAAATATTTTTTCTCAGAGCTAGCCTTTTACTTTCCAGTTGTGCTTTTCCACTTCATTTGAACATCTCCTATAATTCCATCTATGTCCATTCAAGAAAACGTTTGCATCGCTTAACACATCATTGTAGATGTTGAATCACCTGCTTGAAAATGCTAAAGATGCCAGCCTGAAATCAAAACACTATTTTAGCTGCAAACAGTATAAAATGCAAAAATAAGTACTGGGACAGAATGTTGTGAAAGTTTTACAAAGTATGTTTTAATTCTTAATTCATTTCATTTATGGAGGAAATGAATCCACATTGTTGCTTTAGTGCTGGCCCTTGGTGAATGTATTAACCAGGAAATATCTCTTAAGTACTAAAAACAGTAAAACCACACCAAAAATAAGTAATGGGCCATCATCCCCAGTCAGTCATCCCCTAAGGCACAGACAAATAATTATTTTTTATTTTTTTAAAAATATTTCTGTCTGTTGACAGACAGACAGCTGCAACTCTGCAGGTTCAAGGATCCTCAAGATCTCTCCAAGACAAGCCACATTTTCTAGTTGTTAGGCACTTGGCTGTCCTGAGCATGTCCTGTTCACAGCTCAGATAGTTGCATCTCTGCTTAGAATCGATAGTATCAAGCTGTTTGTTTCAGTACCTTAATTGCCTCCTTGCAGGAAGACACAAAGGTAGTAACTTAATACATGAATGAGAATGGAGCATGGTTTCTAGGGAAATGTCTTGGAGGGGATGATTGATGAGATGGTGTTTGAAGATAAAACCAGAGCTACTTGATGGTTTGTATCTTTGTTGCTTCCACTCTGGTCCCTGCCTTGGCCCTTACCCTACCTTTAGTGCCCTATATTATCCAACCCAAATAATCACTGCCATCTACCCTATAACATCTAGGGCCAGCCGCAGCCTTTTCTCCCCCTGAACAGGCTTTTCACTCCAACTTTGCACATATGCATGCTCATCTAGTTGGCCTCTTCCTGGGATGTGGAAGTGCTTTCAAGAATACCAGGCATGTGCACAAAATCCATAAGCAAAGTCAAGTGTATAACCATAACTTAAAGGGCAAAGATTCATTTCTGCAATACAAGAAATACAAGAGGACCTCTTGGTGTTGCCATTCTGCCAGCTTCTGAAAAGTCACCTATTTAGGCAAGCATTCCCCCTGAATGGAACTTCTGGTTTTATTGTTTTAACTGTTTTAATTGTTATGCTTTCTGGTTATTTGTTTTATTGTATTTTTTAATTAAATATCTTTTAATGACCCTGTGGATTTGTTATTGTGTATTTTAATTATGCATTCGTTTTATAAAAGGTAAAGGGACCCCTGACCATTAGGTCCAGTTGTGGCCTACTCTGGGGTTGCGGCGCTCATCTCACTTTATTGACCAAGGGAGCCAGCATACAGCTTCCAGGTCATGTGACCAGCATGACTAAGCCGCTTCTAGCGAACCAGTGCAGCGCATGGAAACGCCGTTTACCTTCCTGCCGGAGCAGTACCTATTTATCTACTTGTACTTTGACGTGCTTTTGAACTGCTAGGTTGGCAGGAGCAGGGACCGAGCAACGGGATCTCACCCCGTCGTGGGGATTCGAACCGCTGACCTTCTTATTGGCAAGTCCTAGACTCTGTGGTTTAACCCACAGTGCCACCCACGCCACATTGGTGTGTGGGGGGTGTATCAATCACACATATGCAAATATATGCACATTATGCTTTAAAAAATTGCCTACAAAGACTATGAGCATTGTATACATCCCCCACCTCCTCTCTCAAGATGGTGCATAATTGAGGATCCTGAAAGCTGTCCATGTTCTTTACACTGCTGTTTATTTACGTATCTCACTATCATGGTTGCTGAGAGAAGACTGGGAATGAACCATCAGCCAGAAGCAGGTTGCCTAGTGATCAGTATGGTAGTCAGTGGCCTCATTCCTCTGGCTGCCGTATCCTAACCTCATGCTCATATTCCTCTTCTGGTGCTGGAGCAGGCCTACAACGGCCCCATTCTGTCTCGGGTCACTGACATTGCAGGGATTAGTCCCAGCCAATGGAGAGCCACTTGTCTTGTGCTTAGAAAGCACACGTCCAAAAAGTTTTCCCCTGGGCCCTTTCCTTTGGAGAAAACCCAAATTGCTGTTTGCTATGATTGAGCACAAAAGAGCAGTTTTCCCTGGGGGAAGCAGTGGAACCAGAGGAAGTGTGGATAAGCCACATATGTGCGTCCATGCACCTGAGTGTATACACGCATGCATGTGTTTGAGAGAAGAGAGATGTGAATCCACAACTGAGCATTTTCAACTGGCTTTGTAATCAATTTCAGTGTTTCATGCCTGATCAGAGGGATTTCCCACACACCTAATTTTCCATGAATATTATCAATGGGTCTTCCAAGCATGTCCGTTTTAACCATTAGACACACTTCACTTCTCTGAAATCTCCATGCCTTTCTTCCCATTCATTGCTGTGTGTCATTCCAGTCCTTGTCAGAGAACATAGCTCTTTGAAGGACCTGAATCTTGGATGTGGAATAATGGCACACAACATTAAAAAATAATAATGTGAATATGCATAACTTCCAGCAATTTGGTTCCATTGACACAAAGTTTTAAATGTCATGAAAGGAAGAGCTCTGTGAGGATGCACTGTTTAATTTCACAAATGTGTCTTCACTGCTTTCTGCTAATCCTATTGCAATATTTCCTTTTGCACACATGATGGTACCAAAGGGACAAAGGAAACCCACAGTTATATAGTTATTTTCAGAGCATCCAATTCTACCTATGAGGCTTTCTAAAGAAAAGTTCATGTGGTGACTTTAAAGGATTGCTCTGGAGGTGCAAATAAATAGCAGCAGGATGGGGAGACAAGGGGAAAGCATATGAAATAGTGTTGTGTTTTTTTGTATTTCCAAACCTCATCAGGAAAAACCACTGTGAATAGAATCACAGAAGTGGGAGTTGCTACTGCTTTTCTCAGACAAAAAAAGAAAAAGAAAAAGCTGGAGTCATCTGGTGACAACTGACTAAATGATTTAGAATTGGCTGTGATTTAGAATTGGCTGTGGACCAGATCCTGCAACTCATCTGTTCATTACAGTGTAGCAGGCTTCACAGCTGAAAGATGGCAATGCAATTTAGTGCTGTGTACATTATCCTCTTTGACGCAGGGCACCAGTTCAAAAGAGATTTCCATGTAAGAGAGAAGGATGCCAAAGTCCTGTCATTTGCCTACTGAATCTGCCAGAGCAAATAAAAGAGCCATTCTACTGGGATTTTTGTTTTCTAGTGTGTTTGGCGTAGAACTAGATTGCCAAATGAAATAATGAACTCATCCAGCCACTGGTCCTGCAAATATTTTTTCTTGTGTTAAAAAGTGATGTTATTGAAAGAAACTACTTCTAAGCGCTTATTTGCCTTTTGAGTTACAGCTAGGATCACTGACCTAAGCATTTAGCAAAGACCATTTTGCACATTCCCCTCCAGATTCAGTGTTTCAGGGGTTCCAAAATGCTTAATTGCCATGTCGCTTTTTGTAACTCCAAAGTGCTTTAATTTCATATGTAGGAGAACTGAAGAGGTTCCTGGCTGGAGGTCAGTTCCCCCACGTGCTCTTGTTTGTACTTCCGTTATGCACCTCCAGTTCAACTATATCCTGTTGCAACAGCTGCCACAGAAACTTCACAATCCTGGAACTAATATGGCCCCAAATCCACCCTGTTCACCAATTCTTGGTTGCTTTCACCCAAGCAGCACTCTTGCTAACACAGATATTATATTGATATATAGATATAGATGATTGTTGGGAGAAGATTGAATTTGGATGAAGGATCAGTATCATTCCATGCTTTCCTTCTTGTTCAGACTTGCCTCACAACAAGCATGACTGTAGCTTTCCTTTGGCTTGACTAGAGCACAGAGAGCAATTTCCCAAAGTTCTCAGATTTAATCCCTGGCATTATCAGGCAGGGTTGGTAGAGACCCCTGTCTGAAACCTTGGAGAGCCACTGCGTGTAGATAACACTGACCTAGCTGGCCAGTAGTTGGACTTCGTAATAAGGTAGCTTCCTATGTCACCCTCATTTTTGTACTGTAGGCTATAAAATATAAATTCAATAAACAAATAAAAGAAGCTTAGAGAAACTGAAATTGATAGATTCACCCATCCCTGTTTGGAATCTTGGGTATTTTAGTCTGGCTAGCATGAATTAAAGTCAGTCCCTCTGTCTCTGTTGGCCTGTCTCTCTCTCACACACACACTTTTGTTCTCAGTTATGACATGTATTTCAAGAAACAAAACAAACAGTGGCGGTGGGGGCAGCAATGAGAAATGTGGCATCTAGGTTGGCCCTGAGAGAAATACCTATAGAGATATACTTAACAAAGAGCCATTATTGAAAATGCTACCCTTGATAGCAAACATGGTTGTGTGTGAAATACAAAGATATATTTCTATATCTCTGCAGACAGTTAATGTGAGTTAAGTAAGAGGCCAGTCTAGCCAACTTGCATCCTTGGGGCAGGGGAGGAAGGTCAGAGGAAAGACTGCCAAACTATAGTGCAGGATCCAGACCAGTAACAGTAATTGTAGCATGAGGCTGGTTCACATGAAGATCCGCAGTGAAAGGAAAATGTTTAAAAGTCATCACAAAAGTAGTATGGCTACACAAATATTTCTAAGCCGTAGGTATTGGTTTTTTCCATTGGTATAGTCTTTCTACTGCTTTTGTACACATTATCATTTTAATGCTGCAAAGGTATATGTCTTGAATAGCATAATAAGCAAAATAGGGTACATTCTCACTTTTAGCCAATATGCAGTGTAAATGCAATTTTTTGATGGACTTTTAATGTTATATCCTCAGTGTCCTGTTGTAGCATTATATAATTAGAATGGCCACCTACACATCGGCCAAAAAAGGTGAAATCCATCACCCAAAAAAGAAAGAACAAACATGGATACTTTTTTGCAGTTAATGAAATTTTTAAAAGCTCAGTCACTGTAATGCTTCCATACCACTAACATGGATAACATGGGGGGTGTTACATTTTTGTTGTATTTCAAACAAGTAGATTGCAAAACCCCTTAAATGGATTGCTCCTAAAATTTGGAGGAGCATAATCAGATTTCAGTATGTTGACCTAAATTACTTGAACTTACACAAAGTGTGCTTCATTATTGTTTAATGGCACACTGTAAAAGGGCAAAAGAGAAATGGAGATGGAAGGGGGAAGCCCCAGTGGATGAGGCTCCGTGGGTCTCCTCCTTGCCTGGAAGTTCTTTCTGGCAGGCAGGGGGTGCAGCCTCTTAGCTGACAGCAGAGACCAGTTTGTGCTTTAGTTATGTACGGTTTGTTTTATAAAAGAACAGAAGGCTTTCCCTCAATCTGTTCCTGCTTACAATTATTTCTGCTTCAATGAACCACCAAGAAATTGCACTTGAAAATGCCAAGTCTTGCCAGTGGCCTAGAAGCGTCACAATATAAACTGAGTTTATTTCATGAAGGCAAAAAGCTAAGTGGCAGGTCACATAGCAAATTATGCAAATGGCCTGCCTGCAAAAGAGCAGCCCATCTCTGCCTCTAACCAGTATGATTTTACCTAGAGGATTCTCTAGTTTGTCTAAAGGATACCCCCCCGGGGGGGTAAAATTTCCAAAACCTTAGTATCAGGTTAAAGAAACTTGGTGATATAAATACTACTTTGAAGAATTCTGCACCACATGTTTGGGGGACATGCTCCATCAATGGGATATTGCCTGGTTTCAAAATATGTGCCCCCCCTCTCTCTCTCACACACACACAGAGGGACTCTTACATAATTCCAGGCAGGTGGCTAATTGCTTCATATTTCTCACTTTCCAGACATGATGGAGGTTCTGGGGCAGTGTTACAGTGTCATTTTTCCTTGGAGAAAGGGCACTGGAGACTTACAATTTACAATATCTGGTTTTATAAAAGGCCTCAGGTTGTGCTGAAGATCGATGGCATGCGTGTGACACCAGGAGGAGCCAGGAGCAGAGCCAACCACGGTGGCATGATGACTTCCATGTTGGTGGCTCCTCCTCTTCCTCCTGCTGCTGCCACCAGTCGGGGCGTGTGTGCTTTGCCCATCTTCCCCTTGTGTGGCAGGAGCAGGAGGTGCTGCTGGCCAGGGAATCCATGCCATGCTTGCTTCCGTGCTCAGCCTCCTCCACCTCCCGGTCATTTGGAACATTAGGGGCCACCCCCCAAAAAATAATATTGGGGGCCCCAAAAGGGCTGAGCCCCTAGGAGTTGCCACCCCTGATTTCTATCGAGGATTCATCCACACTTCTGCTTGTCCCGCCCCTAGAAAGCTGAGCTCTGAGCAGTTTTCCGCTTGACCAGAGCTTTCTGGCCCCGCTCTTTTCTCAGGAAAAACCCACTCTTTAGCTTTCAGTTGGAACAAAGAGCAGTCTGTGGAACACCCCATCACCATTTGCTCCAAAAGCTAGAAAGTGCTTTTCCTGGGCAGAACAAGAGGAGGTGTGGAGAAGCCCGCAGGCTCAGTGAGCTGGACGTTGGGCAATGCCAGTCGCAAAGCAGCTTCAGGTCCAACTTCAGTGGGGCTTGAAAGTTCTTCAGCTACCAAACCTATCTTTTCCTTATCATACCAAATTGAAAGCTGCTACATACCTGTGCTGTTCTGCCCAGTTGTGGGCCCTTTAATCCCAGTCAGGACTCAGCTATTTGGATGACAGGTCTGCCAGCATGGCGCTACCCAGCATGCTCCCTACCACCTCCGGCAATGGAGTGGCACAATTCCTTCTTTTTATTGACCACTCTGCATTCCCACTCCATGGCACGTGAAACATTTTCTTTTTTAACTTGGAAATATAGCATGCTACCTTTTTAAGGTTCCCTTTGCACATATCACCTAATTTGGTAAAAATAGTCCAATCTAGTTTATTCAATTAACTACACCTGTGATTTCTATGAGACTAGGCAGAGTGGCTGCAATAGAAATTAAGAAACCAGCATAGGCTTTCCCTCTGCTGATTGCCGACCCAAAATAAGGACATGGGTCCGACAAATCTGTTCTTAGCTCATGAATGTCTGGTGATTTTTAACCCCTCTGCAAAAGGCTACACTCAGCAAGAAATGGAGGTGTGCTATTCACATGGTGAACAACTACGGTTTTACTGCAGGTAAAATAGCTGTACTTTTCATCACTTTAAGCCCATGGTTTTAAAGTTGCTTACCCTTAGGGTCCACATCAATTGTCTGCTGAGAAACAGCTGAATTTGCAGGAGGACCCTGGCCAGGTCAGATAGAGCCTAGGTAACTCGCTGTGAAAATTGAGAATGTGTCCTGGAACGACCCTGACTCTCCCTCTTGGCTGCGTATTTCAAGGCAGGTTTGGTAATACAGGTAGACAAGCTTTCTTCCAGGGAACCTGGCCTGCCATTATTCATCTTTTCATCAAAAGATGCCTTTTAAGGCACCCCAGTGCTCCTAGGAACACAGTTTGAAAATATCAGTGTAAGCTGTTTGTTGGCTACATATGACTCTCTCTGACATTTGCAAGACAGGTGAAACAAAATATTAATCAGTATTAATTTGTATCTGAAGAAAGTAGTTAGTGGAAGGCTAAAGAATGGTCCCCCTTTTCTTTTCTTTTTTAAAAGAAAGGGGCTGAATAGTTTATTGCAGAACTATCAAATTCCACCCTTCACTTGCTGCTTTCCCATTTGGGAAGGGTGAGGGGGCAGGAAGGCCGTCTCTTCCCCCACCCCAGGAGCTTGGTGTTGGGAGATTTTGGTTGGGAGAATGACTAGGAGATTGCTCACAGATCTCCCAGCATCAGTCCTTAGACTCTTGTTCTCATTCCTCTAATATTTGTCAGCAATTATGCTCATTTTTTCAATCATTTTAATGATGCCCCAGCTGTAAAGAGTTTGACTCTGGTTATATTTGGAGGAATCTCTTTGTTGTTGTTTAGTCGTTTAGTCGTGTCCAACTCTTCGTGACCCCATGGACCAGAGCACGCCAGGCACCTCTGTCCTCCACTACCTCCCGCAATCTCTTTAGGCGATGGCAATTGTAAACAACACAAATGGAGGGATGATTAGAATGATGAATCCTTCACCTGTAGGCCCAAAGAGAGCCCTGTTGGGTCAGGCAAGAGGCCTACCTTGAGCAGCCTTCTCCTGCCAACAACAGCTAGCCTAGAACATCTCTAAAGTTACACATAGCAGAACATGGTCATGAAAGTGGGGGACCGGGTATGACCAGTGGGTCAGACTCTTATTCTGCCTACTCCCCACAGCCGAGTGTCACAAGCAGGTGGAGCTGCCCACCTGCCAATTGCCCAGGGCCACAATGCCATCAGAAATCAAGCCATGTTACCGGTGAATTCCTGCTTGCAGAGGTTGGACTAGGTGATCCTTTCGGTTCCTTCCAACTCTATGATTCTAGGCGCAGCTTTTGGCATAATAATAATAATAATAATAATAATAATAATAATAATAATAATAATAATATATTATTTGTACCCCGCCCATCTGGCTGGGTTTCCCCAGCCACTC
The DNA here is from genome assembly GCF_964188315.1 of Podarcis muralis. NCBI lineage: Eukaryota > Metazoa > Chordata > Lepidosauria > Squamata > Lacertidae > Podarcis > Podarcis muralis. Next base: position 2,080,415 of record NC_135665.1, on the reverse strand, counting down.
TGGGCGGCTTCCATAGAAACCAAAAAACACTAAAATATCACACATTAAAAACTTCCCTGAACAGGGCTGCCTTCAGATGTCTTCTGAATGTCAGGTAGTTGTTTATCGCTTTGACATCTGCTGGGAGGGCGTTCCACAGGGCGGGTGCCACTACCGAGAAGGCCCTCTGCCTTGTTCCCTGTAGCTTTGCTTCTCGCAATGAGGGAACCGCCAGAAGGCCCTCGGCGCTGGAACTCAGCGTCCGGGCAGAATGATGGGGGTGGAGACGCTCCTTCAGGTATACTGGGCCGAGGCCGTTTAGGGCTTTGAAGGTCAACACCAGCACTTTGAATTGTGCTTAGAAACATACTGGGAGCCAATGTAGGTCTTTCAAGACCGGTGTTATGTAGTCTCGGCGGCCGCCCCCAGTCACCAGTCTAGCTGCCGCATTCTGGATTAGTTGTAGTTTCTGAGTCACCTTCAAAGGTAGCCTCACATAGAGTGCATTGCAGTAGTCCAAGCGAGAGATAACCAGAGCATGGACCACTCTGGCGAGACAGTCTGCGGGCAGATAGGGTCTCAGCCTGCGTACCAGGTGGAGTTGGTAGACAGCTGCCCTGGATACAGAATTGACCTGCGCCTCCATGGACAGCTGTGAGTCCAAAATGACTCCCAGGCTGCGCACCTGGTTACCCAAAAACAGTACTTCTGTCTTGTCAGGCTTCAACCTCAATCCATTAGCTGCCATCCATCCTCCAACTGCCTCCAGGCACTCACACAGGACCTTCACCGCCTTCACTGGTTCTGATTTGAAAGAGAGGTAGAGCTGGGTATCATCTGCATATTCATGGACACCCAGTCCAAACCCCCTGATGATCTCTCCCAGCGGCTTCATATAGATGTTTAAAAGCATGGGGGAGAGGACGGAACCCTGAGGCACCCCACAAGTGAGAGCTCAGAGGTCTGAACACTCATCCCCCTTCCCACTTTCTGAACACGGCCCAGGAGGGAGGAGCAGAACCACTGTATAACAGTGCCCCCAGCTCCCAGCCCCTCTAGACGGTCCAGAAGGATGTAGGATGGCAATGTAGAAAACAATTTCTGAACAGCTTCAGTGGATCCTATTCCCTATTTGATTTCATTTGCTTTTACTACAGAATGTGATGCATTTAAGAAGATGAGAAAGAATGAGATTTTAAATGAGAAAACAGCTACCACAGTATGACAGCTTTTACACTTCGAGGGATACATTTTTCTGAATTGTTAAATCCAACAGAAGTTCATCATGTATTAGGACTGGCAGTGCTGCTTCCAAGTAAGCAAATGAATAGTATTGGTGACTGACCATTTCACGGTTAGGAAATCTGGAACAAGAACTAATATTCATAGAGTATTTTGTTCTGGTGTCAAACTTCTGTGAAGCAAAGCCACCCACCCTAAATGGGGATAAGTGATTCTCTTAACAATATTTTTAAATTCTCCCATGCCAGGCTTCTTGACTGGCATGGGAAATATCTAAGTATTTGGAGGGCTAAAATGTGAAAAATGGGCAACATTTATTTTATGTCCCTCTAGCCCAGCCTTAGCCAGCCTTGGATCTTCAGGTCTTGTTACTGCAAATTATAGCTACTATTATCGGTTTTGTTGTTTAGAATATATATTGCCCACCCTTTATCAATATGAATATAGTTAAAAACTGTGTGTTACCAAGATACAGTAGGTATCATAGTGGCTAGGTCATTTCTCTTTAAGCTAGCACATGGTGGTTTTGGTCATGATCACTGCCCCTGAATCTTGGAGAAATGCTAAGTCCGACTCCAGCAGCTACATCAACCTCTGAACCTTATCCTTCAATGCGGGCATGTAACATATGGTATACCCTAAAAGCACTGCACTGGCCTCCCCATAATTGCTGTGCCCTGTTTATAATCCCCTAAGTATTTGGAGCCCAAGAATCTGTAGGAGACTTGGCTTGTAAAGTATTAAAAACGGAAATTTGCCCTAAAACTTGCTCAGACCGCAATGCAGTTTTATGGATCTGAAAATGTCCTTACAGGGTTCCTTCAGATGGAGAATGAATGATGATTTGTTGAGGAGTACCCAAATTGTAAATAAAGTCCAAAAAGCCTTAAAGGATTATTTTGAAATTAATATGAATCAGGGAACGGAAACAAGGGTTATTTGGGATGCCAGCAAAGCAGTAATGAGAGGATTTCTCATTCAACAAAATTCAATTAGGAAAAAGACACAGAATGAGAAAAAAGATAAAATTTTGGAACAACTAAAAGACAAAGAGAAGAGGCTTAGAGGTAACCCAAAGAATTTGCAGATACAAAAGGAAATTAAAGCCTTACAGATTCAATATTCACAGATTATAAATCAAGAACTATAACGGAAACTAAGGAGGATGAAACAAAGGAACTTTGAATCTGCAAATAAATGTTGGAAACTCTTAGCTTGGCAATTAAAAAAGAGGCAAAAGCAAAGTACTATCACAAATATTGTAACAGAAGGAAAGTCTGTGAAGAACCCTGTGGACATAAGAAAATGTTTTCACAAGTATTACAAACAACTGTATAAAAAGGAGAAAGAGGACCAGGCTAAAATTGAGCAATTTATTAAAACCAATGGTTTGCAGAAGATTCCTGAAGATAAAAAGATCCTACTAAAGGGACTAATTACAAGCCAGGAAGTGGAATATGCAATAAACTCAATGCAACTTGGCAAGGCCCCGGGACCAGATGGTCTATCAGCAAAATACTATAAGAAAGATTGGCTTATCCAACCATTGGTATGCAATATGATTCTAGGAGGGGGCAAAGCACCTGAAACCTGGAAGGAAGCTTATATTACTCTGATTCCAAAACAAGATCAAGATAGATCCAATGTCAAGAATTACAGACCAATCTCCCTACTTAATGTGGATTATAAAATCTTTGCGAATATACTGGCTAACAGGCTAAAGAAGGTTCTGTCTGAATATATACATAAGGACCAGGCAGTTTTATGCCTGGAAGACACATGAAAAATAATATTAGGAATGTTGTAGATATATTGGAAAAGTTGGAAGCAAGAAAGAACTGTAAAGCAATGTTAATGTTTATTGATGTGGAGAAAGCCTTTGACAATGTATCTTGGAGTTTTATGTTACATAATTTAGAAAGTATGGGGGTTGGTCAAGACTTTTTAAATGAGATTAATGTGATCTATCATGAACAAAAAGCTAAAATTATTGTAAATAATGTGGTATCAGAGGAAATTAGAATTGAAAAGGGAACCAGGCAAGGGTGCCCACTTTCCCCTCTGTTGTTCATTTCGGTCCTAGAGGTCTTGTTAAGTATGATAAGAAAAGATGAACAAATTAAAGGTATTACAGTAGGATCCAAATAATATAAATTAAAAGCCTTTGCTGATGATTTAGTACTGACATTACAGAATCCAGACTCCAGTGCAGTAAAAGCACTGGAGTTGATACAGGAGTTCGGACAGGTAGCGGGATTTAATTTAAATATGATAAAACCAAAGTATTAGAGAAAAATCTGGATAATGATGAAAGAAAATTATTACAAGAAAAGAAGGGCTTAGATTTTGTGAAAAAAGTTAAGTATCTGGGAGTCAATTTGCCAGGGGGAAATTTGAATTTCTATAAAGATAACTATGAGAAACTATGGAATGAAATTAAGAGAGATCTAGAGATATGGTCAGATTTAAAATTGTCACTAATGGGCCGGATTTCGGTGGTTAAGATGAATGTATTGCCAAAGATATTATTTCTGTTTCAAGCCCTCCCAATTATAGACAATGTGAAATGTTTTAAAGAATGGCAGAAAGCTTTATCTAGATTCATCTGGCAGGGGGGGAAACCCAGAATTAAATATAAATTACTAACAGACTCTAAAGAAAGAGGGGGATTTTCCCTGCCAGATTTGAAGATCTATTTTGAAGCAGCTGCACTTTGCTCGATTAAGGAATGGATACAACTAGAAGACACCGATGATTTAGATCTGGAGGGATTTAACAATGTGTTTGGATGGCATGCATATTTATGGTATGATAAAGTAAAGGCCCATAATGCTTTTAAAAACCATGTAATTAGGAAATCTTTGTTTAATGTGTGGATAAAATATAAAGATCTCTTAGAAAGGAAGACACCCAGATGGCTCTCGCCAATGGAGGCGAAGGCCCAGAAAAAGTTAAATATGGAAACCAAGTGGTTGAGATATTCAGACCTGTTATTGGAAGACAAAGAAGGTTATAAATTAAAACCATTTGATCAAATCAAAGATAAGATAAATTGGTTACATTATCACCAGATCAATGAATTGTATAAACTAGATAAGAAAAATGGTTTTGCTTCAGAAAAAACTAAGTTGGAAATGGAGTTGCTGGACTCTAAAGTTAAAAATTTGTCTAAAATGTATAATTTACTGTTGGAATGGCATACAAAGGATGAGCAAGTTAAATCAGTGATGATAGATTGGGCAAGAGATGTGGGACATAATTTAATGTTTGAAGACTGGGAAAGATTGTGGAAGAAAGGGGTCAAGTTCACTGCATGTACAGTGTTAAAAGAAAATATTATGAAAATGATGTACAGGTGAAACTCGGAAAATTAGAATACCATGGAAAAGTTCATTTATTTCAGTAATTCAACTTAAAAGGTGAAACTAATATATGAGATACTCTTGACATGCAAAGCAAGATATGTCATGCAACCTGCGCCAACCTGGTGTTTTTGCCCGCAACTGCTATCAGCCAGTATAGCAGATGGTCAGGAATAATAGGAGTTGAGTTGTAGTTCAAAACATCTGGAGGAAACCAGATTGAGGAGGGCTAGATTGGGGATATCTGAAGAGCATTGTAACCAGTTTTGCATGGATACTTAACCACAGTCCTGCTTGTGGGGCCAGATGGCTGCTTTTCTCCATTACATAATGGTTTTTTCCAGTCTCTAAGAGTAGGATCCACATAGAGCTGGGCTGGTAAAAGTCAGTACAAGATAGCATTGGACCCCAGCTTGTCAATTGCAGCCTAAATTCATTAAGAAATCCCTGGTAAGCAATAGCTTCCAAGCCATTTTGCCAGGTGATAATGTGGAAATTGATACCATGATTCTGAAGCAACAGAGACTTGTTGTTCAAAAGGCAGGTCTTTCTTCAAACACAGCAATTCTTTTTAAATTTTTGTTTCTTGGCAGTTTCTGAATGGACTAGCTTGTCATAATCTTGCATATGTGTGGTTACCCTCTTCACTTCCCCTCCAGGACTTCATGCAGGGCATGATTCTGCAAGTGTGGCAAACTGCAGTGTGTGGCATTAGGGCTAACATGTCACTGTTTTCTTTATTGTTCTTTTTAAAGCAAATTCTAGCTTGAAAGAAGGTTGGCAATATCTGATGAAATCTCCAAAGTGAGAGGGATTTCTGACAAACACTTTCAGTGGTCATAGGCAAGGCTCAGCTTCTCTCTGCTTCTCAAGATTAGAACAATTAGCAGACTAACTTGTGCAAAGTAATAAACATTGCAAAATAACCTGCAGAAATAAATTATGGGGATTTGCTTAATTTTTCTATTAAACACGGGTTTCAGTGTTTTCAATGCAGTATCTGTGTTTTCCTTCTCTCAGAAATTTGCTTTTTAAAGAGAGATTGCCCAAAGCACTTCTTATTGGTCAACATTTTGGTTCCAGGATTTTCAATGCCCCCTTTTGAATTTCAGACTTATCAATGAATCTCTGAGGGACCAATTGCTTGTCACCATTCAGAAGACCTTCACCTATACCCGGACCCAGGCCCAGCATCTCTTCATAATCCTCATGGAATGCATGAAGAAGAAGGAACTGGTATGCAAGCACATTCTCTAGGCATGAAACACAGAAGCCCAATTTCATACCGGCTTGGTGCATAAATAAGGTTCAATCTCAGTTTGGAGATTGGGGGACCTGCAGTGGTATGCAGTCCATCTTTCTAACTTCCATGGCTCAAACCATAGTTTGTGTTAGATTTGCATTACCCAACCTCTGGCTTCTCTAAGGCTCGCCTGGAATATTTCAAAGCCATGAGCTGAAACCACACTTAGGAGGGCAATTGCAAACTGCAATTTGGGGCAATCCTGGTTAGACTTATCCATAGTTAGTGACATGTTTACCTGACGTTTAACCTCCTTGGAAGGGAGAGGGAATTCATGCACAAGAGAGTGAATCTAAAATTAGGGTTGCTATGTTTGGAAGAGCAAAAAAGAGGACACACACACACACACACACACACACACACACACACACGGCTCAGCTGGGGATTGGGAGCCTGCTGCTTCCCAGCTGAGCTGTGCAAAGAGGCCCCAGTGCTCCTGCATGCAAGTGGGGGGAACATCAGGGCTGACTCAGCTGAGGATCGGGAGCCCCTTGAGCAGGCAGATGCCCAAACGTAAAAACAACAGCAATCCAGACATTTTTTGTAAATTGTAAAAATCGGCCTGGCCGGAGATGTTGGCCATGGAAAAGAGGACATGTCAAGGAAATCTTGGACGTATGGCAACCCTACTAAAATGCAAATCTGTAGCACTTTCCCAATCCCCAGCCCATGGTTTGGAGACTGGTTACGTTACATCTGTGTGAACTAAAACTGTGTTTCGGTGGATGTCAGTTAGAAACCATTCTGTCTTTTACATGTACATCTGTGTAACTGGAGACTTGGGCACAAAGAGTCCATAAGACCAGCCACAAACAGCTGATTAAAAGGCGATTTAAGTAAAATGTAAGAACAAATAAAATGGGAATTACATTAAAACTTTAAATTTGTAGGAATAGCTTCCATTGGCCTTACCTGTATAATGTTATTAACTCAATTAAGAAGTTTCATTGGACTTTAAGTTATGGATAAATTATTCACAGAGCATCAAAAATGCATCCATCACATTATATTACCTTAGGCCTGGCTGGAAGCATTTAAATATTGTTTTCAGAATCTGAATTCCAAATGTGCATTTTCTGAAACCAGTGGTGTTATTCTTTTTGTGTATATGCTGTTGCTGCTTAACAATTTGCCTCCAGCAGCATGCTAGGAGCTATGCAAGATGCAATGCAAGATGCAATCCCTGCCCCAGGGCCTTGCATGAAGAAATCAAGGGCAGCATCAGTAAGAAGAGTGTTGAATTATTAGTGGTGGGGCAAAATCAAACCAAATGGCAATGCATGGGACAGGGAAGATAAGCCTGAGATTGTTTAGGGTCACCATTGCTTGATGAAGTAGATCTTGATGATGGACTTGACAGACTGCAAAGCTTTTCTAAACAGAGGGGGCTCCCTGGCACAGAAATGATAATGGTAGCCATAAAAACCCCCAGCTATGTTCAGATTGCAAGTTCAGATTGCTAACATTGTTATTTTTTAGCATTTATTTAACCATATCAATGAGCTTAAAGGTAAAGGGGCCCCTGACCATTCTGTCCAGTCGTGGCCGACTCTGGGGTTGCGGCGCTCATCTCGCTTTATTGGCCGAGGGAGCTGGCGTACAGCTTCCGGGTCATGTGGCCAGCATGACTAAGCCGCTTCTGGCGAACCAGAGCAGTGCTGGAAATGGTTTACCTTCCCGCCGGAGCGGTACCTATTTATCTACTTGCACTTTGACGTGCTTTCGAACTGCTAGGTTGGCAGGAATTAATGAGCTTAGTGGTGTACAAAACAGAGAAAGTAAATAAAACTGTATGAAATGTTTTATGGTCACTGGCATAACTAAGCAGGATCACAAAAGATAACAAATTCAACCTATTTTGTTTTAAAATTATGGCTTAGAGCCACATGAGTATTTTTAAAAAGCTTTATCCCTGTAAGTAGATTGTGTGTTGCCAAGCCCTCAGCCCATGTACAGAAAGTTTTAGCATGTAATAATGTTTCACCCACTGATAATGATTCACAGTGCAAAATTATTTACATTAAACATATTTTACTCTTTTTTAAGTATGTTTGGTTTTTGGCTTTACAGAAGCTGGAAGGACAAAGCCACAGTTATAATTTTGGAGGCTGAAATGTATTAAAGGCTTCTAATTACATAACTTACCCAGAACTCCAACAACACTGAGTTGGTGAGAGTCAGTCTGAAAGACATGATAGAATCTGAGTCGCCAATGCCACTACAGTGGTACCTCGGGTTAAGTACTTAATTCGTTCCGGAGGTCCGTTCTTAACCTGAAACTGTTCTTAACCTGAACAGTTGGGCCTCCTGCTGCTGCCGCACCGCCGGAGCACGATTTCTGTTCTTATCCTGAAGCAAAATTCTTAATCTGAAGCACTATTTCTGGGTTAGCGGAGTCTGTAAGCTGAAGCGTATGTAACCTGAAGTGTATGTAACCCGAGGTACCACTGTATTAGCTAGTAAACCTCAGTAACCTTCCACAATATTGATTTCAAATTTCTTTTTATCTTATCTGGGAAAGGTCTGATGAGCCCATTTCCATTCCAAAATTAATTCAGTCAGGGCTCATAAAATGACATATAAGAGCTAATGTTGTATCCACAGAAAACAAAACTGCTGTAGGTGAAACTGCAGACTGTGAATGATGTCTAATCCAGGGGTGTTGCTGTCAATGAAGATGTCTCTGTTACCATCAAGGAACTCTTGTTTGTCTGGGCAAAGCCACCACTGATTGACAAAATGACCCATAATGAGTTGTCATACATGATAAAGCAGTGATATTGAGCAAATGTTACAGGTCAAATTAAAAATCATCACAAGTCACTCACTTGTCATTTAGGCAGCCTGACCGTGGCCTGGCCTTCGGTCGTGTGGGTTGGCCTTTTCTTTCTAACTGTGCTGCTGGCTTCAGTGAATGTAAGAGCACCATTCTGTTAAATTACTTATGGTCATACAAAGACAGGAATTTAGATGGCAGATGCATGCCTACTAGCATTCAGAGAAAGACTGTTGAGTCCCAGGAGCACACATCCATATTAAGGAAGCATGGGAAAGCATTTAATTAGTCTCTAGCTAAAGGGAAACAAGAAAATCCCATCTCTTGTTGGCATGCATGAGAGAAGAAGCTCCTTCCCCGTCTCTTTTGCATGTTAGATTTTATTTACTCATTGCCAAGAACAGAGAGTTGTGGTTGTGTTCCTATTAGCATCCCATAATTGTATAGCATGCTGTAGCCTTTTTGCAAAAAAAGCCCATTCTTTTTTTCTTGTTTCTTTTTGAAATAAAAAATTTATTTTCCAAAATAATAAAACTTTTAACCACAATAACTGGATACTAGTGTAGTTAAAAAAATACCATAAAAAACAATGCAAAATAATCATAACCATAACTGGCTTATCTTAATAATATTCAAGCAACTGAATAGGGCAGTTGACATAAAAAGGTCTTCAAGAGTCCCCTGCAAGTGAATATCGAGGATACCTCCTGAATATCAACTGAAAAGTCTTCCACAGCACAGGACTGTGACCCTCAATTCCCAACTTCCGTTGAAGCCAGTCAGGCTTCTGAAGCACAAGGGACAACTGGAAGTGGTTTGGAATGAGGAATAGTTCACAGGTCTGTTTATCTGGGTGCCATTTACCCACACAACTTTATTCCCCTCCGTGGGAATTCTCCTCTTTCCTCTTCCCCTGGGGAAGGAGAATAATAGGAATAATAGGGAATAGCAGAAGCCGCACAGGAATATACTTTCTGCACATCCCCTGCTGCTGCTGCAGCAGCACCACTGCTGAGATCAGATCCACAGCCCCCCACTCCCAAGCTGTCTTTCCCTTTAAAAACAAACAAACATGGTAGATTGAATGCCGGGCTTGTGCTTCAAAATGCTGTAGTGTGGAAGTTATTAAATCAGCCCTCCCCGACGGGCAGTTTTCTTCTGACTTTAGGCTGGTTAGTTTTCTCTCTGTGGCTGTTTTTCGGTTCCCTCTCTCAGACCAAATCCAGTGCTCAATTTCATGGAGTCTTGGGCTCCATTAATGTGCATGCAGACATCTTGTCTTTCTTTTTTTGTTCATAAGTGAAGCATAACATGAAAAATTCAAGTCAGTTTGGAAGCTGGCTATTCTAGGTGAATCTGGGTTTTTATAAATATGTGGCTCTGATGCACTGTAATAACCTTGAGATGCCACAAGTGCTGGTGGTTGGGTTTACAAGCCCAAGGACCATGCAGGAGTAAATGGGTTGTGCTTCTGGTCTCCAGGGTGCAAAGAAGGCCTGTAGGAAGGGCAGGGAACAGGGTCTCATAGGTATTGGTCACTTGTGCATGATTTAATATACATACCTGCCATACTGCCATCTCTGGATATAAATACATACTGTATTAGGTAGCCAGAAATAAGGAGTTTAACCAAAGGGGCCTAAAATAAGCAAAATAACACCAAATAAGTATCCCAATTTTTTTCAGAACAGACATCTCTTGTCAATTTTTTCAATAATGGATGGATGTTCATAGGAAGTGTTGTAAATTTGTATCAGACATAGAGAAATTATGCCTGGGAACTATTTGAATTTGCCAGCATTAGAAAGCTGCCCATTTGTAACTATTCTCCGGTTCTTTTCGTATCTACACTTGCTGCTGAAATGAAACATTGCAAGCAGCCCCCATGACCTTCACAACAACTCTTATCAACAAAGCTTATCTTGTTCAGATGTTTCTGCTGGATCAATACACCAGATCTTATCATATGCAAAGTAACTGTTTGAGGATGCTTGATAACCTTAATTCCCATGGAAAGAATATTCTTGTCAAGTAAGATACCATGCATAAATTCAATGACAGTCCATTGCTGTAGGGAGAAAAGGGGGCTGGGCTGGGATATACTGCCTTATTTTTCCTTTAATATACTGTATTGTTGAGTTATTGTCCCCCTTTAGCATGCTGACATGCTGGAACCTCCCAAATATTTAATCATTTATTTAGATTTCAACATTAAAAGAAGCCAGTACTGTGACTGAATTTTGTCAGTTCAAGATAACGCTTCAAAAAGTTTAATGCTACATTTTTATGAATAGAAAAATAAGAGGATCATGGTATTTGTGAAGAACCTATAATTAGGCAACAAAGAAAGAACTGCTATTTTAAGCAAGCGGTTTTTCCGATTGCTTAAATAACAGGCATATAACCTACACAAATAGATTGTTATCATGTTTTGGTAGCTTATCATGCTTCCAGTATTCAGGGCTAACTTGGATATTTTCCAATGTAGATCTTCAAGTTTATAAAGAGCTGCTTAATATTGGCTGCATTCAGACATCATGCTACACCACAGCTGGAGAAGACCAGGGCCAGTCCTTAGGAAGTCTTTCACATGATGCTCCAAGAGCCACTCACAACCTCCCGCCTCCCAAGGTGGCCACAACTGGGCAACACCTTTTTCTGCTTACGTTTCATAGATCTATAACCTGAATTCTATGGATTTTATATATCTATGGACTGGGGCATGCATGTTGGGTAGATTGAGGTGGTGGGCAGCCACTGCAAATGGAAGTCAAATTTGCTCCCATTCCAAAGATGCACCATTGCCCGTCCACAGCTAAGACGCCCCCCCCCCCCGGGCAGAAATGGTAGCACAGGTGCATCGGGCTAGTCAGGACCCCTTCAGAGTCCTTGGGACCCTCAGGCAGTACCCAGCCTGGCTGACCATTGGTCCTGGGGCAACCCAGTCAGATGGGTGGGGTATTATTATTATTATTATTATTATTATTACAGGACGTCCCTATTTTCATCAGATAAATGTTGAGGGCATGCTCTTTCTTTGCTAATGGAAGTGGGGAACTTTGGAAGCAACTTAGAAGGGGATATTTTAAAGGTCAACAGCCTGTATTTCCACACTTTACTTTGCTTTATTTTGTGATTTTAAATCTCTCACCAAATACAGTGGTACCTCGGGTTAAGTACTGGTACTTAATTCGTTCCGGAGGTCTGTTCTTAACCTGAAACTGTTCTTAACCTGAAGCATCGCTTTAACTAATGGGGCCTCCTGCTGCTGCCGCGCCGGTGGAGCACGATTTCTGTTCTCATCCTGAAGCAAAGTTCTTAACCCGAGGTACTATTTCTGGGTTAGTGGAGTCTGTAACCTGAAGTGTATGTAACCTGAAGCGTCTGTAACCCGAGGTACCACTGTAGTACTTTCCCCAAACCTGGATCAAGGCATCAAATCATCTTACCATCACTGCATAAGTACCGAGGGCGCACAGGACAATTCTATACCTCCTTGCTGCTTTCAGATTGCCAATCCTACTATAACATACAAATTTGCCAGATTTTGCAGAGCAGCTCAAGATGCAACGGATGTGCCGCACTCCTCTTTCACGCTCTTTCACTCTTGTCTGATGTTCCTAACCCTTCTTTCAGACTTACTTGGATTCTTATGGACTTTTATATATATATTCTGTTTTAACTCTTTTTAGTGAGTTGTGTGTTTTTTTTTAGATTTTTAATGATTTTTAATTATTGTACCCCTCCCTCCTTATCAGGGCCAGATTTAGGTTTGATGAGGCCCTAAGGAGCTACTGAAGGTAATGGGGCCCTTTATATGTCCAGCTGCCCTTTGTCAACAAATTATCACTGGTTTTTGTGTTGAATATATGCTATATATGCCCATTACTTACATCATAGGAGTCTACACAACACAAAACACTGTTGCTGTGTGTAGGTTTTATTTTATTTGTTTTTTATCTTATGTTTTGGAAATGTACATACAGTTTTTTTTCTTTAAATTTTTTGGGGGCCCCAAGAGAGTGGGGCCCTAAGCTAGAGCTTGTCTAGCTTATACATAAATCCAGCACTGCTCCTTATGCTGGTCTACAGCCGTAATATAGTGTTGGTTTTGATTGATTGATTGATTGATTGATTGGATCGAGGCATCAAGGAAATTCTCCTTTTATTTTACCATATTTATTCTGTTCCCTTTCACCAAACCAACAAGAGTCTCTAGAGTGTGAAGGGCCAGACACCCCCGGGAGCATATTTGGTGACTCACAACCAGTGATTTTTCGGGGGGGGGGATACGCAGGGGGACGCATACCCCAAAACATTTTGTGAATCTAAGTTTGGTCTCATTGAGGGCAGTTTTTCAGTGTGAGTAGGAAAATGAGAGTACCCCTCAACATTTTTTTAAGAAAAAAAGCATTCCTCACAACTCTGTTAACACAGTGTATCCACATCAAGCCCCCCAGCCTAGACCCTGGCGGGGGGGGGGGGGAATTCAAAGGCTCAGTGGATACTCAGTCTCTCTTTCGTGTCGGGCCTTGCCTGCCTCCTTCCCTCTGGGCAGAGAGGGCTCCGTTTTGTTTTTTAAATTTATTTTTTATTTTTTATCTATGTCATTTTAAATTGTAATTGATATTAATGCTGTATTCTTAGTTTTAGATTTTATGATTTATGTGGAAATTGTTTTCCATTAGGTTGTGTACCTTTTGATGTACTTTATTTATTGTTTATGACTTCTGTTATGTTGGTAATTATGTAAATCTTGTCATGTCGTAAGCCGCCTTGAGCATTGTTTTCACTATGGAAAAACGGCATACAAATAAGACGACAATGATGATGATGATGATGATGTATACTCTCCTAATCCCTACCATGGGAGAGGGACTCTTCCATAGGGCAAATACTTACCATCTCACATAAAAGTTTCCTTTAAATTATTATTTAAATGACCATTAAAAGATAAGCTATATCTAAATATAATTAGCCATGTTTTCCACTGTGTCAAGCTGGTTTATATATCTGTATTCACTTTTCACAGTATCTTTCCCAGGAAAATGTCACAGAACTAGAACAATTCTAGAGTTTATAAAACATGAGACAAACATCTTAAAATATATATATTTTGGAATGCTTCTTAAAATATGTGCTGGCAGCAAACACAGGGATGTTTTTTCCTCCTAGAGTACATGTTGCAATGGGTATTCTCTAGAGAGTTAGTAATCAGTAATGGTTTTACCTAGAATTTAGGTTACATTTAAGAGGTAACAATTCAATGTTTTATTCAAAGTGCTGCTCATATCCTTTTTTGCTATTAACCTACTTAAGTCTGTTTTTGTTGTGCAGAGCAAACCTGAAGGAAGCTTGATCTTGTTATGTTTTCAGGGCATCTAAGAAAATCAGTTTCTTTCGACAACAACAGCTTTCTTCTGAATTTAAAATATTCAGTGAGGTGACATTTATTAGTCTTGTCCTGCTCCCCAACTCAAAGCTAAGACATATCCCTATTTTCTGATGCCACTGATTTCGGGTTTCCATCCCTCCAGCTGCTTCTTGGGACCTTAGGCCCTCATTTCCACTATTTTCTTGGTGCCTTTTATGTCTACTTGCCAATTAGCTTTCCTTCCTTTCTTCCTTCCCTCCCAAGTCAGCTTATGCACTGTGGGATTTGCGTAGGTCCTTTCAGGGGCAGAGACCCATTTGCAGGTCCAGGTGCTGTGCAGCTGTGAGCCGTGAGGTCAATGCATGGTGAAGTTGCAGTAAATGCAGTACAGTACAACCATTTTGGGATTTAAAGAGGCCACAACTTTATCAGATGTCAGCAGATTTGGGTGCAGGCATTGGGTATGTATCCTGTATCAACCAGCCTGCTGTGGGTTGATTATTTGGCAGGGTTAAGAATTGTCCTGTAACATACCGTACATCAAATTGGAAAGACCCCTCCAATCACCATTTTGGGAGTGCTCTGGCCCATCAGCCCCCATCTGGGTGTCCAAATGGAAACACCCTCCCCTGGATCACTTCAACGGGATGCCCTGATTCCTCGGACCAGGTGTTGGGACTCCTGACGCACCCCCCCCCTGTGTCCACTTTGACTAAGGATCCAACCCAATGCCTTCTCTGCCATCAAGTTCTGACAATTGCTATGAGTTGGCAAAAAACCCAATATCATCTGAAGGCAAATTCCTCCCTGCCCCCAAACACAGTGACAAAACAGGGTGAGACTGGGACGGAGTGCAGGGCACAGCTGGCTTAAATAGCCAGGGAGTGGACCAGAGGGGATATTTTTTCCTCCTGCTGCTCCCAGAGCCACACGCCCCAGCTCACCCACGATGGGCTGCAGTCGCGGAGGAGCCCCAGCAGCCAGCATGGCTAGTGGAAGACTGCCCCTGCCCTCTGCTGAAGCCCAAAGTCTGCCCAGCCCAGCCATGCCAGACCGCAACCACCTCTCCCCTCCAGCAGCCACCAGGCAGTCCTTACACAGCTGAAATGTGGCTCTGAGCCTCTCACTTCCCCCTCCTGGCTAGTAGGTTTGGAGGTGCGGGGGGAGCAGAGCTACCAGCGCTGGCGTAGTGGCTCTGTGGGGCATAGCACCCAGGAAATTGAGGTCATAGGAGGGAGAAAGTGGGGTGGCAGTGGCAGTGAGGGTAGCACACAGTGGGAAGGGAAGCAGTCGTGGCAAGGAACATCAGAAATAGGTGCAGGGCCCCCTCAATGCTGACAAATCTGCTATACTTACTGCATTTTTCCTCTGAGCAGTTTATTCTTCGGCATTTGGCTTGTGTGTGTGCCTGCGCGTTCCCCCCCCCCCCTCTCTCTCTCTCCTTATGTTGCTGCCAAGGGAAATTTACACTAAAATATTCAGGCATACCCAGCTGAATTATAAATGCTGAGCAATACTGGAATAGAAGCTGCTCTTCTAGTAAGAGGACCATAATGTATTAATAACCCTGACTAGAAACAGAAGCAGTTCACTGTCCGCGAGCAGCGTCTATTGTTAATGTTAAAGCAACTTGCATTTATGAGACACCTGCAAAATCTCAACTAGTTTAAATAAAGATGAACAATTATAATTCTGGACCAAACATTTGTTCACCCTGAATTCCTATTGCCCATCTGAAGCAGGGCTCTGAAAGGGCATCATAGGATATGCCAAGATCACTCAAACATAACCTGCAGTGCTTTAGGATTTCATCTTCTACAGGGAGTATGGATACCTGATTTCCATTGTTTCTGCAGCTTATCTTGCATCTTTGGATTTCTGTTTTCTTGATAGCAGACTCCCATCAATCTTTGACAGAAAGAATAAATTGGTTCCTTACCTCCTGAGACTGATAGAATAAAATGAGTTTTAGTGTAGTCTTATGCTTACTCCGGATACATTATCACTCCTTGTGCTTTCAAGGAGATGGCAGGATGTAAATCATCTTTTCCTTCTTTATAAGGAAACTGTTCTACAAAATGTTGGAATATGCATGTTAAAACAAAATCAGAAAAAGCAACAGCTGTGTTGGGGCTGGGCATCCCAGCTTGGGCAGAGCATCTAGACAAAAGGAAAGATCTGGAACATTTTGTTTCATAGGGTTCTCTTAGGGCATTGCTAAGGAACACAACAGATTCTAGCAGAAGTTGTAACCATCCATTGTGAAGATGGAATATTTATTTACTTCACTTAGATGTATAGCGGGACACGGGTGGTGCTGTGGTCTAAACCACAAAGCCTAGGACTTGCCGATCAGAAGGTTGGCTGTTCGAATCCTCGCAATGGGGTGAGCTCCTGTTGCTCGGTCCCTGCTCCTGCCAACCTAGCAGTTCAAAAGCACGTCAAAGTACAAGCAGATAAATAGGTACCACTCCAGCGGGAAGGTAAACGGCGTTTCCGTGCGCTGCTCTGGTTCGCCAGAAGTGGCTTAGTCATGCTGGCCACATGACCCGGAAGCGAGATGAGCACTGCAACCCAAGAGTTGGCCACGACTGGACCTAATGGTCAGGGATCCCTTTACCTTTAGATGTATAGCACTTGTCTTGTTACTAAAGCTTGGAATGGGAAACAGCTCTCTCATACCTGATTTATTCTTCAAAGCTCCATTACTTTGGTGCTAAGTCTATGGCATCTCCTTGGAGCCAAAAATGACAGTGTGTCACTAGGAGAATTTTCACTGTGACCACAGTGCACAGGCAGGTGGAATCCTTCCTTCCTCATCCACAATCCCAGTGGAAATCTCCTCTCTCTCCACACACACTCACTCCACACATGAGTGTTAACCTTAAATAAATTATCCCCTTTGCATCACTGGGAGTTTCCCCCCTGAGATTAATAGCAAAGTGGGTGGGGGCAGCCAAGTGTTACATAACACCAGACTCGTCTAACAGACGTTTACTGCTCAGCTGCAGATAACTGATTTATTGGACTATCCTCCTACTGAAGAAATGTTCAGTTGTGTGAACTGAATGATGATTTGCTTCCTCTCATTGCATATAAGCTGAAGCAAATGGCCCAAGTTTAGTGAATATTGACATTTTTACATGTGAATATTGCCACCCTCAGACAAGTTATATTTCATACATACACTGTTGAATTCTTGCATAATTCATTTCTGCATATCCAAAAAGTGGGGAAATCTGTATCTGTTTTGCAGGTGTATGTAGCATTCGTTTAGGACTCTCAAAATACACATGTCAACCGTTGCTGCCTTCTTGCATTTTGCTATCTATTGTTCATTTTTGAATCATTTTGATTATCTTAAACATTTGTTTATGTCCCCTTTCTTCATCTATACCCTTAATCTCCCCCTTTTTAAAAAAACTCAGAAAGGTTTGTGACCTTGCTTTAACTTTTAGTAGAGCAATAGTCTGTTCTTCAAGAACAGTGTAACTTGTTTGCAGAAGGAATTTGTCATTTTAGGTGTGCATAATGTGATAGTCAGCACTGACTTCTGCATACCCAGAAGGCTGGATAGAGCAAACCTCTTTCTACCAATTGCTATATTCCATGTCACCCTCGTCATCATTTTTCCAAACACCAAAAAGGCAGGAATGGGGTTGTTTGGTTGGGCAGGGGAGGAGACAGTTTTGCTTGTGTGTCTGCTAAATGATTTGTAACAGTTGAGCTATTGCGCTCTTCCTGCTGGTTGCATAGGATACAATAGTCTTGTTGCTGTGACAACGCTGCTGATCCCCTTAACTGGCTTAATCCCAGGGAGCTGAGTAGTGGAAGGGAGTTGCTACAGGGCTGGACAATTATCCTGTGCTTGGAGGGTTTGTCAGCCTGATTCAAAGCACATTTAAAGCACGTGGCTTCCCCTGAAGAATCCTGTAAACTGTACTCTGCCTCTCACAGAGCTTATAGTTCCCAGGATTTCAGGGGGAGGCAACGTGTTTTAAATGCACCATGTGTCAAGCAATAGTCAAGATGTTTGGCATATCTTCATTTGCAGTGTTATTTTTCTAGAAAAAGAGGTTCCAGAAGTCACCATGAGCTCCCACATACTCTTAGAATGGTAATGGTACCCACCAGAGAGGGACTGGAACTGAGTTCCGGCGAGTTCTGGCTGGAAAAAGGCCCTGCTTATTTGTCCTGCAATGAAAGAAGAAAATACATCTGATTTTAAAATATTACATGGCCTGCTAGTGCCATGAAATTATTAAAGCAGACTCATTCTTCAGATTATATACAGTGGTACCTTGGGTTAAGAATTTAATTCATTCCGGAGGTCCGTTCTTAAACTGAAACTGTTCTTAACCTGAAGCACTACTTTAGCTAATGGGGCCTCCTGCTGCTGCTGCGCCGCCGGAGCATGATTTCTGTTCTCATCCTGAAGCAAAGTTCTTAACCTGAAGCACTATTTCTGGGTTAGCGGAGTCTGTAACCTGAAGCGTATGTAACCCGAGGTACCACTGTATATGTGTGTGTGTGTGTGTGTGTATTCATAC
Organism: Podarcis muralis; assembly: GCF_964188315.1. Lineage (NCBI taxonomy): Eukaryota > Metazoa > Chordata > Lepidosauria > Squamata > Lacertidae > Podarcis > Podarcis muralis. The sequence continues at coordinate 2,061,829 of NC_135665.1, read as the reverse complement.
ATCACGATTTCCTAATCTTTCCTTTATTGGGATAACGGCTGTCGAGAGCCCACCACAATGTGAATGTGTTCTTCTTGGGAGATGTAGCATCTGGGGAAGTGAGAACAAAGAATAAGAGGCCTGGCCTGAGCTTAGTTACAGAACTCGGCAAAAGGTTTTGGTTCCTTGCACACACACACACACACACACACACACACACACTGGATTTAAAAGGGAGGGGGCAATTACCCCAAACTGGGTAGAGAGATCTGTCCTCCACTGACCCCTCCCACAGATATTAGGTGATTCCCTCATCCCACTGCAGCCCCCAGCCCTTGATATTTCCTAGTATGGCAGTATAGAAATACTTTTGTAAAAAAAATGTATATTTTTATGCATAAATAAATAAATAATATTTTTAAAACAGACAATTCTTAAGATGCTGAATTTAGTAGTTATAAAAGCATCGGAGTATCGTGGCACCTTCAAGATGAACACATTGAATGCACATTGTATTCAAGTTTTAAAATAAATGATTTATCATTGTTTTTGCTAAATGGTGCTAAACAGTGTCACCACATATGAATGAAGGAACAGTGGTAGTGAATTATCTCACCACTGCCAAAAACTCATGTAAGTGAAGTTCACATTTCTACAGCAGTTAGGTCAGCCATTAGTAGCTTTCCCAACTTCTTGCTCTCAACAACTGCCAAAGTAGAATGAATCATGAGTTTTTCACACTACTATATAATAGGTTCCATATAGAATTTTCCTTTCTGTTTTGAAGCTTCAAGACTTTTCTATTTCTGTTAAATATTTATTACTGCTGTGTAATGTCTCCATTTCTTGATGAATTATTGGACCTTGGGATTCTGATTTGCATTAATGCTAGGCAGTGAACACAATACCTATAAGGCACATTCAAAGCACATTCTTTCCCTCAAAGAATTCTGGGCACTGTAGTTTGCCCCTTACATAGTTATAATTCCCAGCAACCCTTAACAAACAACAGAATTCTTTGAAGGGAAAAATTTGCTCTGAATGTATAACCTGTAGCCGGCCAGTTGGGTTTGCCCACAGTATCTCTGTATTTCAGATTCTTCAGGGCTGAATATAGACAGACAGACAGACCTGGTGGTATTGTGTTCATTTAAGTGCCACATTTAAAATATTAAAAATGTCTAATGAAAAACAATCTATTCTTGCATTCCAGATTACAGTGTTTCGCATGGGATCAGAAGGACATCAAGATATTGACCTGGCCATCTTGACAGCTTTGCTAAAAGGTAATACAGTGGTACCTCGGGTTAAGAACTTAATTCATTCTGGAGGTCTGTTCTTAACCTGAAACTGTTCTTAACCTGAAGCACCACTTTAGCTAATGGGGCTTCCTGATGCCGCTGCACGATTTCTGTTCTCACCCTGAAGCAAAGTTCTTAATCTGAGGTACTATTTCTGGGTTAGCAGAGTCTGTAACCTGAAGCGTATGTAACCCGAGGTACCACTGTAGTGTTTTCTGCACAGAAAGTCCTTGACAAATTTACACACATTTCATCAGTCCTGCATTGTATGATGCCTAAGTAGCAAACTTTTAGTATCCCAAGGTATGGTCTGAAGGTGTAAAAGGTTGCTAAAACTAAGCAGGTTTGGGACTGGTCAATGTCTGGATGGGTGCCTGCCTGAGAACCAAGTGAACAATGCATTCCATGTACACTTGGTTCCATTATGGGGGAAATAATAGGATATGGGTAAAAGGTAAAGGACCCCTGGATATTTAAGTTCAGTCAAAGGCAACTATGGGTTGTGGCGCTTATCTCGCTTTCAGGCCAAGGGAGCCGCCGTTTGTCCACAGACAGCTTTCCGGGTCATGTGGCCAGTATGACTAAACTGCTTCTGGTGCAACGGAAGCCAGAGTGCATGGAAACGCCATTTACCTTTATGCCACAGCAGTACCTATTTATCTACTTGCACTGGTGTGCTTTCAAACTGCTAGGTTTGATATTGATATTGTGATATTGTGAGAGCCAGTGTGGTGTAGTGGTTAAGAGCGGTAGTCTCGTAATCTGGGGTTCCGGGTTCCCGTCTCCACTCCTCCACATGCAGCTGCTGGGTGACCTTGGGCCAGTCACACTTCTCTGAAGTCTCTCAGCCCCACTCACCTCACAGAGTGTTTGTTGTGGGGGAGGAAGGGAAAGGAGAATGTCAGCCGCTTTGAGACTCCTTTGGGTAGTGATAAAGCGGGATATCAAATCCAAACTCTTCTTCTACTCTACTTCTTCTTCTAGGTTGGCAGGAGCTAGGACAGAGCGAAGGGTGCTCACCCTGTCACGGGGATTCAAACTTCTAAACAGCAAGACCAAGAGGTTCAGTGGTTTAGACCACAGCACCAATCACAACAAATATTTTTACCCTCGAAAAGCAGAGACAGCTCAGATCAGATTAATTTTCATTATGTTACCATCATGAGAGCATATGATTGATATTATTGTGAATCAGGAAGTTCTGTTATGCAAAGCATCTCTCCTGGTGGATAACAATGTGGCCAATATGCAGCCAAATATTATATGGCTCCAAAGCAAACACAAAGGCAGTACCAGATTCAAAGTCACCTAAATCCAGAGCTAGCTGTTCAAGAGATCCAGAATGTGAGTCAGACCCACTGACAGACTGATGCTGCCAATCTGGTACTTCCTGAATGCTTGCTTCTGAACCATTGTATAATATTTACTCAAACTGCATTTTAGTGATATTATTACTGCAAAACAGATGCTCTGTTGGGCAAGAGGTAGTAAGTGAAACTCTGTAGTCCCTTCTGCAGTTTCAAGGGACCCATCAGTATGTGGAAAACAGCACTCACAGCATAGGGGACCAACCACTTATCTAGCTGCATGGGGTGGTGGTCTTCGTTTCCCAAAACAGAAACAGAATCAACAAGAGAGTTTGTGCACCTTTTGGTTGTCTTTTATTACAATAGGTAATAATTATTTATTTGACATGACAGATTGAAGCAATGTGATATGCAATATCTTTCACTCTACACATATACAGACTACTGTGTTGTTTCTGTTTCTGGGTGTATTTTTAAGCCAAAGGCTGTGAGTTTGGAGGAGAGGAGAGAGAGAGAGAGTTGCTGAGTCATTATTTGCTGACCATTTTTCAACAAAAAATCACTCTCCCAAGCTATTTTTTCACCTAGTAGACAATTCCCCCAGGTTTTATTTGTCGGGGGGCGGACCCAATTCTACTATTTTATTTTTATTTCATAAACTTTATACACTGCTTGATTGAAAAAACAAACAAACCTCAGAGTGCTTTACAAAAAACTAGTTTTTAGCTAAAAATGACCAGAAGGGCCTTTTTCTCTCTCTTCATCCATTCTCTTCATGAACTCACAGCACACTAAGAAACTTTTTGTTAATAATAATAATCCTACAGAGCTCCCTTCAATGTGTGTTTTGAGACCCAGTGGTCCTCCATTTATACCTCTCTTGTCATGTTAGGGTCTGGGAGGGTCCTCATCCCTGCTGAGTTATAAGAAGGGCTACCATCCTAGTAGAGGGTTGTTATTACTTTATTATTATTCCCCCAGTCTTTCCCCCCAGCATGATTTGCAAGGCTGCCCAAATCCTTACAGCGCCTGTCCTGTTAATATCTGGAGAGCAGCACGCTGGGTGATGCCTGTGTTTTTCCGTTGCTGCTGCAGTCTAATCCGCAGTTGTGCTCACTGGAGCATATTGCTAAGCTTACCTGCGCCGGATGCATCCTCTGCATTCCTCCTCGCTTGTAATTGTGCCATGAATGATGCTCAGAAGGCTTCCATCCTGCAGCTGCTCCCATCCTCTTTGTGCAAGGGGCAAGGAGTGTCAACCATGAAATGGTTGTATGATTGCTTTTGAATCTAAAGTGCAAGACATTAGCATAGCATAGTATGTGGAACTGAGAGGTGGGCATTTTTACATTCTGTAAAAACCAGAACAGCAAAGCACAGCAAAGCAGCCTGTCCCTCCCCCCCCCCACCCCCCACATCATGGCACAGAAGCCAGAGCAAGGGGAGGTCGATCTGGAAGATCCTAACTAGTAAAATGGGCTCAGGTGGAGATGAATGTGGAGGAGTCTTGAGTATTAGCTTCCCTTCTTTACAAGTCGATACTGTGCATAGTGTTGTATTGTTGAGTCTTTGATAAAAAGGCAGAAAGCATTTGCCAAAGAATCAGGATTGCAATTATGCTTCTTACCTTATATCCTAAACAAAACTACTTTGGACCCTACATAGCTGGACAGAACTACTTTTTATTCCTTGCTTTTGCAGGAGAGGGATTTCCCCGCCATTGTATGCCTTCAATCAAATTGGATATGCTATTTAAAAAACAAACAAAAATGAATACTGTGGAATAAACCAGAGATTAGATTAAAATGCATCCATGGTGCCTGATGCTTAATGGAAACATGCAGCAGAAGCAGAAGCAGCAAAGATTGTGATTTGCTCTGTTGTAACAGTAGTATGATGTAAATCCACCCCAGAGGCACAGGGTAGAAAAAGCAGCTTTCTAGCACAGATAGACAAATGAAGGGGGTATCCTAGCAACAACACAGAAACCATGTGATGTTTTTAGAGCATTTTTTTTGCCTTGATAAGGTTTCGTTCCTCTTGAAATCTAAAGGGAATGTAAAACAGAGAATCAAAGAGCTTCCTGCCAACAGAATTTCCAGATGATTGACTAATTTAAATATGAAGAGGGAGGAAATGTAGAGCTCATATCTGTGAAATTCTGTTATATCTGCTCTAATCATCAAATCATAAATTTGAGTAATACATAGGAGATCTATGCCCTAGTAGCACTTGTGAAATTTCTTGACCACCTCTTTAACAGTTCCTTCTTGCTTCAACAAACAGTTTCTGATTGAAACCTGCTGATGGCACTTTTATTTTACATAATATTTAGTTATTTGTCTTTTGTTCCTTTTGAATATATTTTATATTGCATATAAAATATGCAGTATAAAAGAACCAAGGTGGTGTTTACCACAAATCAAAACAATAAAAATGATAGCATCATAGAAAGAGTGAAAAAAATACATCAGAGTTCATCAGGAATCTCAGCTGAAGCATCCATGACAGACGGCCCTCCAACCTCTGCTTAAAAACCTCCAAGGAGGGAGAGTCCACAACCTCCTAAGGGAGACTGTTCCACTGTTGAACAACTCTTACTGCCAATCTTCTTTCTTGTAACTTGAAGCCACTGGTTCAACTCCTACCCTCCAGAGCAGGAGAAAACCAGCTTCCAATATCTTACATTGACAGCCCTTGAGATATTAGAAGATGGCTATCATATCTCCTCTCAGTCTCCTCTTTTCCATGCTAAACTGATGGACAGTGTCTTGCAGTAAATAGAAAGACAACACAGTTGTCAAAAGTCCAAAAGGAAAAACTTTTACTAAAAGGCAAAGGCTTGTTATAAAAACTCAGACACACGAGGTACAAACGAAAGTAAGAGGGACAGAGCAGCTTGCTGACCGCAGGAATTTATCTTTCCTGGCTGAGCGTGACCTTGAGATAGTCAAAACAATATTTGCACCAGAAATGAGCCTTCTAGAATCTTCCAACACTTTCCAGTTTCTGCCCTCAAATACTTTAGTCATGACACTTCCCCAAAGGCTTTGAAGAGCAGAAACATAGACAGAAACCAATTTATTTACACGCTTTATTGATAAGATTCAGTCTTGTAACTAACTCAACATGCTGCGCTGTAGAAAGCACTTTAGTAAAAAGATCTGACAAATTTTCTTGCGGTTGGCAATAGATCAGCTTAATAACTTTATGTTGTTTGTAATCCTTAACACTGAACAACTTGATAGCCACATGCTTTGTGTGTGTTGTATTGTTTCCTGAATTAGCAAGTGCAATACATGATTTCTTATCTTCATAGAATGCTACAGGCAGTTGCACTCCATACGCTAGGTCATTAAGAACTTGGATGTACCGTGTGATTTCGTTACATGCTTCAGATAATGCAGAAAATTCTGCCTCACATGTAGATGTGGCAACAAAACCTTGCTTTTTGGATTTCCAACCAATTAATGAAACTTTGAACATAACCACTAGACCACTTTTTGATTTTCTGGTTGATGGACAACTGGCAAAGTCACTGTCTACAAAAACCTGTAGATCACTAGAATTATACAGATGTATTCTCTTAATAGCAGCCCAATTATTTACATTAGGGCTACTGACCTTTCTGCTTAAAATACCTACACAATATCAGCTCTTGACCACTAGCTTAAGTACAGAAGAGATCCTAAGACTGATTGGTATAGGTCTGGTTGATCAAACTAAACATCACTCTCAGTCTTTTGAAAGTTAATGGTCATAGGGGTTTGTACATCTTTACAATCCTGCATTCCTAGCTGTTCAAGCAGACGTGAAATCTTTTGTTCCTGACACAATAGAAAACTTCCATCTGGTTCTCTGCATATTCGGACTCCTAAACAATGACTGATTTGCCCTAAGTCTCTCATTTTGAATTGTTTTTTTCCAACTGATTAGCCACTTTTTGAATTTTACCTGTGGAACTACCCGCCACCATCAGGTCATCCACAAAAATCAATAAGGTAAAGGTAAAGGTACCCCAATCAATACCAAAATCAATACCAATATGTAATTGTCACCTGATCCCCTTGTATATAAGTAAGAGTCAGCTATGTTTCTTTTAAAACCAAGGCTTAGACAATCGTTCCAGGATTTAGCACTTTGTTTGAGTCCATAAGCAACCTTGTCTAATTTCCATACCAAATCATTCCCTTCCTCAAACCCTGGGGGTTGTCGCATGTATATCACCTGATCCAGAGGAGCATTCAGATATGCAGAAATAATGTCATAATGATTCACTTCTACTTTCTTGGCAGCTGCAACTGTTGAAGCAAGCCTTACTGATTCTGCTTTGGCAGTCGGTGTAAAAAGCTCATCAAAGTGAATTCCTGATTTTTGTGCAAAAACTTTTGCTACCAGTCTTGTTTTAAAACGTGTGTCACCAGACACCAGAGTCTTCCTTTTAAAGACCCATCTACTAGAGATTAACTTTTCCCCTGGTGGCAGTTCGGCTAGTGTGCATACCTTGTTTTCTTTGAATGATTCCAGCTCCTCCTTCGTGGCATCAAACCACTGGGTTTGTTCCTTAGGAGGTAACTCCAGAACCTGGGCAAAGTCCTGTGGCTCTGAATAATCAGCATGACACACTCTTATTTCACCAAAAGTCAATCTGTCAGGGGTATGCCCTTGGTAGTCTGTTTGCAATTACCACTGGGCTTTCCTCCTCCTGTTCCTCCTGCTGTTTTTCATTCTGTAGCTCGTCCTCCTCCTGTTCACTAGATGAAACACTTTGTGAACTATCAGATTTTGGGGAAACATCTCCCCCTCCTTCCTGCCTGTCTGAGAGGCTCCTGTGGCTGCACTGAAAGAGGTATTAGAACACTAGGATTAGACAAAATTGGGTATCTGGGCAAAGTGGAAGCAACAAGCACAGAGTCTTGAAAGAATTGGGGCTAAAACTGATGTCATGGAACATAGCTGGTTGGCATTCAAAGCAGAATAATAAACAGCTGATGAACTATTTTGATCAACTGCTACAAGAAACATGGCACAATGACTCTATAACAGGCATCCCCAACCTGCGGCCCTCCAGATGTTTTGGCCTATAACTCCCATGATCCCTAGCTAACAGGACCAGTGGTCAGGGATGATGGGAACTGTAGTCCAAAGCTTCTGGAGGACCAAAGCTTGGGGATGTCTGCTCTGTAATGCTTAACAGATACAAATATCACTCACTGACAGCCACTCCCTCAACAAAAGGCTGTGGGGCCAGTGGGGGTCTAGCATGTTTCATCTTCACAAAGTTGAATGCAACTACAACAGCCATGATTCCATGCAATCCGTTTGCAACTGCTGTCTTGGTTAAAGTTTTGAAAATATGTTTAATGCTGATTAACATCTACATGCCACCTTGTAAAAAAAAAAAATCTACTGTAAATACTACCCAGACAGAACTAGAGTTACCCGAATCCCTGGAACCCCTATATCCTACTGCAGTGTTTATCACTGCAGGGGATTTTAATGCACATCTGGGAGCCAATAATGTAAATTTGTACAGCCATTATAATTAGAGTCTGGAACCAGATATTTACTTAGTCAGAGGTACCTCCTGTCAGTCTAAAGATCAGAAATGTAATTATTCAGGGCTTTTTTAGCCCAAGTTGTAAGGCGGGAGGGGCTTGCTAATATTAAACGGGATGACAGAGGGCGATCAGCCCAGGGAATATACCCACTTTACAAAGCATGGAGGCAGTGTGATAGATTATATTGCCATCTTGCGATTTGCATATAAGTTTGCTAGGGAGTTTGAGGTGGGCCATAATATTGAAAACGATCATCTTCCTCTAGCAATGGTACTAGTAGGCCCAGTATTTAACAATTCTTCCCCAAAAACTCAATTTATCTCTAATGCAAACTTCGGTGTGACTGCAGGCAATAGAATTAAGTGGATGCCAGTACTCAGTCTAGCACTGACTCACCTTCTTCATGCAGATGATTTAAGGACTATTCATACTGCTATCATCTCAGCTACCTTTGCTGCTGAGGTTATGAATTTATTTAAGATCTTGACTGACAGGTTGCAAGACCACTTGAGAACTGAGATCAAGAACAGTGGCTCAATAAGATCAATGGGATCTTCCAATTGGTTCAACAAAGAGTGCAAGCAGGTTAAAAGCCAGCTGAAGAGAGTTTACTGTAAATATATGAACTCTAATTTACCCCTCTTCATTAATGAATATGTTTCCCTCAGACAGAAGTATAAACTTCTGCTAAGATGTCGGGGGGGGGGGGCAGAAAGCAGAAAAGCATGCTTGGCCTGTCTCAATAAAGGCCTCTCATCTGCCTCTTCTGGCGTACAATATCAGGCCTGCTGGAGAAGGCTTGTAATGTTCCAGTGTGTACTATTGGACCCAATGAATGGATGCAATATTATCATTCACTCCATCATGGGCAGGGTTGTTTCCTGAAGTTTGGACCACAGCGGTAGTCATCCCTTTCTTCAAAAGGGGCCTTGCATCCAATCCGGTTAGTGATAGACCAATTAGTTTGCTACCTGTAATTAGCAAATTATATGCAAAGCATCCTTACAAGAAGTTAGTTGATTGGATAACTGATGAAGCTATTCTTGCCGAAGAGTAAGCAGGATTTAGACAAGGCAGATCCACTGTAGACCATTGCTTTGTACTAGCCCATTTTATAGATAAGTATGTTAAGAAACCAGGTGGTGTGCTATATGCATATTGATCTGAAAGCTGCATTCAATTCAATCTCTTGAGTAAAACTGTGGGATAAGTTGAACGCTTCAAGTGTAGTTAAAAGATTGTTGTTCTTGATTAAATGTCTATATAAAAACACTGTGCTGAAAGTGCATTGCTCTACAAATGGGCAGTTCACAGGATCTGTTCCAGCCACAAAGGGAGTTAAGCAAGGTTGTATCCTAGCTCCCACAGTGTTTAATTTATATATAAATGATATTGTCCAAAGTTTAACATCTCCAAAGTATCATACCCCTAAATTGGCCACAAAAACCACCATCTCTATATTATTATACGCAGATGATGCGGTACTTCTATCTCAAACAAAAGTGGCCTAAAAAGATTGATGAGGGCATTCGCAGGATACCGCCAAAGGGAACAGCTGGCAGTGAATTACAAGAAAACTAAAGCCATTGTGTTTTCAAGAAACTATAGGGCCCATAGATGGTATATCAGTTGAAACAGTTGATGAAACAAGTTAAAGTCTTTAAATACCATGGCCTTATTTTCTAGTCAACAGGGTCATGAGGATCACATCAGAAATATGCAAAGCAAAAAGCTTCACAAAGTGCCAAAATTCTGACACTTTTTCCATACAAAAGGTAGCAATCACATACCATCAGTCCTTGAAGTGTTTAAAGCTAATCCCCTAGCACATGTGGGACTCAGATTTGGACCTTGAATCTACTGAAGCTGTTCAATCTAAGTTCCTATGGCAATTTTTTTCTGTTCCATCCTGTGTTCCAAATGCTTCCTTGAGCTTAGAGGCTAAACTCCCCTCTGTTGAATTACAGATTTGGCGTAGGATATTTAATTATTGGCTTTGGCTAAATTTAAACCCCACCAGTCTATTACCCTTATTATCATAAGATTGTCATGAGAGCGCTTGGACTAAAATTGTCAACCAAAAGCTTTACTTTTCTGGTTTATCACCACAACAGTTATAAACACTGAGCTTCAGTAAAGCAATTTAATTAGGCAGTGCCTATATGATGTCTGGTGACAGAATAATCTGGCCACAATAAGGAAATTTTGTGCATGGTATGATTATTTTCCACCTAGTCATTTTGACACTTTGGCACCCTACTTGCAAAATTTAACAATTTCAAAATACAGACGCGCTTTCACTTTTGCAAGATTGAATATGCTGCCTTCAGCTGTATTTGAGGGTCGATTTCAAAAAAATCCACTGGAAAAACAGTTATGTCCCTGTGGAGATGGCAGTACTGAATCAGGAGTTCATGTGCTTCTGGCTTGCACTCCACACAGAGTGTGTAGAGGTTAATAGCACCTAACTTGTTCCAATGAAATGTATCATTACAAACTTTAGCTAGTTTAGAGAGTAGGAATAGTTAAGTTTCTTTTTATATTATTATTATTATTATTACATAGTAGATCATGCAAAAGCCCACCCTGGACTCTCACCTGGACTGTGTTTCTGTCTTCTGCTCACGTCCCATGACATTGTATTTAATAATGTACGCTTCCCCTCCCCCCCCTCTATCTTTTTGTATAGGAGCAAATGCATCTGCTCCAGATCAACTGAGCCTAGCATTAGCCTGGAACAGAGTAGACATCGCTCGCAGCCAGATTTTTATTTATGGGCAACAGTGGCCGGTACAGTATATATACACCTCTAATATCATAATTTTCAGTTTAATATGGGCAGGGGGAATCATTTTTAAAAGGGATTTTCTTCTTAAAGGAAATGTTGCCATCTAGTGGCTTCTGTAGTCTTTAGCATGACAGGTAAGGAATTTATTTGTTCCAAAATGTGCAGTTGGGCAGTACCTTTATTTGGACCATCTAAAATGTCACAAAATGTCAAGTAAGAACTCTTTGATAGGCTGGATGTTACCCAGAGTAAGAAGTAGGTGGAAACAGCAAAAGCAAGCAACAAAAAACAAAATGTTGACTAGAAGTTGTAGCCAGAATGTCTGTATACCTGAAGGAGCATCTCCTCCCCCATCGTTCAGCTCCGAGGGCCTTCTGGCAGTTCCCTCACTGTGAGAAGCCAAGCTACAGGAAACCAGGCAGAGGGCCTTCTCAGTAGCAGCACCTGCCGTGTGGAACGCCCTCCCATCAGATGTCAATAAAATTAACAACTGTCTGACTTTTACAAGACATCTGAAGGCAGCCTTGTTTAGGGAAGTTTTTAATGTGTGGTGTTTTATTCTGTTTTTAATATTCTGTTGTGAGCTGCCCAGAGTGGCTGGGGAAGCCCTGCTGGATGGGCAGGGTATAAATAATAAATCATTCATTCATTCATTCCATAAGCAGTAGCAGTGGGCAGGAAGGCATCCCTCACCTGAATTCACATCATCACTGCTGTTTTCCAGGTCAGGGTGGTGCAAAGACACAGGCAGAGCTGTCTCGGTGCATGTGCATTGTGCCAAGCTCTCCTCTGCCTCCCCCCCCCCACCTCAGAGTAAGCTGCAGCAACCCAGACAACAGATGTGCAAGTGCTCACAACAGGTGAGCGCAACGGCTCCTCGGACTACCGGCCATCAGTCTCAGGATGGAGATTGCGGATGGGTTGGGATTGTTTCTGCAAGGTGCTGCCGGTCTCAGATCACACCTAAGATTTGGAGACAAAGAAGCAGTAATTGACCCCCATTTTTGGAAACAAAAAGCCCAGATCTGTCTCCAAACCCTTCTGGCTAGGCAGACAGCCAAAGAAAAGAGAAACATGGCAGCCTTTAGATTAGCAAAGTTGGAAATGAATATTGAGTCTGCCAAGTGCCTTTTTACTCCTGCTCTCTGCCTAATTGTGAACCTTTGGGCAGGATGCAACTCACTTGTTGTGTGGACAAATTGAGGTCCCCTCGGGCAGTGGGTATTTCTCCCCCTTCTCTCCCATGCCCACAACCCGTCCATGCCCTAAATCTGCTCTGGAGGTTTGGAGTAAACCGCAGAAGAGGGATGGGAGGCGCAGGAGAGAAGAGAGGGGGAAGTCTCCTGGTGTGAGGGGAACTCCTTCCCCACTCAGCACAAATTGAAATCTACCCTGTGTGTTTTGCTTAAGGCTACAGATCATTCCATCATCTTCATCATTAGTAAGCTTGCTTGTTTTTGTTACGTATTCATATGAATCACATTGTTTTGTCTTTCATCCATGTTTAAAAAATTCATATTATTATTCCCATTCATCTTCTTTCTTTGTGGCAGCTGTAATTTTATTTTCTCAGAATGTCCCAGGATTGTGTTGAAAAGTCATTACATAAACATGGAATGTTTTGCTGGAATCTGCCTTTAAGATGCCAGAAGAGGTGTGAAACTGACCATATTTCCTCTCTGTACCAGAGCTGGGCATTCGCCTTGATGTCTATATCAAACTGACCATGAAGACAGTCTGACTGGCTTATTTCCTTTTTTAGGTGGGATCCCTTGAGCAAGCCATGTTGGATGCCCTCGTATTGGACAGAGTAGATTTTGTAAAATTGCTCATAGAGAATGGAGTAAGCATGCACCGTTTTCTCACCATCTCCAGACTAGAGGAATTGTACAATACGGTAGGGCCAAACTAAACCAAATTTTCTGTCTGTCTGTTGGTTTTGCTTGTTTGCTTCAACTTCCACAACCTGGTGTACAGAACCTCCATCCATGGGGCTACTTTGGCCCACCAGACTCTTTTCCCCAAGCCACATCAATCAGATTTTTCCAAACTGAAGGTGTTTATTTCCAATTCCAAGTTTATTGTTGGCATCGAATAGTAATGTGGGTTCATTTACTTCTTTTCATTTTGTTTGATGACAGCTAAAAATAATCATTTCATGCAGTGCTTTGGGGATATCTGTATGCAGAAAGCATCCCTCCTCCCTTTGACAAATCTTCATTTTGATCGTGACATTTGTGTTCAGAACAGTATTTATATTAATCCAGAATAAAGGTGGTATAATGTAATGGCAGATAAAAGCCTATGAACTTGTACCTCTCTCTGATGAATACCTACAGTGCATATATAAGTGCCATCTGGCCAGTACATTTGCCCATTCAAGGGTCAGATATTTGTAAAAGATGAACACTATAAAAATTGTCATGCCATCTGTATTTTGTTTCGAATTACTTCTTTATGGTGGGTTAAAGTATTTGGTCCTCTGTTGTCCTTCATTTTCAGAGACATGGCCCATCCAACACTTTGTATCATCTTGTCAGAGATGTCAAAAAGGTAAGAGTCCAACGGGTGGACAGTAGCTTGAAGGTAATGCTGTGGCTGCTTCTATCTTGTCCTTAGAGACAGCCCCTGTTTTGCATGAGCTTTCAGTAAGAGCCTTCTCCTGTCTTCTGCCGTTTCAGTTGTGCAGTGTGTGTCTGTACTGATTCTCAGCCTTCTGTGTACAATGCAGTTAACTGGGCTGCTCTTTCAGTGACTTTAGATGCTTTGAGATAGTGCTTTCGCTAGCGGAATTGCAGGTGTTTTTCATGCCATGTGGATTTATGCTGTTAGCTGTATTTTTTATATCCACCACTATTTTGGATGCTGATTTTCCATGTTGCGGGCCAGTGCTGGACATTGCAAAGTATATAATTTTTGTTCTGGATCTTGAATCACTGCAACATTTTCAATTTCATTATGTGCTATGTGCTATAAAATCTCTCATCTCCATTTTAAAAAATGAATAGTGCAGTTTTAACCCAGTATCCGTACTTGAGCTTGTGGCAGAAGGGAATATAGAGCAACTAGTGGCTTAAAAAAATCCACTTTATAAAAACTATTAAGCAGGGAGCATTGTATCAAAAATTGGGTAGATAAAAGTTTCTCTGTATGATACAATGATACAAAGAATGAAATGAAAACTGGCACCTATTTCTCTTCTCTAAAGATGGCATAAATTGATGGCAATCTATGATGGTGTGCAGTAGTGGGAGGGCAATACAATTTTTGCATAAAAAATTGTAACAGTAGTGGGGTATCTAGTACCTAGATGCTTCCAACACTCCTGGCCAGACTCCTTTATAGCAGGCACCCAGCTCTGGACATTTACACTTCTGCATCAGAAGCTACATCCGTGGGTTCAAGAGAGTGAGTGAAATATAGATTCAAAATGTGCTGCGTTTTAGCAGTAACAGTTAAGTGATTCCCTAGAAAGCAGAGAAATAAAAGGAATTTGGGAACAAAAGAGTTTCAGAAGTTTGAAAAAAATGCCTGGAGATGTTTGAAGATGGTGTGAATGGGTTCTGCTCCATTGATAATTACCTTTACACTGTCATTTATGAAGTAATTGAAATTAAGGAGCCTTGGAATATCATTTGAAAAATTCTGAAATATCATTTACATCACTTCCGTTGTTCTCAAGCATAAATCCCTTGGATGTACAGTAGTACCTGACTGGAAGCCAGAAATAATTATTTAAACTTTTCTGCTTCTCTGTTCTTTCTCTGTGAGTTGCAAGCAAATAGCACAGTATTTGTACTCAAGTGTGTGATCATTTTTATGCTGTTTACTTGTTTTGGAAGCCCCTTTATCCTGTGTCCCCAGCCCCTTTCAAGAACACTTTTTAAAATGCCAAGCCCCCTTTTCACAACAAATAATTCTAACTCCTGTATGTCCTTTTCCCTCCCAGAAATGTTTTCATAAACTAAAGGAGCTTTCAGAAATACATTATGCTAGAGGTTGGAAACTATTCTGAAACATAGTTTTTTAATGTCCAAGCAGCTGAGTAAACTCTGACTGGAATTAGTGAGCTAGCACTGCAGAAACCAAGAGCAATATCCCAGAAACAGCTTTAACAAGAAATCTTAGCACATTAGGAGTTGCCCTTTTTATTTTATGTAAATTGTAAGAAAGAAATGCGTTACAATATATTGGGTGACTTACAGCACTCCCACACATGAGCGATGACATTCGCTCCTCCTCAGTCAATCTATCAGAGAGCCTGACATCAATTTAAATGGAATGTCATTCTAGAAAATAGCCTTTTAATGGAAAGTAATATTATTTTGACAGTCAAATGGTTCACAGTGCATGACTGAGACAGATGACTCTTCTGAAGCAGGTCTTCTGATTCTGATGCATTTTAAAGCCTGGTAGCTAAACCATAATCTTTTGGGATCTAAGGTATAAAATTTAAATTGTGACGTGTTGAAGTATTATGTGTGCAAAGGCATTAATTCTCTGTGTCTGCCTGATTTCACTGTACATTAAGTTTAAATATTAAGTCTGATGAGTAATTTAAATGTGTTCATATTTGTGGCAGTATTTGCAAATTAAATAGCCAAATATGAGAAATGTAAGGCTGTAAGTGACAGTATGCAAGCTTCAAAAAGCTTGAGGATAGTTTAGGATTTCTGTGAAGCTCCTTATTACACTGTAGTAAGGAAAGGGAGACCAAGTGAGGCAGGGCTCCACATCAAACCAGTGCAATTCTTGGGTAGCATGTTGCTCT
The DNA here is from genome assembly GCF_964188315.1 of Podarcis muralis. NCBI lineage: Eukaryota > Metazoa > Chordata > Lepidosauria > Squamata > Lacertidae > Podarcis > Podarcis muralis. The sequence continues at coordinate 2,046,122 of NC_135665.1, read as the reverse complement.
TTTGCAATAATTTTAATTTATTGCACAGCTTCACAATACCATCCTGAGAAGGCACAGCATTCAGACAACTAAATGAAAAAGATACTTCAGAGGATATTTCTGTGTGGGGAGGACAATGAAAGGCTACCTGTGCCAATGGTTGATACTTAAACAAAACCTACTAAGCTTCATGAGTGAGTGGTCCCAGACAGGCTTTGGATTCCAGCGGGATCTCTTGAATGCTGGATGATGTTTCAATTAGTTTGTGGGAAAGAAGAGCTGTTTACCCTTTAGACCCCCTCAGCGTCCTTAATAAAGGCAATCTCTCTCATATGGGAATATCAGTAGCCTCTACTTATTAAGCTGGGAAAGGATTTGATCTAAAATGGCTATACTTGCCACACTGATGTTTAATGATCACTCAAAGGAACAAAAGGGGAAAGAGTTGGGATTATGGTGGGTAAATAGTGCCCTCTAATGTTCGTATAATAAACATCTCCAGTTTCTTAGTTTTTCATGGACACAGTTTAGAAGGTGATGCTTGCTGCCAGCACTCTTATGTCTGTGAGTTCATACCCTCCAAGTGACCCGATTTCCCAGGGACAGTCCCAGAATTATAGAAGCTGTCCCAGCTTCTGATTTCATCCCCTCCATGTCTCAGAGAACAATTAAAAGTGGTGTGGGTGTAGGTGCAAAAACGGAGTCCTGTTTATCCTGAAAATAGAATCCCTGCACCAAATGAGGAAACAGTGAAGCTGGCATACAAAACCCTTCCAATAATTTTGAAGGGGAAAGTCCCCAATCCACTTTAATTTATTTAATTGCAATGCTTCAGCAGCCGGGCATTTCTTAGGAAACACGTGGAGTGTTTATTCCTTTATTGTAAATGGAAATTTACACTGAAAGGCTTTACATGTCTACTGAGAAGTAAGTCCCACTATATTCAATAGTGCTTACTTCCAAGAAACATTGTAAAGACTGGTCTCTTCAACCTTATAACTGTTGATGACTGTAATGGCAGTTGGTTCCACAGAGAAGGGCAAGGGATAGATGACCAAAATTAGCTTTAGCATGTATAACGGGGCATGAATCCAATATCTCTATTCAGACCAGGTCAGGTTTCTCCATAGTTTTTAGTTTGGTAATGAGTTGTAATTCAGCAACTTCTCTTTCTCTTGTGCTGTACACACCCTCGCACCTATTTTCTTTACTGTGAGGCGGAGAGGTTGTAATTAGCTCAAGGTGGCTGATGTCAATGTGTCTGTGACATCTATGTGTGCAGGAGATCAAACGTGGGTGAAACTTCCTGATGTAGAATGTCCCTGTTTCCATCAGAGAAATGCTGGAGGATTTTTGGAGTTATGTATATATTAAAAGAATTAGTGTCTGTGGTGCTGGTGACAGTTTCTGGATTCGTATAATTTTACTCCTAAAAAGTTTATTTAGAAGATATAAACTATTCCAGAGTAAATTGTTTCTAGATAAGAAAGACCAATAAAATAAAACAGTGTTGTAAAATTCTTTTTTAGTGTGCTTGTTTGTTTGAAAAATATTAATAAAGCTGAACAATCCTTCTTACAATCGCAGTCCAAATATGATCAAATCTACGCATGCCTGACAAGATCTCAGTATCATATGTCAAATGCCAGAAGGAAGAGACCTTTGTTGGTTGATCAAGCCTTGCATGCCCTCTAGTCTGAAAAGAAGTTAGGCTGAGACTGATGTTCACTTAACATTTTGTATCTGTCTATGGGTAGCTGATTACAGTATCCATGGGGCAAGTAGCTAAGAAGAAAGCACAGAAGTAAAATTTGCTGAATAGCCCTTTGTGATAGTTGGAATCTAGAGCTCAGGCCCAATACTAGGAGCTGGTCACCTTTTCTGGTATCTGAATTGGAGGCGCCTGCTAGATTTTTTCACACGTGCAACTCTCTTCATGCTTGCAAGAAACTTCTGGTATCTGCACCTGATACCAAATACGCATTGAGAACTGGGAATTGCCTTACTTCATCATGGAAACCCTAGACATTTACTGGAATGCCTGAGTGAAGAAAATAGTCCCAAAGTGGCATTTTGTGAAACACGTGCAGCGCTATGCATTGATGCCACAGCACTGTCAAATTATTTACTGAAAAATAAAATAGAAAAATAAAATAGAAACATTTACAGTTTGATATCAGGAGAGTTCAGAGTCAGTGGAGCAAGATCTCAGATGTAAATTCATTGTTGGCCAATAGAGTGAAATATTGCAGGCTAACCCATTTTTTGACAAGATTTAAAGCAATTATTACTTAAAATTGAGGATATTGGAAACTCTCACATGAGAATCATATTTGGGAAATAATTACATAAGTGTTTGTTTCTGAAAAATCAAATTGCAACATCAGAAGAGATCCAGGCCCACCTGGCGCCTGCTAGTTTTCAGACTCTGCCTTCAGGGGCATATGCTTGCAGAGGCAAGAAGAATAACCCAAAGTTTAACTGAAAGGTATGATATTTTAAAATCCTGTATACAGTTGACACCTTTTGAAAAGCACAAACATGATTCCTCTTGTTTGCTAGTAATGTGAATGAAAGCAACTTTCCCCAGGAAATAAAGGTGGAGGTTATATTTAAGAACAATTGGAGGGAATTGAGCATTCTGGAACATATGCGGGGAAAGAGTTAGAAGTGTGTGTTTAAAGTCTAAAGGGTTGAGTGGGAATGTGTGCTACAGCATTCTTCTGGTTCCATGATTAAGTCTGCAGAAAACAGTTGGACAGAGCCTGACACACACACACTGCCCCAAGGCGGTTGCCAAAGTACGCACACCTTCAGCAGGCGATGAACAGGCCATAGCTAGAGTCCAGCAAGTCCTCTAGTCAATGCTTTGCCCTCATGCGCTTTTTTTTTTGTTCTGCAGTGATGTTTCCTGTTTTCCTTCTCAGAAGAGCCTGAATCCTTTGTTCTGAAACTTATTATCTTCTGTTACTGCTATGTTTTAATGCAACTTCTTATTTAATTTATGTCTTCTTTCCAAGCGTGAATATCCAGGTTTCGGTTGGATCTATTTTAAGGTGAATTAATTAACCAGCATAATAATACATTCTTATGTTTTCTTAACATTTTATTTCATTTTTAAAAACCTCTCATAGTTACAGAGAAATCTGTGTGGTGAACATAATAACCAACTTTATCTCTCCCCCCCCCCTTCCCCTTTGTGTTGTTTGTCTTTTTATGGAAAAAATAGGGAAATCTTCCTCCAGATTACAGGATCAGTCTGATTGACATTGGCCTGGTGATTGAGTACCTCATGGGAGGAGCTTACCGCTGCAATTATACTCGGAAACGCTTCCGAACCCTCTATCACAACTTATTTGGCCCCAAGAGAGTAAGGACTGTTATTATTGAGGGTTTTTGTGCTTGCTTCTTTCCTAAGGGGTTGCCGTGAGCGGTGAGTTACTCACGCCTGCTGAAAGGAAAGTGGGGAAGGGGCAGCGGTGGGGAAGCTTTTTCAGCCAAAGGGCCACCTTCTCTTCCAGAGCAACCTTCCAGGGCAGAAGGGCCAGAAGCAAAAGTGGGCAGGGAAGGAACATGAATGTCAGCTTTCCACAGGAAGCCAGTTTCTGAGCACTCACACACTCACATGTCTCTGTCCTCCTTCCCGGCAAGCAAGAAGCATGGTCAGAGTTCAGGTTCAGACCGAAACATTCATAGAATCATAGAGTTGGGCCATTGAGTCCAACCCCCTGCCAAGCAGGAAACACCATCAGAGCACTCCTGACATATGGTTTTCAAGCCTCTGCTTAAAGACCTCCAAAGAAGGAGACTCCACCACACTCCTTGGCAGCAAATTCCACTGTCGAACAGCTCTTACTGTCAGGAAGTTCTTCCTAATGTTTAGGTGGAATCTTCTTTCTTGTAGTTTGGATCCATTGCTCCGTGTCCGCTTCTCTGGAGCAGCAGAAAACAGCCTTTCTCCCTCCTCTATGTGACATCCTTTTATATATTTGAACATGGCTATCATATCACCCCTTAACCTCCTCTTCTCCAGGCTAAACATGCCCAGCTCCCTTAGCCGTTCCTCATAAGGCATCGTTTCCAGGCCTTTGACCATTTTGGTTGCCCTCCTCTGGACACGTTCCAGTTTGTCAGTGTCCTTCTTGAACTGTGGTGCCCAGAACTGGACACAGTACTCCAGGTGAGGTCTGACCAGAGCAGAATACAGTGGCACTATTACTTCCCTTGATCTAGATGCTATACTATTGATGCAGCCCAGAATTGCATTGGCTTTTTTAGCTGCCGCGTCACACTGTTGGCTCATGTCAAGTTTGTGGTCAACCAAGACTCCTAGATCCTTTTCACATGTACTGCTCTCAAGCCAGGTGTCCCCCATCTTGTATTTGTGCCTCTCATTTTTTTTTATTTTTTTTATTTTTTTTTTTGCCCAAGTGCAATACTTTACATTTCTCCCTGTTAAGGGATACAAAGTACAGCTGGGAAGGGTTGTGACTCAGTAGGTTGTGTGGCCTGGGGAGAGACATTTGCCGTCCTGCCACACCCCTCGCTAGTGGCCTTGGAGGGCCACACTGGTTCCCAGGGCCTGAGGCTCCTCGTGCCTGACTTAGAGCATGGCTGGGGCTGGGGGCCTTTTTCCAACCCCACTCCCATACAGGAAGTCCTGAGATCCTGGCAGCCACTTCCCCGGGACACACATTGTTTTCCAAACTGCTTTCAAAGCTGCCAGTGGCAGCCCAGCCAGCAGCGGGCATCAAAGTTAAGGGTGATTTCTTCATTTGCCATTCTTTACTCTGAGAATTTATTCTATTTACACAAATATTTGTAATTCACTTCCACTTTCCAAAAGAAGATGCTCAGAACAGCTAACGGGGGTGGGGGGGTTCAGCATTTTAGAAATAGTGAGTTCTTTGCATGCATTGTAGAGGTCACCAGATCCTTGTGTAGAAGGCCATATTCTGAAAAAGATCCCACATGTAAGATAGATGATCTTTATTAAAATAGGTTCCAGTAAAGTTGTAGTCAAGTAATCAAATCAATTTCCCAAACATGCGCGAGTAGCAAATGTTCTATGCTTCTGCAGTTAACAGAAATGATATTCTCTATTTAGCCATCTCTTGGTTTTTTGTGAAAGTTTTTCTGAAAATAACATAAATATGGACACACGGAAGGAGAGACTCTCCTATAGACCCCATGAAGCAGGAGAATTGATTATGTGCTCTTGGTGCAGTTCAACATAAACTACAACATCTAGATCTAGGGGCTTTCCTAATATATGTGGTGGATTCTCCTTCTTTGGAGGTCTTTAAGCAGAGGCTTGACAACCATATGTCAGGAGTGCTCTGATTGTGTTTCCTGCTTGGCAGGAGGTTGGACTCGATGGCCCTTGTAGTCTATTCTATTCCAACTCTATGATTCTATATGGACTGGGGCTCCAAAATCAGAACTGAGCATGATTGATTGGTGAGTTAGAGGGGGGGCAGTGGTTCTGCAGTCTCTGTGCTTTGCAATGCAATCTTATTCCTGTCTACTCAGAAGTAAGCCCTGTTGGATTAAGTTGGACTTACTCTCAGGTATGTGTGTATAGGATTGCTACACACACACACACACACACACACACACACACCCCTCTATATATTTGAAACATTGTCATTTCTTCTTCTGCCTACAGCCCAAAGCCCTGAAACTGCTGGGAATGGAAGTAAGTGTCATTTAATTCATTTTGTTTTGTTTTTGTTTTTTTAAGAAAAGATGATGATAGTAATGGGAGGGCAGGGGGTGTAATTTTTTTAAAAGTATGAAGTCAGGGCTGAAGTGGTGATCCCAGGAAGTGGCCTATGTTGGTTCAAGGCTCCCTTCTGGGCGCCGCCATTTTGGTTCTTAAGAGTTAGAAAAAATGGAGGTAAGAAATATGAGGGGCAAAGAAAATTTAAAAAGAAGAAAGAAAAATGTATTAAAAATGTTTTAAAAATATTTTTGAATTGTTTTGAAAAATTAAGGAAAAGGAACCAAAGAAGAAGAATAAAATCTAGATAAAATAAGAATAAAAGGACCCCCCCCCCAAAAAAAAAGAAAAAAGAAAAAAACATCAAGGGATAAAGATTACAGTGGTGCCTCGCAAGACGAAATTAATTCGTTCTGCGAGTTTTGTCGTCTTGCGATTTTTTTCGTCTTGCGAAGCACGGTGTCGGAAAAGTTTTGGAAAAGCTTCAAAAATCACCAAAGTCTTCAAAAACCTCAAAAAAGGCTACCACACCGCGTTCTATGAGTTGCTCCTCAAAGTCAAGTCGCAACTGTATTAACGGTGTTAAGAAAAAGGAAACAAACTTGCAAGACGTTTCCGTCTTGCGAAGCAAGCCCATAGGGAAAATCGTCTTGCGAAGCAGCTCAAAAAACAAAAAACCCTTTCATCTTGCGAGTTTTCCGTCTTGCGAGGCATTCGTCTTGCGAGGTACCACTGTATAATTTTTTAAAACAATAAATAAATAAATGTCATAGTAAATGTTTTGGTGGGTCCCTGCCCACCACCTCCGCACCAGTCTCCAGACAGGTCAGGTGGGGGCCAGGTTTGAACTGGCTCACACACTTCCATGCAGCCTGCCTGGCTCTCCTCGTCCCTGCCTATCTCTCCTCATTTATGACAGCCACGGTGGCGATGGAGGAGGCTGGTGGGTGCTCGGTCGGGGGGCGGCTCCACTGCGCTATCCGCTGGACTTCCTCCAAGCCTCGCTGAGCCATCACTGGGGCGATCCCTGTCCTGGTGCAGCTGAGGTCATCTGGTGGGGGGGCTGGGAGCCTTGCACAGCCCCCCCCCATTGCTGCGTCTGGTGCCCCCACTCTGGGTGGCTCCCAACAGAATATTAAAACAGAATAAACCATCAAACATTAAAAACTTCCCTAAACAGCGCTGCCTTCATATGTCTTCTAAAAGTCAGGTAGTTGTTTATTTCCTTGACATCTGATAGGGCGCCATTGACTGGTTGTGTTGTGTTAAAAACAAATGAACTCTGCACTTAAAGGCACAGATAGGTAGCTAATTTCTTGTTTGGCTCTAAATTGATGAGTTTTTATAAGGCTATTCATAAAGAAAGGTGAATTAAGGCTAATTCTTAATTATAGGTTGGCGCATGTGACACTGGGGAGATTCTACTACCATTAATATGCTGGGATCTGCTACTAGAAGTGACCAAAGCACAGTACAAGACCAGACTTGCCCAACACCCCTCCCGTGCTGCATTGGGGAGCACAGGTGCAGTTTGCGCTTCCGCCCCCATAGGCACATGGAAGCAACAACTGCGGGGCACTGCTGGAAAAAGCTCGGCAGCAAAAAACATCAGCTCTGTGAATGTACCCAAGGACAGCATGGGAATCAGTCTTTCCCACAACAGGATGAGATCGTTTTCTAATTTTAACAGGATGAATGTAATCCACATTCACATAATTCTAAAGCAAGATACTTCATAAAACACATAATATAGTTTACAATATTTGTGTTGGCTTAAGTTGGCCAGCAAGGCATTCAACAGGGATTTATTGTTTTTAATGCAGGGACTGGATAGATGTTAGCAATGCTATTTATTTCAACAAGTATTTCTTGAAGTACTAAAACTGTTGTTTTGTGGGCATCATTCTTAATTTTTGTTCAGATATATTAAAGGCTGGGTTATTTACATCTGTTTTGTGATGGAGGGCCCAAGGCAGTATGTATTATTATTGTGAGAAAGTGTGGATGTTTTGCCCTGTGTGAGAAAGTATCTAGAGCAGTGTTTCCCAACCTTTTTTGGGCAAAGGCACACTTGTTTCATGAAAAAAATCTCGAGGCACACCACCATTAGAAAATGTTTAAAAAATTAACTCTGTGCCTATATTGACTATATATAAAGTAACTCTCTTTAATAGGAATCAAATAAACACAAAGAAAGTATTTTATAATTACTTTATTATGAAATAGTAAGTAAACAGAAATATGAAAAATTATAAAATACTTTATTCAGTGCGCAACCTGGGACTGTTTGGCTGAACACAAAGCTGATATTCTGGCTGGAATCGAAGAAAGACACACACGTAGCTCTTCGTCAACAGCTCTCAGTCTCTCTCTGTATTTAGTTTTTATAGCAAATGAAGGAAGAGTAAGCAGGCTGGGGTGGGTTAAGTAAGGGCTGAAAGTGCCTAGATGAAGTGGGGGAAGCTAGAGAGGAGGTACATTCTGACGTTTGAGGATAGACTAGGTTCTTTATGTGAATGATAGGTGAGTTATTTGACAGATCGAACTGAGAGCAAGGTGTGGCTTGTGTAGCTGGGGTGGACATGAATGTTTGGGGTGCAAACCCCAGGCCGGCCAGGTCCGAGGGGGGGCAGGGAGAGACGGGCCTGCCTGCCTCTGCCTGCGCTGTGGTGTGTTTTGCCCCGACCGACGTGCTAGCTGTCTCCGCAGTAGCAGCGCGGACTGGAGCTCCGTCATTCTCCCCGCCGGTGCCCGGGGAGGGGAGTGTGGGGCGGCCGCTGTGGAAGCGACGGCGTGCTCCTCCTCCTCCTCCTCCTCTTGCTGGGCTAGAGCCAGCCGGCTAGCGCTCGCCCCTCCTTGCTCGAGCCGACCCCGCCGCCGGGGGCCTTCCCGTCCTCTCAGCGGCGCCGCCTCGCGTCCCTCGTCCGGGGGTTGGGAGGGGGCTGGGGGGGAGGAAGGGGGCGAGGGGGAGCAGCCGCCGCCGCTCCTGAGGAGATTCTGAGGCGGTGGCGGGCGACGCGTGGCGGAAGAGGAGGGGTCCCGCCAGCCCCGCGTTTCTCTCTCTCTCTCCCTCACGGAAACCTTCCCCTCAGCTTCTGCCGCTTTTTCTCTTCTTTCCCTCTTCCTTTTTTTTTTTTAAAAAAATGAAAAATCTTTCCTTTCTCTCTTTTCCAGCCCCCCCTCCCCTCTTCACGGAATTTCACTGCACTCGGGCGCCGCGGCGCGCAGGCGCACTGCTCGCTCCTCTTTCCGCGCAGGCGCCTTCTCTCGCTCTTTCGCCTCCTTTTCTTTCTCTCTCGATGGTCCGCCTACAAAGGAGCGAGGGAGGCGCCCGCCATGTTTGGATTTGCATCCAGCAGGAGATGCCGCCGCCGCCCCGCCTCTCGCCGCCCGACTCGCCCGCCTCCCTCCCACGGCACACCAGGCAACGTCTCGCGGCACACTAGTGTGCCGCGGAACACCGGTTGGGAAACACTGATCTAGAGTCACATAAACTAAAGAGAGCAAGTTTGTTAGTAACTTATGACTGTAGCAAAGGAACTAGTTTAATGTCTCCTAACAAACATTACATGGTTGAAACTGTTTTGGTCTGATGGCGTTTTCTCCATTTAACAGGATGATGTCCCACTGCGGAGGGGAAGAAAAACAACCAAGAAGCGAGAGGAAGAAGTGGACATTGATCTTGATGACCCCGAGATTAACCATTTCCCTTTTCCCTTTCATGAGTTGATGGTGTGGGCTGTGCTAATGAAGCGTCAGAAGATGGCTCTCTTTTTCTGGCAACATGGAGAGGAAGCCATGGCTAAGGCTTTAGTGGCCTGTAAGCTCTGCAAAGCCATGGCCCACGAAGCATCCGAGAATGATATGGTGGATGACATATCACAGGAGTTAAATCATAACTCCAGGTGGAATAATTAATGAATTCATCTTGATTTGTTTCTACTGATACTACCTAAAAGCCTGTTACAATGACCCCACTTCTTTTTAACACTGATCTGATGATAGCCAGACCAAACAAGATGACTAGTCTTGTGTATAGTAGGTTTCCTGGGAGAAACCTATTTATTTGGAGGCCGTCATTGGCTCAGAAGGCAAGCAAGGAGCAGGAATATTGCTGGCTTGGAGGTAGAAAACAACCTTAACCTCCCCAGCTTTTCTGCTGCACCTGTAAAACAGGAGCCAGACATAGCCCCACACATGAATCGTAAGACCTTTGCCACAACTGTAGCTGGTTTTCAGGGAGCAAGCCTCCTTCTCTGGTGGCAAGTCCCAGTCACCCCTACAGTGACTAGTTGTAAGTGGGTTTGCTCTTGCATGAGAGCAGGAGCAGGGAATGTGAACTAGCTTGGCTTCCAAGGAAGAGCTAGGATTCTGGGGAGCTGTGTCTGCATGCAGCTCACAAAGGCATATCCAGTGTGTTTGGGGTGGGGGGTATTACAGACTTTTCTTATCATCAGCATCAGCAACAGATATCCTGTGGCTCTTACTGGGGAGGGGACACGGGTGGCGCTGTGGGTTAAAGCCCCAGCGCCTAGGGCTTGCCGATCGAAAGGTCGGCGGTTCGAATCCCCGTGGCGGGGTGCGCTCCCGTCGCTCGGTCCCAGCGCCTGCCAACCTAGCAGTTCGAAAGCACCCCCAGGTGCAAGTAGATAAATAGGGACCGCTTACCAGCGGGAAGGTAAACGGCGTTCCGTGTGCTGCGCTGGCTCGCCAGATGCAGCTTTGTCACGTTGGCCACGTGACCCGGAAGTGTCTCCGGACAGCGCTGGCCCCCGGCCTCTTGAGTGAGATGGGCGCACAACCCTAGAGTCTGTCAAGACTGGCCCGTACGGGCAGGGGTACCTTTACCTTTACCTTACTGGGGAACTGGATTGTCAGAGTCCTGTAGTTGGGCAAGGAGGACCAGCAAGTGGGCTGGTGAACTCAGCATGCCCTGAGGTAGCAAGAGAGGATAGTGACTATAGAGCTGAAGGTTAATGTGAGCCAATCCTAAGTTAGTAAAGCATTATCATATTTGGGCCAGTTTACTGTTCACTGTACCTTTATTGTACCTTTCTATGTATTAATGTGCTGTTTACTGCTTTGGGGGGTCATTGGGCCAAGAAGTTGTGTGTGTGTAATAATATAATATAATATAATATAATATAATATAATATAATATAATATAATATAATATAATATAATATAATAATAATATAATAATATAATATAGCATAACACTTCCCAGAAGTACCCAGGTATTTATTTCAGTGCCCTTATTGACCCAAGGAGTTTGATAGGTATGAGGGTGCCACGGAGAAGACCTTTCCGTTGATCTTTGCTGTTGGAATGTGATGTGTAGATAATACAGTAAATAAATTCCTCTGGATTGATTTATGTGGAGTGGTAATATTTCAGATATCTATAAAACCCCAGGACTTTTATGGTCAAAAATTGCACTTTGCATTTTACTGGGAAAGTTATAGAAAACTGGTGCAGATGCTGAATCCCAGATGCCATGCACCTGTGGTGACCCAGCCCTAGGTTCATGCTATTGTGCCATCAAACGGCTGCTCTGAGTAGCACATATTATGATAGTCTAAGGTTCTTAAGATGCAAATGGCAGCTGTTAAGTGGTCTTAAGATAAAAGCAGATGCAGCCTTCACACAATATATTATTGTGAACCTCCTGGCTAAGCTCTCTAACGCCATGGGATTTCAGAATTGGCTGTGAACCAGCCCAGACAAGGCCGGACGTGCTGAATGTTGCCTATTGTGAGCCTTGCTCAAACACATCGATACGCACAGAAGTAACAAGGCCTGTCAAGACAAGGAACAACTATCATCACCTTCATCTAGTACCATGAAATCCTCAGTCAGTTCATTGGTATCCAGTCCCCTGTTATGGCCAAACACTGCATAAATCCCAAGGGTGCTTCCAGATTGTCACTATATTCTGGTAGGATTAAATTACAAGCAGCAAATTCAGGCTGTGCAATTAAAGCTTTTTTGGAGCTCTAGCGCATGCTTACCCAAAAGATCCAACTTTTTGCAATAGGGAAAATGTAGTGGGAGGTGCAGGAGAAGACTTTGTTGGACACAACACTCTTCTAGCCTGCCCACTAACAAAGGAGAGTGAATGCTTATTGAACAATCAATGCCATCTAATTTCCCTGCAAACAAATTACAATGAATGCTCAATAAAAACAGGTTGCCTGGAAGTCCTCTAGCACTTCCCTTCAGACCTGGGTTGAATGAAAAAAGAGGATGCTTATATGTTTGAATTCCATACCTCTACTATTCACTTAGCACAGTTGGGTGGGTGGGGGTGCACTATATTCCCTTAGTTAAGGATTCCCTAGGAAATGTGCTTTTCTCCAACAGGTAATAGGAAGTGGGATGGTTCAGATGTAAGCCCCCAAGGTGAAGAAAGGAAGCAAGTGGGAGCTTGGACCTCTTAGCAACAGTAAATTAAGGAGCTTCACTAGATGTCTAAGCTTCAGCACCAATATGCCAAGTGCATCTGAGTATAGCATAGTCCTTTCAGCAGAAGTGTTCCCAGTTGTTTAACTTCCATGTAACAGATTGCACAAACTAACAAAAAGCGGCCTGTATTGCAGGGATTTTGGCCAGCTGGCAGTGGAGCTCCTGGACCAATCCTACAAGCAGGATGAGCAGCTGGCAATGAAACTTCTGACCTACGAGCTGAAGAACTGGAGCAATGCCACGTGCCTGCAACTCGCAGTGGCAGCCAAACATCGCGATTTCATTGCTCACACTTGTAGCCAAATGCTGCTCACAGACATGTGGATGGGCAGACTCCGGATGCGCAAAAATTCCAGCCTAAAGGTCAGGACTGTTTTAAAATCATATCATAACTTGAGGCTTAGGGAGAGGTCGTGCTGAATTAGCAGTAACAGCTTTGATCATGTAAAGCATTGATGGGGCCTCTGCAAATCTTTCCACTTTAAACTCTCAAGGGAGGTGTCGTAAGGCAAGGCTGAGCTACTCCCTTTAAGCTCTCTAGGACGCCAGGTCTTTTAGGAAGCATCTACGGCCAGCCTCTGCTCCCGCTATCCCTGGCTTTGCCCACACAATGGGTTTCCGCACCAGCCCCTGGCGAGTCATTTTGAAACCCACATGCATGAGTATCAGATTATTGGATGGCCCAGAGAGCACATGTAATTTGAAACTAAATAAGCAACTGGCATAACCATAACCTGTTAATTGTGATGATTATTGTTATCATTATTATTGCTTTAGGTAATTCTAGGAATTCTACTTCCTCCTTCAATTCTCAGCTTGGAGTTCAAGAACAAAGATGACATGCCTTACATGTCTCAGGCTCAAGAGATCCAACTTCAAGAAAAAGAGCCAGAGGAACCAGAAAAACCAGTGAAAGAAAAAGAAGAGGAGGACATGGAACTCACAGTAAGGAAACACATTGCTGGAAGTGGTTCGCGCAGCCATTACCCCCCCACCCTTACCATTTCCACTTTGGTATGTGTTAGGGGAGGGGTCACCAACCTTTTAGGGTCCTTGGGCACAATTGGAGGCCGCAGAAACACATAGTGCCCCACAACTGTTCCATTGGCCACAATAGATCACCTTTTTCCAAGCTTAACTTCAGCAGAGGAGCAGCCCCTGTGACTGCCATGTTGGTGAACCCTCTATTAAGGAGTGCCATGTTTTTAGGGAGCCCAATCCACCCAGAACCTCTCCCGAGATGCCCTGTTGAAAGTAACCGTGGCTGAGTATAAGCCGTGTCGTATAGTTTGTGGCCAGGAAGAGTTCCTAGAGTCAAATGAGGTAACGAATTACAGAAGTTCCATTTTGCTTCTGGGAAACAATCCATTGTGACGCAGCTGGCTACCATTGGTTGTGCCTTGACTTCAATAGTGGAGGCGCACCCGACTATGGCTGATCATGCTTTTTGTAAAGGACACCGTTATACAGACATCCTACTTACAAGGATTATGGAAGGTACAGACTATCAGTAGCGGAGGACTCTTCCCAAATACAATAATTATTTACTATTATTGCTGCAAAGCAATGGTTTACAAAAAAAAAAAAAAAAGATGTGACAGCAATATTTTAGATGTGGTGTGTCATTTTGTTATTCTCAAGTTTAAATTTAAATACAATTGTTAATGAAAAACTGTATTTGTAAGCAACTGTATGTTAAAGCTGCTTCCTGTTGCAAGGTAACAAAAGTCTTTATCTCCAGCTGTTGCTCTTATGCTTAGCAAATGCACCGCTCCTAACATTTTTTGCATTTCTTGTCCACTCCATCTCAAGGACTGAGATACAAGCTAAAAACCACAGCTCCAATTAAATTACGCTTAAGTGATCATATCCTTGACCAATACTCATTTTACTCTTGCCACCAAAAAACAAAAAACCAGCTGAGATGTTAGGGCAACTCCAGCCTCTTGGGGGAAAGTTGGGGCTCAGGATCACATAAGCCTCTATGAAGTTTTGTCAAATAAAGTGAGCTGTCAAGGATGATTAAGTTGCTGTTAAGAATTGGAGACAAAAACAGGAACATAATAGTTTCACTTGGTGATAGGTCCACATTTAGCATTATAGAGACGAGGTGTTCACAAATATTGACATATATTTAGTGATCATTAAACAATCTGGAATATCTTTCTATGAGTTTTTCACAAATAGGTTAAGGAACCATTCAGTCGAGAAGCTTTAGGATTTCCTGTTTTTAGTTGGAAGCTGGAATGCAGGACCCTTTTGAGGATCATCTTTGTGAATATATGGAAATTAGGGGGTTCTTCCAGCTGCTTCTGTTGCCTGACAATCCACTTACCGTACAATATTATGGGACAGCTTATTGAGTAGATTGTAAATTGTTCTTTAATGGTCTTATTCTATTATCTTTAGTAGGTGCCTTTTGCATAGTTCTATTTTATTTTATTTTCCCTCCTCTAATGTTTATTTGCTTTTCTTAAACATTTTAGAAGCACACATTATATAACAGCTGCTTATGATGGCAAACATTTAGTGAGAAGTCCCTTTGAAGTCAAAACTGACTAAATATTCATGTGTGACTTTGGCAATCTAATTTTAAATGAATTTATTGTATGTACAAGAAAGAATCAAACCAGTTAAACCACTAAAACGCCTCCTGGGCTTCTGCTGGCATAAGACATCACAAGCATTTTTTATTTTATCATAGCTACTTACTGGTTTCTTGCCCATATTCATTTTTTTAAGGTTTACTTCATTAAATTTTGTTAAAAATCAGGCTGTTTCCTACAGGCCATCAGCAAGAGCTGTCCCCAAGATCTTATCTGCGGGCAAGCAGAAGGCTCTGCCTACAAGACCCAAAATTCAGGGAAGCAGAAGACGCTAGGCACAAGATCAGCCTACAGGACCCCTATGCAGGCAAGATCCTGGAAAAAGAGGGAAAGATCAGAAGCCAGTTTAAGATTGACAGGTTGTTTTCCTCCAAAATGAACTGGTTCTGCTTTAATTGTAGTTAATTACTGCTGGCTTCTGATCAATGAGTGAAGTGCTTATTCAAATCCAATAAGCAGAGCTACAATGTAGTGAATTACAATTACCCTCTCTTTTGATGCCCTGTTCCCATTCCTTTTTTCCAACACTATATTTTCCTCTAGTAGCAGCACAGGGCACTGTAATGTCTTGTCTTGCCTCTGTGTGTTTCTTTAGAGAAATAGCATGGTTTTCCATGTTCCCTCCTCTCCACCATCTGACCTTGGTCTTTGCCTTCAGCCTGGGTTCTTTTCCCTCTACCTTCTAACATTATTAGTAGTGTGTGTGTGTGTGTGTGTGTGTGTGTGTGTGTGTATACCCCCTGCATTTTTACCTGGCAGGGACTCAAGGCAGCTTACAGATAAAATAAGAACATCTAAAAACATAGGTGGGGGAAGGGAAAACAATCATTCAAACAATTAAACAACAATTTGTTTTTGTTTGTTAATATGTTATGCACTTTTGTGTTTTTATATTGTAAACTGCCCTGAGATCCTCAGATGCACAGTGATACAGAAATTTAACAATTAACAGACACACACACGCACACACACACACGCGCACACACACACACACTGATTATTACAATAAAACAGCATGGCACACCCAGTACTTATATCTCTAAGGATTCTGTGGGCACTCAAATTCTTTGCAGTAAACAGCAGAGGGCTCAAGTGACCTCCAGGAGCCTTCAGTTCCAGAATGCATAATATTGGTTTTCTCTGATGTTGTGAATTTATTATTTCATTGTTCATGTGCTAAAATGAACAAAAGGTACACCAGACACCATATATTGTTAGCAGGAAAAGAGTGGAGGAAGAAATGAGTGCTGGGCAATTAGCCTGAAAGTCAGGCTGGCTGCAAAGGAAGCAGGAGATAATAAACTAAAAGGCAGGAGGTGGGCGCCGCAGGGAATTTTTCAGCGCAAGCAGACCCCTTGCCACGCTGCATGCAACTGCTCACGCCCAGGGATGGGATCATTATACCTGCCACAGTGACAGACAAGTCCCTATATATATAGCACAAGTTCATTTCCCCCCAAATAGGTTACCAATCGGTGCCTGGTGCATTATTGCATGACTCAGCCTGACTCGTGATAAATCAATTACGTTCAAAAAACAGAAAAAAACAGAAGCCACCTACGTATAGCAGCCTCCTAGCAAATTATCACCCCTTTCCATCCCTTCCATCCTCTCACAGAGAGAAGTATTTTTCTGCACGTTGCAAACCATTTGCTGTTTTAGCTTCTACCTACAGTGTTTGTGAATAGTAAGAATATTATGAACTAACAACCATGAAAAGAACATTCATGGTTCTTAGGTTGAACTCCTAGTCCAAACCCTGGCAGTTTCGCAAATATTTGCCATTTGTGAGTGTGGGTAGACATTTGTGCTCAGTGGCCTACAGATACTTCAGAGCCATTATAGCATGAAATACTCTGATAAAGAAGGCGACTTCAGAAATAAAGCGGGAGCCTAGGCAAAGGGCCAATGGAACAGACAGACATTTCAATCTGAACTTGGTTTGTTTTTTAGTTAACAGATTCCATTAATTTCCGATAATAAACAAAAGTTCCAGCAATTATAGCACTTCAAACATTATGTTCAACTCGGTTTCTTTCACAGCGGGTCTGAGAAGGAATACCCCCAAGGGCAAAGAGCCCCATCAGCACCCACCACCCAGTCAGTTTTGCACGATTGCTAAGTTGTACAGTTTGTGCAAGATTGCAAAAGCCAGGAGTTGAAGGGGAGGTGGAGGATTTAGGGGAGTGCGATCAGTTTGTGTCAAGTACAGGAGTTCCCTTCTCCCTTCTGGTTGCTCTCAGATAAGAATTAACAAGCATTCAGTAGATTTATAGTCTTTTTATTACAGTATCATGTTGCAAGCACAGACACACAACTCTCTGCAAGCATAGCAGTTGCTCGCTCTGACTCCTCCCCTCAACTTCTGCAGCAAGAAGCACGCCAGTGGGATGTCCCGTCCCCCCCGCATTTCCTTTGTTCTCCGACATGATCATACCTCCAAGTTTGGGGGGGAGGGAGGGGCTTCCCCTCCACTCTCGATTGATGTATCACCCAGCTGCTCCCTCCCTTCTGGTTGCTTAGTTACTATCTCAAAGCTGGGGAGCTCCTCTCTCAATTGTGCAGCCTCTGTGTTTGCCTGTCTGCCTGCTTCTGGGGACTCTGGAAGAAAGGGAAGCAAGTATTCCCCCTCCTCTTCTGTTAGGATCTGATCCTAGGATCTGCATCTCCCACTCTTCCGATCCAGACCAGCCCCTGACAGTTTGGTTGCACTGGGCACAGAGCCTCAGGGGCCTGCGGGGGACACCACAACTATTATTTAAAATGGAGTGCGACAGGTGCCAAATTTTGGCGTTGCACAGGGTGCTGCTGAAATGTGAGATCCCAAGATCCGCCACTGTTAGTGGAAGGGCTCAGGGGTGGAGTATCTGCTTTGTGTTCAGATGATCCCTGGTTCAATCCCTGACATTTCCAGATGCCTGAAATACTGGAGGAACGTTGCCGGTCAGGGTGGAGAAAACTGAGCTGGACAGCCTAGTGACTCCATAGAAGTCAGCTTTCTGGGTTTCCGGGTTTCCATATTTTGTGTCACAAGTTCCCAGCCTTTCCAAGCAATGTTCATGATTAACTGCGTCATTGTCAGGGTCTGAAGGGGAAGGCTGGGAATCACCCCCTTCTCCTCCTTTGTTTCCCTCAGAGGAGGGGGAGGGGGAATCAGGTCCCCTTCTCCAGTGGTTTCAAGAGAAGAGGGAGACAGGATTGAACTGCAGCAGAACTCAGAGCTGCCAAGTTAGGAGGTGTTAGGATAAGGAGGGGGAGGGGGAGAATTGCCAGCAGAGATGTCCTTGGAAAGCGTAGGAGAGCCAGCGTCCTCAAAGACGTTTGACTCCTGAGGCCATCCGTGGGGCCACAGGCTGATGCTGGGGAAAGAAGGGGAGACGCTCAGAGTGAGCAGTGTCACTATGGAGTTTAGGACTAGATTCTTTGTCTTGCACCACAAGAACTGAATAAAACCATTAATGCGAACTTTCTTGCTTCTGCCTTGATCCTTGATGCTGTTGGCGGAGGATGGAATCCCCCAAGCCTGACAGTAATACATTTACTAGGTTGATATTCCAGGTATATGTTATTGACGGCATTTGTTGGGGTGTGGGAGAAGGACCCCCAAACTATGTTTTGCCCTGGGCTTCAGATTCCGTCTCTGCCACCCTCTCTGTAGTCCCAAAGGAATGGACTTCCTCCATGGAAGCAGCCTGGCTTGGAATGCCCTCGCTAAAGAGGCAGGCCTCTCTTCCGCTTTCCAGCACTTTTTCTGAAGCACACCAAAGCAAAACCCCCTGAAACGATTTATGTTGAAGTAATGCATCCCCTTGTTCTTTTCAGTTCTGTGCTTTTTAATAGTTCTGCTCATGGTGATTTCTTGGGAAAGGCTGGGTGCTGAAGTCACATGCCCACTCACCCACTTCTGCCGAATCAGCTTTATGGGCATTTTCTGTGACTTGGAACCACAAGTGTGAAGCTCTTCGTTTCATTCATCTTCACTCCCTGCCCACTGCATTATCCTTCAGAAGTGGCAAAGCTTGCTTTCCTGGGGGCCACCTCTGCATTTTCATGCCTACGTTGTTGCCCAAAAACTACAAGAAGGAAAGCTCATTTACTTCTCCCCGCCACTGCCAACTTTGAATGCAAAAACCTGCCCATTTTAATTATGTTTAAATTGTTTTTAGGTTTTTTAAATAATTTCAATATTTCTTGTAAACTGCTTAGAGGTTTTACTACAATCAAGCAGTATGTATTTTTTGTTAAATAAACAAACAACAATCAAACATACAGATACCTAGATAATAAACAGGATTCTCCCTTTCTTTCTTTCTTTCTTTCTTTCTTTCTTTCTTTCTTTCTTTCTTTTCTGTGATTCAAACTCTTCTGGAAGTGCACAGAAGCTGAGCTGATGCCAAAGGGTAGTCTTTTGAAACAGTAGTACTCAAAGTGAGTAACAAATATTGTCAGTTTTGTGCCGCTTTCTGCCAGTTGAATCTGCCCATCTCTACTGTTGGCATCCCATTTAGAAAATTGGCTTTGCTTAGCTGTGCTGAGTGTGCCTCACCACAATGTGGAAACAGTTCTCTTTCAACACTTTTATTTAGCTGAGTCCTATTGGGTGCACACGTGCAGCGGGAAACCATCAGGGCTGAAGCCCAATCCCCTGGGCTGCCTGGAATGGTAAATAGAATTCAGAAACCAATTGCCAGTAAAACAGGACATTTATTTAGGCAGTGAAAGGTTGGTGCAACACAACCTCAACCAGCAAGGAGTTGAGAGGTGGCACACCAAGTATAAAAACAGCAGAACATTTGTACACTTACAAGCCAAGGGTAGTTTTGTCCACCTGTGGCAATACTTCCTTCTACTAGATTATACGGATTTAATCATGAGGCACAGCAACTTTCTTATCTCTTCCCCTGCAAACTGGATTTGGGTTTCCCTTGTTTCAAAGCTAACACAAGGCCACTAACATATTTGTAAGTGACAATAGGCCAAAAGCTTTGTCAAAGAGGAACAGGGTGCAAGGGCTACAAAAACTCCCCTTGTTGAAAAGGATTTGCCACTACAACTGTCCCTTTGGCTTCCAGAATCTTTTAAAATTTTATACTGATCTTGGTTTTGGCTCTCTAAATGCAATACATCTGGTTGCACATTTTTATCTTTCATTTCTTACCAAAAGATGATGCACTTCACTGAAAGGTAATTGGGCAATTTTTCCCTCTTCCGCCTGGTGAATCTGAATTTTGTTATGTTTACTACAGAAAAGCTTTACATCAAACCTTTTGTTTGATTTGAACAATTTCCTTCATATTTGGTGCCAGTGAAGAACTGGAAACAGGTCCTAAGGTGAATTACAAGAGGCAAGGTGCCCTTCCCCTTGAACAGCAATCCAATGCCTCTTTACTTATTGAGAAGAAATTCCCCCTGTGTTTACTGGCACTTACTCCCAGGTAAGTGTGCATAGGGGGCCACTTTAGATGTAAATCAGCAAGAGAATGATCATTGTCACTGTTTTCAAATATTCAGGCATTCTAAAATATTAATTGAGGATGAAGGAACTGAGGGGATGCTCATCAAATCTGCAGATTACACCAAACTGGGAGGGGTAGCTAAGGCACAGAAGACAGAATCGGGATTCAAAATGACCTTAACAGGTTGCAGAACTGGGCCCAAAGTAACAAAATGAATTTCAGTAAGGACAAATGTAAGGTTCTGCACTTAGAATGAACCAATATAAGGTAAGGGACACCTGGCTTACTAGCCCTACATGTGAAAAGGATCTAGGGGATCTAGGCCACAAGGTTAACATGAGTCAACAGTGTGATGCAGCAGCAAAAAAAGAGCAAATGTTATTCTAGGTTGCATCAACAGAAGTCTAGTGTCCAGATTAAGGGAAATAATAGTACCATGCTATTCTTCCTCGGTCAGAATTCTGGGCGCTACAATTTAAGAAGTATATTGACAAGCTGGAATGTGTGCAGAGGAGGGCAACTGGATGATCAAGGGTCTGGAAACTAAGCCTGATGAGGAGTGCTTGAAGGAGATGGGTATGTTTAGCATGGAAAACAGGAGAGCGAGAAACAATATGATAGCCATCTTTAAATATCTCAAGGGCTGTCACATGGAAGATGGCTTGTTTTCTCCTGCTCTGGAGGGTAGGAGTCGAACTTACAAGAAATAAGATTCTGACTAAACATCAGGAAGAATGTTTCTGACAGTAAGAGCTGTTTGACAGAGATATGGTCTCACTTGAGAAGTTGTGGTCTCTTCTTCCTTGGAGATTTTTAAGCAGAAATTGGATGATCATCTGTCATGGGTTCTTTACCTGAGATTCTTGCACTGAGAGGTTGAACTAGATGACTCTTGGGGTCCCTTCCAACTCTACAATTCTATGGTCTGTTTTCTAATTCACTTACATATTTATATGGATTAGAGTCAGCTGAAAAGAAGCTTTAAAAGACTCGTGGACAAAATAAGTTCAATTAAATTAATCATTAAAGGTTAATGTGCCTAACAGCAAAGCAGCCAGCTCTGAAATGGAGCAATTCCTGCCTCTGATGATGTGAATGCTCTGCTGAAATATGAAGTGCTAAAATGCACAGAAGCGCCTTTAGTTTTCTAGAAGTCCTGGGTCCTTTTACTTCCTCATTTACTAGCACACTAGCACACATTTACAGCTACAGTGGTACCTCGCAAGACGAAATTAATTTGTCTTGCGAGGTACCACTTGCGAGTTTTTTGTCTTGCGAAGCACGGTTTCCCATAGGAATGCATTGAAAATCAATCAATGCGTTCCTATGGAAACCGCCTTCAGACCAGGTCCGGGGACAGTCTGTCCCCCGACCTCTTCTGAAGGCTGGGGGGGGGGGACAAGGGCTTTTCTTCCCACCGCCAGCCTTCAGAAGGCTGTTCTGAAGGCTGGCGGTGGGAAGAAAAGCCCTTCTCCCCACCTCCCGCCCCGCAAGCTCCGGGGACAGGAGGGCTTCGCTGCCGACCGCCAGCATTTTAAAAGCCCCCGGGACAGCGGAGAAGTCTCCGCTGTCCCGGGAAGGCAGGCGGGGGGGAGCAAAGACTTTTGCCCCTCGCTGGCCTTCAGAAGAGGTCCAGGACCTCTTCTGAAGGCTGGCAGTGGGCGAAAGTCTTTGCTCCTGACCGCCAGCATTTTAAAAGAGGTCGCCGGAGATTTCCCTATGGGCTTTCTTCTTGTGAAGCAAGCCCATAGGGAAATTCGTCTGGCGAAGCACCTCGAAAAACGGAAAACTCTTTCTTCTTGCGAGTTTTCCGTCTTGCGAGGCATTCGTCTTGCGAGGTACCACTGTACTATGCTTGTTTGCCATAGAAAGGCTTGTTAGAACTGTATTGACTTGCTTGTTGACATTTTAAGTTCTCCCACCATTTTTTGTTTTAATTCTGCATTTAAAACAACTCTCATGTAGGCTCTAGGGCAGCCTGAAAAGTATTAGGGGGTGAAGTCAAACCATTGCGTTAGCAGCATCCAAGTGACCTCCACAGGACTCAAGACTTGGGCAGTGTGTCTGGAGGTCCCGGGTTGCCCACAGGACAAGACCTCTCTCTCGCCCTCCTTGATATGATCCAAAGGAAAGCAGAGCAATACATTGGCACCAGCTTGGCTGCAGGAGTTGCCAGATGGAGGCTTGCAAGGCGCTAATCAACCGTCTTAGGGACTCCGCTCGAGATTTGTGTAGGGTTTACTTCTTAGCCTTTTTCCTGCAAGGCAGCAGAGGTTTAGGGTCAGAGTTTTCCTTCGCCTAGATGGACTACCTGCCCCTTACTTCCCTCCACGGCACGTGCAGAAACTTGACCATTGGGCCCACTCTTGATCTCGTGGGCTCCATCTGCCAGAGCCTCTCATCGAGGGTTGGAGACCCATTGGTTCCCCTCACCTGACTGAGCCAGCCAGTCAAAGCTGTTGCTTTCTGTGTGGCAGTTGTCGCAGGCTAACAGCTTCTAGGAGCCACAGATGGGAGCTGAGTGCAGGGTGGAAGCCAAAGGGGGGCAAAGTACCCCAGAAGGAGCACAACGTGTCCCCCAACAGAGGTACTAACCCTCCCCTACATACTCCCCTTATTACTTCAGTAATAAAATACTGAAGTAGGAAATGCTGTTTTACTATCTAACTTTCCCACTCTCTTCAGTCTGCTGTCCCTCATGTTTGTTCCAATCCCAGCATCATAATTGTCAGTTTTGTGATTCTTAAGTTCTTTATGCTAACCATTTTTTCTTTTTAAAAATTACCTATTATAAAGCAACAGGAGAAAACCTTATCAGCAAGGAAAAAAGATAAGCTTTTTGTTTGTATAGTTGCTTTTAAAGAACTGAGAAGTGGAAGGGATTCGTTAGTTGCATTTATGTCTGTAGTTTCTGTTGAAGTAGTGTTGCTACAGCATTTGAAGATTCAATCAACGTTATGAATGGCAGCTTCAAATATACAAAAGTTAAAGAATGAATTTTCATGTTGCTTAATTACCTGATTCTTATTGTAAGTTTGAAATGTCTGTGTGTGCTTTACATTTGTTAGACACTGTCCCATCAGTTGATCCAGTGAAACTGGATTGGGCAGCTGGCGAATAATCTATTATAGTCATTTTTGTTCTTTTTAACTGTAGGCAATGTTGGGACGTAGCAATGGGGAATCTTCAAGAAAGAAGGAGGAAGAGGAAGTTCAGAGCAGACACAGATTGATCCCCTTTGGCCGCAAGATCTATGAGTTCTACAATGCACCAATTGTTAAATTTTGGTTCTACACTGTAAGGAGCGATTATCATTTTGTCATCTGTCCCTAATGACACAAATTTGTAAAGCCCCCCCTCATCAGTATGTCTACATTGTCTAAGTGAAGCATTATTGTAATATCTAACTATGTGCAAGTAGATAATGCTATAAATATTGCAGAGCGTTTGCAGGAAGACACAAACTTTAGCCCTTCTGTGTGTCACTTGATAATTAAGAGAAATTAATGGGATATTTAAAAGAAGCTATGTATCAACATGAACATCTGGAGGACTAATGTGAAAACATTTCTTGAGACTTTACAGCACTTTCCTTATCCTCATCTCCTTATTTCGTTTCCCTATTTTGTAAATGTTGTCCTACTGGCATGGGATTTCCTCCCCTCCCCTTTTTTCTTATTTGTGATTAATTGAAAAATGGCTGTAAATAATGTCAGAGGAAAAATTAATTATATATAATTATGGCCCATATAGATACATTCATTGGTTTGGAGATTAGTGCCTATTGGTATGAAAAGGCGGGGCCTGCAACAAAACATTGCTGTGTGGGGTGTTTCTATTCACATTTCCAAGCACCACATTCCCATCCCAACACATTTGTCTGGTTCTCCACCCTCCCCAGTCAGCCGTCTAAGTAAGTCCTCATCCTCATTCGGCTGTTGGGGGGGGGGGGTCCCCTCTGAGGGCTTTTCCCTTAAAGCAAAAAGTATTCTTCTGAAAAATTTGCCGCTTCTGAAACCAGCTGGTACCTCCTTCTTGTGCATGCTTGGTACTTGTTGAGGCTGAAAAAGGACCAGCAGTCAGATAACTGAGATTGCTATTGATCTATATAGACTACTTCCAATATTTGAAGTCTACAGTAGATACACTCTGAGGGAGCACTGCTATGCCATGTGCTGATTTAGCCATTCAGCTGGGCAGCTGTGAACATGCATCTCCCTGCAGACAAGGAACTGAAGGAGATGTGGAAGCCCTGGCATGAATGAGGAGGCATTTTGTGGCATGCTTTGGCACTCCTGCGTCCACGAAGAACGGCTAAACCAGAGCATTGGCCTTCTAGCTGGAAATTGCACATGGCTCTTTTGTCTAGGAATAGAAAACTAATATGGTTGAATTAAGAAACCTAGGTAAGCTGAACATTTATACAGCAACCAGGAAAACTGAGTTTATTTCTTTGCAGATGGCATACGTTGGGTACCTGATGCTGTTCAATTATATTGTGTTGGTGAAGATGGATCGTTGGCCTTCCACACAGGAGTGGATTGTTATCTCGTATATTTTCACAATGGGAATAGAGAAGATGAGAGAGGTAATATATTTAATTGGGGAATTGGCATGGGGGGGGCACTGTGCTCCCAATCTCATCTCATCTCATCTCCCATGGCTGTTTTCTAAAACAAAAAAACACCTTTTGAGATCTCCTGCATTGTATGTCTAGTTGCACTGTAAGATCACAAACTATATTGTTCTGACTAGTACAATTAATACTGACTTAATGCTTTCTATTGTACACGATGATTTATAGAGTAACATCCGCACACTCAGACACATGATTCCTAATCCACACTTGAGCTCTTCAGCTTGAAATATGATGCTCAGAATATACAATGATCACCTTTAAATTGTTTGTTGTATAGTAACAGTGCAGAAAATAATATTCATCACACCCACAAGAGGGCTCTTCAGCATTGAATAAGGCCTCCAAAACTTCAAGAGAGTTGACTTGTGATACTGATGTTCAATTTTCAAATAATCCATTGGATTTTTGCCTATTTCTTATTTAATTTTATTCCAACTGTAAATATTTCTTGGGGGGGGGGGGAGCTTGTTGATATATAAATATGACTGTCTAGGGAAGGGTGTGAAATATGAGTCATTCTCTGTGAATGTTCTCAAGTCACTGATGTTTATATTTCAACAAGAGTTTTTTTCAAAAATTATTTACAAATGGAATAAAATTAAATAAAAAGGAATAGAATAATATATATAAAAATAATAAAGAAGGCAATAATATACATAATAAATAGGGACTTCCGGGGTGGCGCCATCGGTAATGGCGGACTCCCTCTGATCCGGAGGGACCGGCTCTATGGAAATCGCGTCGTTCCGCTACGGCGAAGCGGGGGCCCTTTAAAAAATCACAGGCGGGTGAAGCCTGTGACCGTGGGACTCGGCGGGCACCTTTTGCACACACACCCCCAATTTGTAAAGGAGCCCAATTACGGGCTCCGGAGCGAAGCGGGGAAAGCGGCGCGGTGCTGAGAGTCAACTGCTTCTGTCTGCCTGCTTCTTCCGTGGAGCGAAGCCGCACAGCCGTTACTGGAGAGCGCTACCTTATTCCTGTGACAATTTGGCTACAAAACAACTACCCGTGAGTAGGTTAAATTTGGAAATAAAGGAGAACAAGGACTTAATTTGGTACTGAAGCGGGGAGGCATAAACAGGAAGTCTGCCTTCCGCTTTTTGTAAATAGAGCAAAGCAATGAACTTGTAAGCCTCTGTATAGGGCTCAACATGAAGTAACATGTCTAACATTTCCATCCCTCTTTCTCTAGATATTAATGTCAGAACCTGGGAAGCTGCTGCAAAAAGTGAAAGTGTGGCTCCAAGAGTACTGGAACGTTACTGACCTCATTGCTATTCTCCTATTTTCTGTGGGAATGGTGCTTCGCCTCCAAGATCAGCCGTTTAGGAGCGATGGCCGTGTCATATACTGTGTCAACATCATTTACTGGTATATCCGACTGCTGGACATCTTCGGGGTGAACAAGTATTTGGGGCCATATGTAATGATGATTGGGAAAATGGTAAGAAAGTCTTTCCCATTCTTTCTTTTTGTAATGAATTAACTGAATTAAGGATTAACTGAAAATAAGAGATGATGCTACTTTTAGGCAACCTCCAGGTTTAACACTCAGTCTGCCTCCAGATAATTCAAAGCCCTTGCCATTATCCTCCAGGTGCATTGTACCTGGGGCCCTGTCTCTTCCGTTCAGTGTAGGAGGGTTTGAGGCTGGGCTTCCAGCATAGATACTCCAAGTCAAAGGCAATGCATTTTTATTGGTCTATAAAAAAAACTATAGGCTAAAATTATTGTTTTCTATATTGTGTCTCACCTTTCCTTAGAGGGGAAAAATCCAGATTTCTGTATATGTATGTTTGAATTACATTCAAAACTCTCTTTTTTTTAATGGGATTTGGACTTCCACTGTCTACTATTTGTTTGTTTAAAGATTTAGAATCATAGAATCATAGAGTTGGAAGAGACCACAAGGGCCATCGAGTCCAACCCCCTGCCAAGCAGGAAACACCATCAGAGCACTCCTGACATATGGTTGTCAAGCCTCTGCTTAAAGACCTCCAAAGACGGAGACTCCACCACACTCCTTGGCAGCAAATCCCACTGTCGAACAGCTCTTACTGTCAGGAAGTTCTTCCTAATGTTTAGGTGGAATCTTCTTTCTTGTAGTTTGGATCCATTGCTCCGTGTCCTCTTCTCTGGAGCAGCAGAAAACCACCTTTCTCCCTCCTCTATATGACATCCTTTTATATATTTGAACATGGCTATCATATCACCCCTTAACCTCCTCTTCTCCAGGCTAAACATGCCCAGCTCCCTTAGCCGTTCCTCATAAGGCATCGTTTCCAGGCCTTTGACCATTTTGGTTGCCCTCCTCTGGACACGTTCCAGTTTGTCAGTGTCCTTCTTGAACTGTGGTGCCCAGAACTGGACACAGTACTCCAGGTGAGGTCTGACCAGAGCAGAATACAGTGGCACTATTACTTCCCTTGATCTAGATGCTATACTCCTATTGATGCAGCCCAGAAATGCATTGGCTTTTTTAGCTGCCGCGTCACACTGTTGGCTCATGTCAAGTTTGTGGTCAACCAAGACTCCTAGATCCTTTTCACATGTACTGCTCTCAAGCCAGGTGTCCCCCATCTTGTATTTGTGCCTCTCATTTTTTTTGCCCAAGTGCAATACTTTACATTTCTCCCTGTTAAAGTTCATCTTGTTTGTTTTGGCCCAGTTCTCTAATCTGTCAAGGTCGTTTTGAAGTGTGATCCTGTCCTCTGGGGTGTTAGCCACCCCTCCCAGTTTGGTGTCATCTGCAAATTTGATCAGGATGCCCTTGAGTCCATCATCCAAGTCGTTGATAAAGATGTTGAATAAGACCGGGCCCAAGACAGAACCCTGTGGCACCCCACTAGTCACTCTTCTCCAGGATGAAGAGGAACCATTGATGAGCACCCTTTGGGTTCGGTCAGTCAGCCAGTTACAAATCCACTGAGTGGTAGCATAGTCAAGACCGCATTTTACCAGCTTCTTTACAAGAATATCATGGGGCACCTTGTCAAATGCCTTGCTGAAATCAAGGTAGGCTACATCCACTGCGTTCCCTTCATCTACCAGGCTTGTAATTCTGTCAAAAAACGAGATCAGGTTAGTCTGACATGACTTATTTTTCAGAAATCCATGCTGACTATTGGTGATCACAGCATTCCTTTCTAGGTGCTCACAGACTGTTTGCTTAATGATCTGCTCCAGAATCTTCCCTGGTATTGATGTCAGACTGACTGGGCGAGATGTCAAGGAAATAAATAATTATCAGACTTTTGGAAGTTTTAAAATGTTTGACTGTCATTTTATAATTTGTTGGAAGCCACCCAGAGTGGCTGTGAAAACCCAGTCAGGTGGGGGCAGCATATGATTTTTATTATTTTTATTTTTATTTTTATTATTGCTATTGCTGCTGCTGCTGCTCCTGCTGCTCTATATGCTTCATCCAGAGCTCCTGCACTTGAAGATCATGTGCAAGATTAAGGGCATTAATTTGCAAGGGCCTCAATGCAGCTTCAATGATTCAATGCAGCTTTAATGATCTGCTCCAGAATCTTCCCTGGTATTGATTTCAGACTGACTGGGCGATAATTATTTGGGCCCTCTCTTTTCCCCTTTTTGAAAATAGGGACAACATTTGCCCTCCTCCAGTCTGCCGGGACTTCGCCTGTTCTCCAGGAATTCTCAAAGATGACTGCCAGTGGTTCTGAAATCACATCTGCCAGTTCTTTTAATACTCTTGGATGCTGTTCATCTGGCCCTGGAGACTTGAATACATCTAAACTAGCCAAGTATTCTTGTACTATCTCCTTAGTTATTCTGGGCTGTGTTTCCTCTGCTGAATCATTTGCTCCAAATTCTTCAGGTCGGGCATTGTTTTCTTTATCGGAGAAGACTGAGGCAAAGAAGGCATTGAGGAGTTCAGCCCTTTCTGTGTCCCCTGTTTGCATTTCACCATCTTCTCCTCTGAGTGACCCCACTGTTTCTTTGTTCTTCCTTTTGCTACGGACATACCCATAAAAGCCTTTTTTGTTGCTTTTAACCTCTCTAGCAAGCCTGAGTTCATTCTGTGCTTTAGCTTTTCTGACTTTGTGTCTACACACATGCCCTTCATCACATGTGAATCCAGCCTACTTCTCCCAGCCCCAACAGCTGAATTAAGGAATTCCTTGAGTTGAACTAGCCAGGGCAACGGCAGCTGGCTGACTGTCAGAGCTTTGTCTCTGCAGGGCTCTCTGTCAGCCCCAGCACCTTGGAAAAGGTTTTGAAGGTGTCACTGATCAACATTTCCTGTGAACCCCTCTTTTGGCCCAGACGTGAATTTATGTGACCTACACCATATACGGTGTCAGGTGTGGCAGAGGTAGGAGTGGCTTGGCTAAAATGGTCTGGTAGACAAAGGGGGAGGCCAAGCAGGCCTAATGACCTGCCAGACTGAGGGTTGGTCCACACCTGCATGCCCATCACTTAATTCCACCCCTTTGAATACCCAAGAGGTGATGACTCACAGCTGAATGGGTGATCAAACTCCACTGAAAACCTTTGTGAGTGAGGTGGTATGGCCCTGATCATGATAGAAACACAGCAATAAAAAATAGCTGCCTCTCTTTTTTTTCTTAAACCTGAAATATGCCAAGCCATTATATATATATATATATATATATATATATATATATATATATGCAGGTTTTGGTGTCCTCGGGTGTCTTCCCGTGTAAAAGTTGGGGTGTCTAGGCGACGTTTCGACGAGGTCTCACTCGTCATCTTCAGGCTGGTGCTTTCGGCTTCTTGTTACTGGAACAGAGCAGGATCTCAGTGTTTGAGTTCCTATAAATACTGTCGAGGAGGTGTGGTCAGAGAGGCAGTTCCCAGGCTAGTGTGCCTTTTCTTCTTTTGTTCCTTAATTGCTTGAGGGATATCTTGAGTGATTTCTTGAGTGATATCCTGAGTACCACTTAGGTGGGTCATTAGGTATGGATTAGTTGCTAAAGCCTTTGTGTCTTGACCTCTTGAACTTTGTGAAGAGTTTTTCTGAGAAGATGGCTGTACTGCATTTAGTTGTGCTCTGGCTTGGCTTCGTGTATAGGGGCGAGCTGTGGTTTTGTGGCCTGTGCCAGCCAGATCTGTGTAGGGATTGCCTATACACGAAGCCAAGCCAGAGCACAACTAAATGCAGTACAGCCATCTTCTCAGAAAAACTCTTCACAAAGTTCAAGAGGTCAAGACACAAAGGCTTTAGCAACTAATCCATACCTAATGACCCACCTAAGTGGTACTCAGGATATCACTCAAGAAATCACTCAAGATATCCCTCAAGCAATTAAGGAACAAAAGAAGAAAAGGCACACTAGCCTGGGAACTGCCTCTCTGACCACACCTCCTCGACAGTATTTATAGGAACTCAAACACTGAGATCCTGCTCTGTTCCAGTAACAAGAAGCCGAAAGCACCAGCCTGAAGATGACGAGTGAGACCTCGTCGAAACGTCGCCTAGACACCCCAACTTTTACACGGGAAGAAACCCGAGGACACCAAAACCTGCATTCCTATACCCGTGAAAATCTACGAAAGCATATATATATATATATATATATATATATATATATATATATATTCCCCATATATAACATCGGCAAAAAGAGGTAAACATGAGTACAGACATCAAGTATCCCTAAGAAAAACCTTTGTTATAGCCTTTGAGCTTGACATTGAAGCATTTGAACTTCTGTAGATTCTTGAAAAGTCCAGTTTGTGTCTTTCCACTGCTAGGAGGTTTTTTGATCCAGAAGAAGCTTCCATAAGTGGAAGAAGGAGAAAATGATGTTTGCTGATTCCCTCTCCTCTCTGCAGTCCCCTCTGCCATTCCCAAATCTACTCCAGAAAGTTAGGAGACACTTTAGAAAAGCGGCCAGCAACCTTTTTAAACCCAAGGGCACATTTACATTTTTGATCACATGCCGTGGACCCTTCTATTTGCTCATTTCTCTCCCTTCTGCCCCTGGATCACACACAAACACACACACAAGGCAGAAAGAGAGAAAACCCCACAGTAGCATTCATCTGAATCTTGAAAGACACATAGAGCTGAAAGAAGTGGGGAAGAAGGTCAAGTCTTCCAGCATTATGTCCTTGTCAAGGGAGAAAAAATGGCAACGACTGTCCCCACCTTTTGCTCAAAGGAGTAGTGAAATGAAGAGATTCAGACAACTCGTTTTATAATAGTTGAGCCCCATCAAGTATCTCTGAAATGTGCATTATATGCAGTTTCTCACTTTTCTTACAGCCTTTTGGTTTTCTGTGGAAAAATTTCACTTTCTGTGGCATCTTATATTAGGTTGTATCCAAGTGCAGCTTGTTAGAATTCGGGTGTTTGAATAATGTTACAAAAGTCAGGTGCCTCCCCCTCTGCCAAGCGGTGGCAGGAGCCCATGACACTCACTCAGGGTCTGGGGTCCTTTGGAGAATTGAGATATGTTGGAGACTGTCGTAGCTTTAAGAAATATAGTTTATTCACCAATTTACACCTTCACTCTGTATGCAAGGAGTCCAAATATTACAGCATGGTCATCTCAAGAGGGGCTTGTAATTCAACAGTGCAGCCCTGGAGTCCAAGACATCTCTCCCAGTCAGCCTGCCCAAGATGGATCCCAGTCTTCCTGCTTCCTGCTTCTTCTTCCCAGCAACCCTTGCTCATGACTCACTTTTCCTGTCACCCTATCACTTTTCCAGTTGCCCTGGCAACCTTCCAAACACCTGTCTCTGTTCAGGGGGCCGCTAGGGGCGCCTTGGAAGATGGCGGATATTAACATCTATCCAGCCCACACGAGGTAATTAGAGGCTGATTATGGGGAGTATATCAGTCTCCCTTCATCTCTCCAGGGGGGAGAAATGCCGTTTTCACCCACTGTTGCCATAAATCACCCCCGAGTTCGGAAGAAGGGTGAGGCACTGGGTGCACAACCCTCGGCGGGCCTCGGAACTCCTCCGAAGCTGCTTCCAGGAGCGAAACTAGTTGTGTTACTTAAAAGGAAAAAAAATGGGAAAGATAACGCACATGCTTCAAGAGAGGCAGGAGGTCTTGATCTGCTAACAATTTTACCACTGAAATGAAGAAGACTGAGACGGAAGATTACATCAAAGTACTACAGACATGGTATGTGGAATGGAATGCAACAGAACTGAAAGGGGGGGGAAACGACTTTTTATTTTTTTGCTCTATGTGATTAACTAATAACCCTCCCTCTTAGAAGATCTGTCACAGCAACTAATTGCAAATGGGACTAAAAATGAATTGTGTGGGAATAATATGAACTTAAAGGTTTTACTCTGTGAAGGATTTGGAAAGAAGAAGGGCTCTATTTGTGACGCAGTTAGAATGGAGATGTGATACGAGACCTGTGTTGCAGGAGGTTTGGTCTTGGGGAGGGCGAGCCGAAGATTTATTATTTTCGAGGAGATTGCGATCTGGAAGGGGCAGCCCTCCTGGAAAAAGACTAATTTACGATGCAACAGGTCAGGAAAGTTAAAGAGCGAGCTTTTAGACTGTATTTCATCGGAATGACAAAATGGCGATTGCTTGCTCAAGCGGAAATGCCTGGACTATTGGATGAGAGTGATTTACAAGAGAGCAGTACAAAGCCCACACAAAAACACAAATAAGACTGTTTTTTCAACCCACTTGCGGAGCAACTCAGAGGTGAATGAAAAGGAAAATGAGTAACGACAAGGATTGAGAAGAGGGGACTGGAAATATCATTCTTAAGATGAAAGCAGCACAAATATTCGAGGATTGGACTCCTGCCGATCAAGAAGCATGGGTACCCCCCACAAAAATTTATAATTTGGAAAACAATTGGATTACATGATATGTATTGTTATAATTTGGATTAATTGGTTTGATGTGTTTAATTTGGTAATATGAAGCTTAATAAAAATTATTTTAAAAAACAAACAAACACCTGTCTCTGTTCACACCTCAGGGCAGGGGGAAAGGAATTTTCTTGCCTTGCCAATGGCTCTCAATGGCCCCATATTGTTTCTTAATGGCCCTACCTTGGCCAGGTCATTTTGCATAGGCTCGCCCAGGAATCCCTCTGGAGCGTGTGTTCTTCCCTTCATGTCCCAAATAATCGAAATCCTAAAAGGTAAAGGTAAAGGTACCCCTGCCCGTACGGGCCAGTCTTGCCAGACTCTAGGGTTGTGCGCCCATCTCACTCAAGAGGCCGGGGGCCAGCGCTGTCTGGAGACACTTCCGGGTCACGTGGCCAGCGTGACATCGCTGCTCTGGCGAGCCAGAGCCGCACACAGAAACGCTGTTTACCTTCCCGCTTGTAAGCGGTCCCTATTTATCTACTTGCACCCGGGGGTGCTTTCGAACTGCTAGGTTGGCAGGTGCTGGGACCGAACGATGGGAGCGCACCCCACCGCAGGGATTCGAACCACCGACCTTTCAGTCGGCAAGCCCTAGGCGCTGAGGCTTTTACCCACAGCGCCACCCGCGTCCCTAATCGAAATCCTACCATTCATTAATTTCTAGGGTTTGGGGGGGTCCCCCTCCCAAATCTGTAACACCAATTTGATCTTTGTGCTTTATAAACATTTTCACTCACCTTACAGCATGTCAAACTAGATATATTTCTCTCTCTCTGTCTCTCTCTTTTTTCTTTTTTTTTCAGATGATAGACATGATGTATTTTGTCATTATTATGTTGGTGGTTCTGATGAGCTTTGGTGTTGCAAGACAGGCAATACTTTTTCCCAATGAGGAGCCTTCCTGGAAACTGGCAAAGAATATTTTTTACATGCCGTATTGGATGATCTATGGGGAAGTGTTTGCAGACCAGATAGACCGTAAGCACGTTTATGATTCTCATACTCCAAAGTCAGGTATCAAACTCCAATCAGGTGATATCTTACCAGATCATTTTTAACACTCTCAATAAATGGCTCAAGATAGAGGACTCAAAACAATACAGGAAAGTATAATGAAAAAATTATGTTCATGCCTGCCACTTAAATTGTTAATTTCACAAGGTCATATTAACAACATTTCCTAATAACCATAACTTTGCTAAGCTATGCATTTCCTTTTCAACACATGTAATTCACATTAAAACTAACAAATTTTATTATTCATGATACATTGAATGGTACATCTAAGACATAATGTATATTGATCTAAGACATCATGTATATCTGCATGATGACCGTGCAATGGTTTTCTACCAGTTTAATAGTCATGGCATCTCCCAAAAGAATCCTGGGAATTGTAGTTTGTGTGAAAATGCTGCGAATTCTTTTAGATCCAAGTTTCCTGGGAAGAGGGAGTGACTCTTAAGCCAATTTAAGGCTGTAGTGTAGATCATGCCAACCTGCTTCATTTCCCCCCTAGTTTGCTTCTGGAGCATAAACATGAAACCCAGTTAGCTACTAAACATTCGGTTCTGAAAGTTATTTCTGGATCTTGGGCTGGTTTATGCCAGCTGTAATCTTTTGACCTGCCTGATTGCTGCTATTAACTCTCTGAGATACTGGCAAAATATTTATTAGAAGATTATAGGTGTCATCCAACTATTAAGCAACAAAAGTTGGTTGCTTTGTATATGGTTTAGAGCTGGTGTAGCACATTGGCTAAGAGGAGGTACCTGGTCATATCTTCCTATCTCCACTACAAATTCAGTGGCTGGCCTGAAGGAAGCCACTGTCTTAGCCTCAGTCCTCCCAACTACAGGGTGGGTGGTAAGAATCGGGCAGAATTCAATGTCATGCTAAGGCAATGATTCCATCAGTGTAAGCATTTCTGCTTGCCAAATTGAATGCTCCCCCCCCCCCTCGCACTGTTCTGGGAGTTCTCTGGAAGCCCTAGAGCTGATTTGGTGAAGACAGGTGGGAAAGTCTGGTTGTGGTGATGTGACTCATTGTGCTGTCTCTCACTAATACAACTATTCAGTTGAATCCAGCTGCGTTACTTACATTCTATGGTGGCTGTAAGAATTACAACTAGAGAATGAATGGGAAGAACTTTGAACTCTGGAAAGCACTATGTGCAGGTTAAATGTTATTAATGTGTTTCCAATCTAAATGTTTCCATACATTTCTGTTGTCCTAAGAATTCATTTGTCTGGCCATCTGAAAATGCGGAGTTCTGTTTTAATTAATCCTCCTGGTGCCACCCGGGGCAACATGCAAGGGCAGACCAGGCTAGCCTGAGATTGTGCAGCCATTGGAATGCAAGAACAAGACTACGCTTAGCACAGGCATGCTGGAGAAAATTTGCACACCTTTTCTACTTGAATGTTTAAAAAAAAAAAGGGTTAAGGACCCCTGGACAGTTAGATCCAGTCAAAGGTAACTATGGGGTTGTGGCGCTCATCTCGATTTCAGGCCAAGGGAGCTGGCGTTTGTCCACAGACAGCTTTCTGGGTCATGTGGCTAGCATGACTAAATCGCTTCTGGCACAACAGGACATCGTGACAGAAACCAGAGCGCACGGAAACACCATTTACCTTCCCGCCACTTGAATGTACATGTGGGTGGCATTTCATAATGAGGCCTTGTTCCAGTGGTGGGTCCAAATGATTCCATCTGTACTAATAGATCCCCTGTGACATCAAGGGCATCCCTGAGGTGAGCCTGGGCTTCTGCAGGGCAGCTCATGGGTTCCTGTAGAATTCAAGAACATGGATTGTAGCAAGAGGCAGGTTGGTTTCTCCAGTTGTTCACGTCTGGATAAAGTGTAGTCATCAGCTCTGGCATTCATCCTAACCTCCTGCTTCACAGTATATCTGCATAATGGGATTTTTTGCTAGAAAACCATTATGCTCTTTTCATCCTAATGGTTTTAAATATCTAAACTATCTTTAGAAAAGGGATTTCCTCTTTCAAATTATCCTTCCTCTTTTGTTCTCAAATATAGCATCGCATGCAAGCAAACAAAAATAGGGATGGCATCCATGCAATTATCTTCTTGAGTTTGTCTTTCCATCTTTTTCATATACTGCAAGAATCTTCCTTTTGTGAGTATAAGGGAAGAGTGGGGATAGGGAGAGTCACAAAGTTTGGGGCTTCCTTCAACAAACATCTGCTCCTCTATAAGTGGCCATTTATTGATGTTGTACTAAGGATGTGGCATAGTGCAACACATTCTGCAGAAATTTGCCTGGGGTGTGTGCTTTTTTCTAAAGTGGTGTGCTGATTGTAGTTTAGAACCATGTAAATGGAGAAGGGGCAAGACAAAAGCTGACTGTGGCTGTAAATGTCTTTTAACAGGATGGGAAGTGCTAAAGCCTTACATAGAGATTCAGATAAATCTGTTCTACTGTTGATACTGATTATTTGAACTCTTAAGTAACTGCTGTTACTCATGATTTGAGCTCCTAAGGTGATAACCACATCAGATGCCTCTTACTAACTCTAGTCAGGTTGTGAAACAGCTTGCAACATACTTACCTTGGAGAACTTTATAATAGTTTTGAAATAAATAAAATATAAATACTGGGGATTATTGAGCCCCTGTGCTGTCTTAAACTTATGCATTCAGAAAGGGAAAACAGAGTTTGCCAGCTCTTGTGTTAATCAAACATTTGAAAGGATCTGCTAAATCTCCATGAGCATCCAGTGCAGGGATGCCATCTCACTCTCGCTATTGCAGGTGCCCGTCATTGTCATGTGGGCTCCTCCAAAAACGCAATGGACGTTGCGCGTCATGCGTATGACATCACATGCACTATGTGCAGGCATGTGCACGAGACGTTGATGGCGGCCAGTGGTGGCTCCTCTTCCTCTCCACAGCCAGCAAGGCACCCTTTTCGGTAGGGAGGGGCTCAGACTCGGAGGCAGAGAGACCACCCCCCACCCGGAAAAGGGTGCCTCCCTCTCTGACTGCAGAGGGTGGAGCTGGACTGCTTCTCTCTCGGAGGCAGCACGGCAGAGGCTGGCTGGCTGGCCGGCTGGCTGCCTCTCTCCAGCTTTGCTCATTGACTTTGTGGGTGCCTGGCCCCCACAAATATATATATACACACACACACACACACACACACACACACACACACACACACACACGGCCCGCTGGAGTTGGCTCCTATGATCCAGTGTTTATGTTACTGAGATTGATTTCTGCACAAAAGAGACTGTAAAAGTGAAAGACAAAGAGGAAATGTCTACCACATTCAGAGAGTAATTTTAGGCAGGTAAAAGTCTGGCTCTGCCTGAGAGAGAAGAGATCTGGGCTGGAGAATACGATCCCTTACGAGAACCTCCTCCTGAGCTCCTTCAGCTGTTCTTCTGCAGGGACGTAAGTCTAGCACTGCAGTCTGCTGTCAGACATTCTGCGATTTCTCATCTATGACAATGCAATATTGTCTCTAAAACATGTAGCACATGCAGAAGAACAACCCATGGCTGGTTAAACCACACAATGTTACATGTTATTTCTCTGAAATGTTTGTTTTTGCACTATTTGGAAATGTATATTCTCCACTCTGGCCTAAGCTAAATCAGCCACAGTTGACTCTTTACACTGGAGTTTTTGTACTTTCTCAAATGTCAGCCAAGCACCAGCCTACAAGCTCAACACGCTCTTTAGAGCCATCAGACATTACAATATTTTGGTTTCTCTTTCTTTCTTGCATTTTCTATCACTTCTTTGCTAGCCATAAATTCTGGGTTCATTGAGAAATCCACGTTTCTTAGGCCTGTACTATATAAAAATTTCACTGAATTTGAGAAATATACAAATACTACATTTGTTTTGTTTGTATAGTTTTGTTTGGGGTTTTTTATTTTGTTACTTTGCATTGTTCTGTGAAGCATGACTGCAGGCTGGCCAGGTTAGCGCATGGGGGCATCAACTGGCAGCCTCTCCATGCCACAGATGTGCCCCATGTTCGTCTTAACCTCTGTGAAGCAATGCAGAGTGATTTACAAACTGGCTGCATGTTCTCTGTGGTTTTTGTGGTGGTGAAGTGTCCATAAATAAATGCCTGAATTCTTTTTGAATGGGGAAGAAATGGAATGTGCATGGATATTGTAGACTGTGCAGTTAGGATTGGGAATGAAATGTATTTGTTGAGAAGGTGCATTCATAATTATTTGACACAGGAGTCATTTGAGGCCCACTGAATTTCTCTGGCCCTCTTGCTAAACCTCTAATCATTTCCCCTAGAATGTGTTTCTCTCACACATGGACTGAGTCAAATGAGAAATGGATTTTAGAGCAATGATTTACAAATGAGCAAATTTCAAAACCCACATGCAAAACACATCTTTTTAAAAAAACAAGTTCTGTGTCATGGCTGTTGTAATCATATTGGAGAAATAATAATAATAATAATAATAATAATAATAATAATAATAATTTTTATTTATGCCCCGCCCTCCCTGGCCAGAGCCGGGCTCAGGGCAGCTAACACCAGTAAAATTACAGTAAAATCATAATGGGGGGACCCAATTTTTTACAGGTTTTTTACAGGTTACAATGCAATTTAAAATGCAGCCTCCTTTTAATAATAGCCCATAGATCAAAACCATAAGGGGAGGGAAACATAAGGGTCAGACTGAGTCCAAACCAAAGGCCAGGCTGAACAGCTCTGTCTTGCAGGCCCTGCAGAAAGATGTCAAGTCCCACAGGGCCCTAGTCTCTTGTGACAGAGCGTTCCACCAAGTCGGGGGCCACTACTGAAAAGGCCCTGGCCCTAGTTGAGCCCAATCTAACCACCTTGTGACATGGGACCTCCAAAATGTTGTCATTTGTGGACCTTAAGGTCCTCCGTGGGGCAAACCAGGAGAGGCGGTCCCATAGGTACGTGGGTCCTAGGCCGCATAGGGCTTTAAAGGTCAAAACCAGCACCTTAAACCTGACCCTGTACTCCACCAGGAGCCAGTGCAGCTGGTAAAGCACTCGATGAATGTGATCCCGCGGCAAGGACCCTCTAAGGAGCCTCGCCACAGCATTCTGCACCCGCTGGAGTTTGGGTGCTGTGGCCTGAAGCAGCCACACTCTCTTGGCTCTCCAGTGACCAGAGACAGAGGATCTGATAGGAAGCTACACAAAGAACATGGAGGAGGCCAAGAAAAATTAGCATCACAAAAAGATGATAAACACGGGAGATAGAGGATGTAGACAAGGACTGAAAATATGCCGCTGTGAGCAGAACCAAGCAGAAACAGTTTTCCAGTGTTCCACTGTTCCCTCACTTTCATAATTTTTTTATCCAACTAGCATTTTATCTGTGGGCTGCAAATTTACATGAGTACCTAGTCCAGAGCATGGGATAAAATTCAGAAATGCAAAAATGCATAGGATGTCTTCCCAAACAGAAACTTCACTGATTTATACCATCATGGCAAACAAGTTTTGATGAACTCTGAGGCCTTTCATCCCTCTCATTCCTCCCTCTCTCTCTCAATTCTCTTCTGAAATAGTCATGATGGAAATGGGAGCAGCATGGCTGCTATTCCAGACTAGTTAAACCAAAACACTTTTGTCTTTGCTTTGCCCATCACAGTCTCTGGGTCCACACACTGCCAGCCTGTGTCCCCCAACAGATGACACCTGACAGAATGTGGCCCACCAATGTGACCTCTTCAGTAAAACAAAGACCCCCATACTATTCTTACAAGGAATCTGGTAAAATGTGGGTTGAATGAGGTAACTGTTAGGTGGATTTGTAGCTGGTTGAATGATTGAACTCAAAGAGTACTCTATAATGGTTCCTCATCATCCTGGAAAAAAGTGACCAGTGGGGTGCCACAGGGTTCTGTCCTGGGCCCCTTGTTGTTCAACGTCTATATAAATGATTTGGATGAAGGAATTGAGGGGATGCTCATCAAATGTGCAGATGACACCAAACTTGGGCGCAGAGGCGAAGCTACCTGCTCTGGCACCCAGAGTGGCGCAGGAGTGGGGCTGGCCAGCTCACGGGGGCAGGGCTAGCTGCATGCCCAGCGAGCATCCATAACCGCCCACCGCCTGCACGGTGAGCATCGGGGACACCGCTAGCCTCCCGCTGCCCACGCGGTGAGCATCGGGGGAGGGGCGCTGCTAGCCTCTCGCCGCCCGCGGCAAGCGCCCAGGGAGTGTGGGTGGGTGCGTGGCAATGTCGCCCACCCCGATGGCACCTGGAGTGGCCACACACCCCACACCCCCTTCCTCTGCCAGTGCTTGGGAGTGGGAGCTAATGCTGCAGAAGACAGAATCAGAATTTAAAATGACCTTAACAGGTTGGAGAACTGGGCGCAAGCTAACATAATGAATTACAATAGGGACAAATGGAAGGTTTTGTACTTAGGCAAGTAGAACCAGATGCAGAAATATAAGATGGGGAAGACCTGGCTCACTAGCAGTACATGTGAAAAGGATCTAGGGGTCTTGGTGGACCTCAAGCTTAACATGAGTCAACAGGGTAATGCAGCAGCAAAAAAAAGCTAATGCTATTCTAGGCTGCATCAACAGAAGTCTAGTGTCCAGATCAAGGAAGCTCATAGTCCCACTCTATTCTGCCTTGGTCAGAGCACCCCTAGAATACTGTGTCTAATTCTGGGCGCTGCAATTAGGATATTGACAAGCTGTAACGTGTGCAGAGGAGGGCAACCGAGATGATCAAGGGTCTGGAAACGAAGGCTTATGAGGAGTCCTTGATGGAGCTGAGTATGTTTAGCCTGGAAAAGGAGAGGAGATAGCATAGGCATCTTCAAGTATCTAAAGGACTGACCCATGGAAGAGGGAGCAAGCTTGTTTTCTCCTGCTCTGAAGAGTAGGATTCAAGCCAATGGCTTCAAGTTATAAGAAAGCAGATTGTGACTAAACATCAGGAAGAGCTGTTTGACAGGGGAACGGTCTCCCTCGGTGTTAAATTGTGGGTGAACATATCAGACACAGCGATTCTTCAAACAGCTCTTGTTTATTCACAGGCCAGAACAGAACTGGGCTGAAGGGTTCAGCCAGCCTGCTTACCATATAGAGCTCAACTACAAAGCAACAGTAACAACTTTCTGTACATATCCAATCACTGAACGTCACTTCCAATTCCTTATTTGCATATGCGGACCTGAGTGAAAACTATCTACAGTATCCCCCTGCTGGCCCAGGGTGAGAAGTTCAGTACATAACACCCGGGACATTGTGGTCTCTCCTTCCTTGGAGGTTTTTAAGCAGAGGTTGGATGGGCATCTGTCCTGGGTGCTTTAGCTGAGATTCCTGCATTGCAGGGGGTGGGACTGGATGATCCTTGGGGTCCCTTCTCAAACACAAAGTTAAGGCCTGCTGCAGGAATGAAAAGAAAAGAGCCAGGACACCTATTAAAATCTGAAGAGGACGGCGGAAAAGGAGAGGCCTATCTGGCTGTCTATACACTATACATTAAAAGGACATTTCTCCCCCCCAAAAAAAATAATCATGGGAACTGTAATTTACCCTTCAGAGAGCTATAATTCCCATCACCCTTAACAAACTACAGTTCCCAGAATTCTCGGGGGAAGGAGAATGTTCTTTAAATGTATGATGTGCACACAGCCTTACTTATTAATTGCTCTGGACTGAAAAATTATTTCCATGCTGGTGAACTTTGTTCAACAGAATTAATTCAATTTTTAATTTTCTGTAAGAGGCTACCTATTCAAAAGGATCCCAGAGAAATCTTCCTTGACTAAGAGTCAATTCAAGTGAAGGTGAAACGGAGGGCGGGGAGAAAGACTGAACATATCCAAAGTTTGCACTTCTCTCGGTCATCCATTTTCATGACAGGCTTTTGATATAGAATTCTTCTTAGACTTTTAATATGCATCAATGAAGCTTTGGATTCATTCACAGTACTTTGTTGCCTTATTTGTGTTCGGGGCACCATCGGGGGGGGGGCTGAAGGGCCGGGGAGCGCATGGGACCGCTCCCTCAATCACGGATTATAAGAATTATGACTCCAAAGTTCTATAAATTCAGAGCCTCCCATGAGTGGCTGTGCAGGGCTAAGGCACCGTCCTCTCCACAGCCTCCCCACCCCTTCCAGATTTTGGCATTGCATGGGGCGCCATTGAAATTTGAGATGCCAAGGTCTGCCAGTGCACCTGACCAAGCTGTAATTGTAACTCTATTTATTGATGTCAGGTCACATGTGGAATGCTTATTTTCAAGTCTAATTTTGAAAACCTGATAAGCCATTGTCCAAGTTTGCTTGAAACAAGCTTCAGAAAAACTAAGAATGGCGGGTGTGAACAACCTGCTTCCGAGAGCCCCAGTGTAAAATCACAGAAGGGTCGCATTGCAAGGGACCCCCAGGGTCATCTAGCCCAACTTTCTGCAATGTAGGAATCCTGCCCACAGCAGTTCTTGGTTGGGCTTGGACCACCAACTTTCTGGTTAGCAGCCACAGAGACGCATACTTCAGACTAAATTGTATTCATGCGGCAAAAGCAGCAAACAACTTTTCATTAACCTTTTCTAAAGCAGGTTTTAAAAGCTATCATCCTGATATATAACAGCCATTTGAAGCTCTAAAGGAGCAACTGGGGCAGTGGAATGGTATGACAGAGCCACCCTCCTGACAGGGCAGGGTGTGTGGGCACCATTCAGCACTCCTGATCTATCTCTACAGCCCCAGGAGCTCACTGTCCCCTGGCTCTGCCCTCACGCTGCCCATGTGTGCTGCAGCACCCCTTGGGTTGGATGGCCGCTCCGCAGCATTGCCAAACCACTCCTGGTGCTCTAGGGCTCCCAGCACATGGGCCTTGCCCTGGTCTCCCCTTTGACACCTATTCCTTCCTTGCTC
Organism: Podarcis muralis; assembly: GCF_964188315.1. Lineage (NCBI taxonomy): Eukaryota > Metazoa > Chordata > Lepidosauria > Squamata > Lacertidae > Podarcis > Podarcis muralis. Next base: position 2,003,514 of record NC_135665.1, on the reverse strand, counting down.
TTTGGCTTATTAAGATGCGGTGAAGCTGTCTTCCCCGCTCCCACCGCTTTGAGATATTTTGACAATCAAGAGATATACAGTGGTACCTCAGGTTAAGTACTTAATTTGTTCTGGAGATCCATTCTTAACCTGAAACTGTTCTTAACCTGAAGACCACTTTAGCTAATGGGGCCTCCCGCCGCCGCCACGCCACTGCTGCGCGATTTCTGTTCTTATCCTGAAGCAAAGTTCTTAACCCGAGGTACTATTTCTGGGTTAGTGGAGTCTGTAACCTGAAGCGTATGTAACCCGAGGTACCACTGTATAATGTTTATGTGTGAAATAAATAATGTGCCCTTGTAATCCCATATGTGCACCAAGCAGCTTCCTCCAGCTGGGCTTGGAGGTGATGAAAAACAATAGAAGAGTGAGTTGACAGCAGGAGACTGTGATTGAATGCTGGGTGGAGTCCTAGTGAGTGACAGGTGGAAGGTGTCTGTTGGGAATGACAGTTGAAGAGGAGTTGAGAGACAGAGAGTTGAGGGAGAAGGTGAGGGAGAGAATGAAAGCACAGTTTAAACATTTAGGATAGCTCTGGAAAGGAGAGTCGGTGAAGCAGGGTATCAGAGCTCTTATTTACTCATCTCTATTTGTTCTGAATGCTATGTTCCCTTAATCAATATATATCTAGTATTTTAACTTTCCACTTGCAGTGGGTTATAAGCTCAGTAGATCTCTCCCCATGTGCCTTGTGCCGGCTGGTGCAGGCTGAGCAGTGTGGCGCATCTGGCTTCCCGGTGCCACTTACCGGGGGCGGGGGAGGTGCAGGAAGCTGAGTGGCAGGAGCGGCTGGGGAGCCAATCTGACCCTCCAGCTGCCGCACCATCACTGCCCTGAGCTTTCCGTGTCTTTCCCCTCTCAGCAAGCGGCAGCGACCAACACTGTTTTGCTGAAGTGTCTGGGCAAAATCCGGCCAGGCAAATACCAGCCCTCCAGGCATCCCTGTCCAGGCCTGCTTCCTCCTCAGGTGTTTTTGCTGTGTGGGATGTGTCCTTGGCCTCTGAGAGTCTTCCTAGTCTCTGAGATGCCGTAACAGAAGGTTTTGTGAGGACCATTACACCTGGACTTGGGAAGTTTGTTGAGGGGTTGGCCTAGTGACCTCTGGGAACAAAGTGTCTTATAGAGAAATCCGGGAACACCAGAAGTACCTTTAAAAATGTTGAGTAAAACCATATGGCAAACTGCAACTGCCAGAATTCCTCTTACGTATTCAGGTCCAACAGAAGGTACAGATGAAACAGGGGAACTGGAGTCGATTCTGCTAGATGTATTTCTCATCTCACAAGCTTCTTAGACCTTGGTCTCTTCACTTGGTTGTGCTATATTGAGGCTTTTTGGCCAAACTAATCTGGAGGAGGGCTGGTTATACAGAGGAACCTGCCTGAAGAAGTAGACGGGTCTAAACAACTTAGACATACCATATTATGATCCTGTCATTTTTCGTCTGTGATGGACTGTTGTAACTGCTGTTCTACTGACAGCCTATAAGGAGTTGTCATCACCACCCAAAGTAATGATCCCAGCTAACACACATAGCTCATATTCATCTTCCCTCCACCATCATTCCTAGGGATACTCTCTGCAGACCAGAATGAAAAAAACATGTCAATAAAATTTCTATGATGCTTCTGTGTTTCTTACTTTTCCTTTCTATATATCTTATTTTTATTGGTTTTCCAAATTATTAGAGATTAAACCAAATTACTTTAATTTAATACAATTTCTTTTTTAAAAAAACCAGGTTTCCCACTCCTGTTGCAAACATATGTCCACCACTTCCCCTTGTAGGCACTTCATCTGTTCTTTAATATCCACTTAATCCTTCTCTTGATGTTAGTCCATTCTCACAGCTAACCATTATTCTTTCCTTACAGCATCTCTGTTGTTTCTCATAAATATAAAATCCATTTGACGGGTTTAAAGGTAAAGGTAAAGGTACCCCTGCCCGTACGGGCCAGTCGTGTCCGACTCTGGGGTTGCGCGCCCATCTCGCTTAAGAGGCCGGGAGCCAGCGCTGTCCGAAGACACTTCCGGGTCACGTGGCCAGTGTGACAAGCTGCGTCTGGCGAGCCAGCGCAGCACACGGAACGCCGTTTACCTTCCCGCTAGTAAGCGGTCCCTATTTATCTACTTGCACCCGGGGGTGCTTTCGAACTGCTAGGTTGGCAGGCGCTGGGACCGAGCAACGGGAGCGCACCCCGCCGCGGAGATTCGAACCGCCGACCTGACGATCGTCAAGTCCTAGGCACTGAGGTTTTACCCACAGCGCGTTTAGTCCTTCATAAACGTTGTTCTCGGACCTGGTGTATTGGGAGAGTTAGTTGCTATATTCCTTAGTTCAGTTCACTGCAGTAAACAAGGTCAGTTCACACTCCATATTCCTTCCGCTGTTCACCAACCTGTGTACAGGCTGCAGCTATAAATAACTCCCAGATAACATGCCCAGTCTCCTCCATTGAAATTCCACTCTGGGGTTCTTCCTCGGCACACAGCTAAAGACAAAGTCTTCTCTCAAATATAGCCTCTTGCCAGATTTAATTAGCAGCCACTCATCTTCTTACTCTGCATTGTGCTTTTTTCCCCTATAATAATTTTTATTGGTTTTACATATAATTACATTGCGTAACATGATATTATCTTATTATATCTTTTTGGCTCACCTGAGCCTAATGATTTCCCTCCCTCGCTCCTAATGGTTTACAAAATTAAATTTTGCATCTTTGCATTTCACCACTTTTCCTATTCTTGTTATAAAAAGGTAAAGGTACCCCTGCCCGTACGGGCCAGTCTTGCCAGACTCTAGGGTTGTGCGCTCATCTCACTCTATAGGCCGGGAGCCAGCACTGTCCGCAGACACATCAAATACCTTCAAAGTTCCAAACCCAGTCCTTTTTGCAGATGATTGATTGCAGCCCATTATCATATGTCATTTCAGGAGCACCTCATGATTAATGCCAATATTCCAAATTAATGAGGAACCAATCACAAATCATGCCGGAGACAGAGGTTCGTACCCATTCTGCCTTTAAATTGGCAGACACGGCCTTAAGTGGCACAGTGGGATGCAGTGAACTCCCCAGAACCCATTGGGGAACATGGTCAGGATTTTTGCCTCCTAAATCCTGGCTTTCCCTGCCTGAACTTCCCCTCTGCCCCAGAGGGCAGTGGAGAGCTACCGCCATGAATCGTGAGGTCAGGCGGAAACCTTCTTTCTTACTTTTCCATCCTGCGCTGGTCAAATGATCTCTTTGCTTACTTCTTTTGAGGAGCTCTGCTACACTATCTATATATTACCAAAATCAAAAAAATTATAGCAGAACAAAGAAGTTTAGCATACATATTTTAATCAGTTTATGTCCATAATTTACTGAATGCTGTTTTAGAACATGCAGTAAAAATCTTGAAACAAAAGGAAATGCCAGGGAAAGCTGCTCCTTCTGAAGACTTCATTGTATTTCTCAGCAAACTGCTTTAAAGAACCCACCTTAAACTGAAAACAGTGGCAGCATTAAGATAAATTCAACAGTGAGATTAATAACTGAATGACGTAAACTGGAGAATTGACTAAAATGGTTATAGTAAAATATGCAGGAATGATAGATAAGTAAAAAGAACCATGGAAGGAGAAGAAGGAAAGTCAACAGACATATGGTATTGTGTAAAATGTTTACTTTGAGATGTATAAATGGGAAATCTAATAATATATAGAAACTACCTTAAAGAAACAAATTTCAATAGCCATAGGAGTGCATATTCTCTGGAAGATTTGCAGATTTGCAGATTTGATCTCAGTGAATGATCGGAGAGTGAATGCTCCTGTGGTTTTTAAGCTTTTGATGGTGCCTTTAAAAATTTGATAACTTCTGTTAAGGTTTTGAAAACTGGGATTCTTTTTAATCCCCCTCCTCCCTTGTTTCTTCCCAGCTCCATGTGGTCAGAATGAAACCAGAGAGGATGGGAAAATAATCCAGCTGCCTCCCTGCAAAACAGGAGCCTGGATCGTTCCTGCCATCATGGCTTGCTACCTCTTGGTTGCAAACATTCTTCTGGTGAACCTCCTCATTGCCGTTTTTAAGTGAGTGTCTATTGTTTTAAAATTCAGTGACTGTAGTAAATGTTTCAGGAACTTTTGATGCTCAACTTTGGAATTTCTAAGATGGGGTTATAGTGATAGTGTTGGCAGTGCATTTACATAGTTAACAGCTCAGATTACTTTTGCAGTCAATCAGGAGAATGTAAACTCACAAACTGGTAAAAATATAATGAATTATCTTTTGTTTTTTAATAGTTCAGAGAGTTCTCTTCTGGTCAGAAAAAGGGATCTGACCTAGCAACCTTCCACGTGGATAACTAGATAAGATGCAGGAGACATAGGAAATACGTATCTTCCCATTTTATTGTATTTTACAACTTCCTTAGAGCCCCAAATTGCTTTGAATTTCATCAAATCAGCTGAATACAGTACACAGGAAACTGCCTGGTATTAAGTCAGACTCCAAGTCTATCTACATCAGATTTTACAGTGACGGGCATCCCTTCTCCAGAGTTCCAGGCAGAGGTCTCCCCCTCTGTACTCCAAGCCTGAGCTGCTGCTCTTCTCCCGCTAGCCATTTTTCTGGTCAAAATTGCCTCCCCAGCTGCTTTTCCTTTCCGTGGGGGACACAAAAAGCAACTGAGGGATATTTTGGTGGGCAGGAGATGGCTTCCTAGGAAAAGACTGGGCCTGCCCCCTTCCTGCACCACTCTGGTCAGTTTGGAGCTGCCTTGGGGCTACGTTAAAGAAAAATATCAGGAGCCACTTCATGGGGGGAGATGAGGACTGGTTTCTAGGAGGAAGCTAAAATCCTCACTGCTCAAGTACAGTGCATGTTATGAGCCAAAGTGCCCCCCACCTGTATAGCCTGGGGGAACCCAGCCAGATGGGTGGGGTATAAAAATTACTATTACTAGTCTGCTTGCATCCAGGACCAGCAACAGCATCCTTGGGCTTCTTTCAGAGCCCCACACCAGCCAAGAGCATGAACCAGTGTTGACCCCAGTTCATGACCATGAGCTGCCATTTCCCACAATGCACCAGAGTGATACACTCTAGGGGATTGTGGGATATTTAAATTGCCCCTTGTTGCCACCTGTCGCTGCTGCCTGGACCCATGGAGGGCATTTTGCTGAGGGCCCCTCAAACCTGGAAGCAGCTCAGCTTACTCTGTAAACTTTGTGGAATAGGCAATAAATGGACCTCTTCAGAACTGTTGCATTGCTGTTTTGTGAATTTTTTACTTGTCCCAGAATTACACTGAAGCCTAAGATTAAACTGGGTTCTTTGACTGTCTTGGTGGTCTGGGAGCATTAGTGCTCTGCTCTTTCCAACACTGCTGAGCATGATGGTGGCACATGTGGGAAGAGCCCATGCTGTGGCCCCTTTCCATGCCAGGTTTATCTCATTTTTCTGAGAGCTCTTGAGTGAGCTTCTCCTATAAGCTCCAAGGTTCCCGTGTTATTTTGGGAACATGACAGCTAGGAGTAATGTTGCTGTTGTCCTCACCAGATAATGTAAAAAAGCAGTTTAATGTGGCAAAAAGAATGTCTTTGAAGTGGGTGGCCTAACAGTTGTATTTGAGAAGCTTTATGTATACAACAAGTTTTTGTTTCTATTGCCTTATCATGAAATTACTTTTGTAGATGTAGCCCTAAGATTCTTTTAAAGTATGAAACTAACATTATAACATGTGAATAAAGCGAACAAGTGTTTTAAAAGGCCACTATTCTATGGTACATCTACCAGAGAGCCATGAGTAGCTGCAGATCCCTACTGAGTATACACTCATGTCTGGGGCTGTGTAATGTATGGAATGGCCCCTATATTGCATGTGAAATTTTAGATGGTAGTTCTGTTTATCAGAAGGCATTTTCTTCCTCTCCTTCTGCTTCAGCAACACCTTTTTTGAAGTTAAATCGATATCTAACCAAGTATGGAAGTTTCAGCGGTATCAGCTTATTATGACATTCCATGAAAGACCAGTCTTGCCCCCTCCACTCATCATCTTCAGTCACATGACTATGATATTTCAGCACATATGCTGTCGATGGCGGAAGCATGATAGCGACCCTGATGAAACGGACTATGGACTGAGTAAGTTTAATTCATCTTCTCCATCATAGATACAATAAACATATGGAAAATATACTCAGCTCTGTTTAGTTGTCTTGATTTGGAGAGCAGTCAAGAATCATAGCAATTATCTCTTTCGGTTTGACAAGGACACGAGCACAAAGAGTGTACAGTGGTACCTCTGGTTACGTAGTTAATTCGTTCCGGAGGTCCGTTCTTAACCTGAAACTGTTCTTAACCTGAAGCACCACTTTAGCTAATGGGGCCTCCCAGTGCCGCCGCCCCGCCAGAGCACAATTTCTGTTCTCATCCTGAAGCAAAGTTCTTAACCTGAAGCACTATTTCTGGGTTACCGGAGTCTGTAAGCTGAAGCATCTGTAACCTGAAGCGTCTGTAACCTGAAGCGTCTGTAACCCGAGGTACCACTGTATTAGGAATGCCAAAAAACTTAAGAAAGCCACTTTTCAGAGTCTGGCCTACCCTGAAACTGAAAGCCACCATGTCCTGCATGAAGTGTGGCACTTGAAATATGTATGGAATATGTATGGAAATATGTACCGTATGTATGTTACAAACCTGAAAATGATTGAAATGTGATTTCTTTGTGGGGGCAGGGGGCGGGGGGATATGCAATTTTAAAGCCACAAAATAGGCAGTGCCTTTCAAAACCTTGTGATGATAGCTAATTAACTTCTTTTAACTGCTGTTTTGTCATTGCCTCATATGTCTTCTACAGAGCTTTTTATAACTGATGATGAACTGAAAAAAGTTCATGATTTTGAAGAACAATGTATAGAAGAGTATTTCAGAGAGAAAGATGATAGATTCAATTCGTCCAATGATGAAAGAATCCGAGTTACCTCTGAAAGGTGAAAGATTTTTCATTTTGGTTTCTTACATAGTGTATATTTTGAAATTTGTTACTTTTGAAAGGAAAAAAAAACTTTAAACAAGGCTTTACTGTCAAGAAACTAGGGTAGATTTTAAAAAATTAAAAAACAGGGTTAAAAAAATTGTAAATCATATTTTTTATTCATTTCTTTTGTTAAGTTTCTCCTAAATAAGTAGATTAATAAGTATTGTAGCACATCCTGAGGCTTCCAAACATATGTATATTCATAATTTAAAGGTGTAGCTCAGCCATTAAAATTAAATATGAAATTTTTAAAAAGGAAATTTTTAACCAGTATGCAGAAATGGTAAAATTATTTTTGCTTGACTGCATAAGCATCAGTCTTCTGGATTTTTTTCTTATCAGTTCACTTTTCTGAACATTATCTCCTTACATTATAAAGATATAAGAGTCGTCAACAGGCTCATCACAGCTATCTGCCAAAATCACCCATTCCCACCACCCTTCTGAGTAATACCCCTCCCCACCTTCTCACTATATAGAAGGATCTGGCAACTTCTGTTTCAGTGTATCTGAAGAAGTGTGCATGCACACGAAAGCTCATACCAAGAACTAACTTAGTTGGTCTTTAAGGTGCTACTGGAAGGAATTTTTTTTGTTTTAAAGATATAAAAGTTATACAGATCAGTTTGTTGTAAAATAATGCAACATTTTGAGTCAGACGTGTCAACTCGTGCTAAACATTGCAGGTGCCCAACGACAAGTGTTCAATGTGCAATGTATACACGACCTCACATCCTGTTTTGGGAGGAACCAGGGGCGGAGCCAAAGGCAGTGGCCTTTGGCTCCTCCTCTCTCACCATTGGCCCTTGCTCTCCTCTTCCCACTGGTGGGATTGTTCTCCCCAGTCATTAGGAAGAGAGTTCCTGGTTCCCAAAGAACCAACCACGTCCTCCTAAGCTTTGTCTTGCCCTGGACGCAGCTGGCTGCTTCAGTTCTAAGGGCACAGAATGCAGGTCCATTCATACTTAGTTTTCCCCCTTAAGGCTTTTAAAGGCCACCCAAGAGCTGGCTCTCCTTCTGCCGAGCTTGGGGTTTGATTTTGGCTCCCAGCAATGTGTCTGGGAGGGGCAGGAGGTCTGTCCTGAAAAATGCAGGGTCCTCGCAGGTGGGAGAGCGACCACTTTCCCAATTCCAGTTTGGGACAACAAGACACAAATCCAGAAGGCACACACCCCGGGGGATATCTGGACAAGCAAACATGAGAGGGTTGTTTGTTTGGTGGTTTTTTGCAAAGCACCAAATTCTTCTTTCTCTCTCCCCCTGCCCATATCAAATCTTTTACTTTGAAATCATTTTTATTTGATTTTACAAATGCAAATTAATTACAATGTCAAATAAATATCCATAAAAAGAGATTACTTTGAATCTTCGGACTTCCCCCCCATCCCCTCCATGGTCCTATTGTCAACATTTCCAGCTGCGTATTATTTCATAGTCTATGTTTTGCATTTATCCATATTGTCCATAATATTTGTTACATTAAAAATGGGATTAAAATCCTGCTAATGTTGTCATCTGCTTATAGTGGTCTCCTAAATAAGTTGTAAACTTTTCCCATTCTTTCTTCAATTTCTTGTCTTCTTGGTCCCTGAGCTTTCTGGTTAGTTTTGCCACTTCAGCGTAGTCTAGCAGCTTAGCTTGCCATTCCTCTCTGGTAGGGACTCTTTCTTCTTTCCATCTCTGGGCCAGTAGTATCCCTGCTGCTGTTCTCGCATACATAAAAAGTCTTTTCTGGTCCTTTGGGATGTTGGTACCTATAACTCCTAATAGAAAAGCTGCTAGGGTCTTTTTTTTACAAAGGTTATTTTAAACATTTTTTTCAGTTCATTATAGATCATCTCCCAGAAAGCCTTTATTACCTTACATGACCACCACATATGATAAAAGGTACCTTCTTTTTCTTTTTCTTTACATTTCCTGCAGGTATTTGTACTTGTTTTATACATTTTTGCTAGTTTACCACTGGTACATCATTTCCATATAGTTTTCTTTCAGCATACAACATGCCGTGAATTTCAAATCCATTTTCCCAATCTGAAATCTGAATATTATACCCCAAATCCCTTGCCCAGTGTATCATTACCAACTTGACCTGTTCATCTTTTGTATGCCATTCCAAGAGGAGTGTATACATTTTCAACAGTGATTTAATATTGTTTTCTAACAGATCTTTTTGAAATCTTGAAATCTCATAACTAAAACCTTTCTTTTTATCTGTTTTGAAAATATCATTTAGTTGGTTGAACTGTAACCAATCCGTTAATAAATCCCTTATCCCTTCAAAATCTTTCAATGTTAGCACCATCATTCCCACTCTGTTAAATTGGATGCAAGAAACCAGAAGTTTAGTAAATCATACTAACCTATTTGTTCAGTCTGAAATTAACTATGCTTTCCTCTCTCTTCCTTTTTTACTTTTCTTTTGTAGGGTAGAGAATATGGCCATGCGATTAGAAGAAGTGAATGAACGAGAGCATTGCATGAAGGCTTCACTTCAGACTGTAGACATCCGGCTTGCTCAACTGGAAGACATGATAGGGCGAATGGCTACAGCCTTAGATAAGCTTACTGGCCTAGACAGAGGGGAGGCCACTAAGATACGGTCTCGAACATCCTCTGACTGTACTGACACAGCCTACATTGTCCGACAGAGCAGCTTCAACAGCCAGGAGGGAAACACATACAAACTTCAAGAAAGCATTGATCCCACGGGGGAGGAGTCCATGTCACCAACCTCTCCAACAGTCATTCCCCGCTTGCGAAGTCACTCCTTCTATGCAGTGAACATGAAGGACAAGTGCGGGTTGGAGAAATTTGAAAGCATTTTCAAAGAAAGGTCCCTCAGCCTCCACCGTGCCAGTAGTTCTCACTCTGTCTCAAAAGAGCAAAAAAACCCTTCTTTAGTGCCTACAAGCACTCTGTCAATTGCCCCGGACTCCAGACGGCCTTCCTCTTGCATAGACATTTATGTCTCAGCCATGGATGAGCTGCAGTCTGTCATAGAACCCCTTGACAGTTCAATGAACATCCTTGGGACTGGAGATCCAGCTCTCCAAGCTCAGCTAGCTTCCAGTGTTGTCTCCAGTAGTGCTTATGTCAGCAGTACTCCAGGTGATAGAATTTCTGGCAGGAGTATTGATTATGAAGACCAATCGATGGAAACAAGAGTGTTTTCTTCAGACTATTCACAAATTGCAGATTGCTCAAACCCCTGGGAATCAGACCCTCCCATGTACCATACTTTGGAGAGGTCTAAAAGCAGCCGATACCTGGCTACAACCCCATTTATTTTAGAGGAAGCACCAATAGTAAAATCTCACAGTTTCATGTTCTCTCCTTCTCGGAGCTATTTCAGTAGCCTTGGAGTGCCAGTCAAAACAGCAGAGTACACAAGCATTACAGACTGCATTGATACAAGGTGTGTCAGTGCTCCTCAAACCATTGCAGAAAGGTCGAGCTTTCCTGGAGTTCATGGAGACAAAATTGATGACTTAGGATGCTGCCACCCAGAGAGGGAAGCGGAACTAAGTCACCCAAGCTCTGACAATGAGGATACCGAAACCAAAGACAAAAAAGCAGTTCCCTTGTCATCTCAAGATAGCAATACATCTAGAACATTGTCCAACAATATCCCTCTTCCAAAAATAGAGAGGGCCAACAGTTACTCTGCGGATGAGTCCAACTTGTTGTATGCACACACAAAGAAAAGCTACTCCATCAGTGATAAACTTGACAGGCAGCGCAATGCAACGAGCCTCCGAAGTACATTCCAGAGGAGCAAGTCATCCAGACCAGAGAACAGGTCGGACACCTTATCAATGAGAAGACTCTCTAGAACAGGTGCCTTCCATAGCTTTGAGAGCAAGCATAGTTAGAGATAATATGTGCATCATAACAAGAAGAACTGTCTGAGACTTGTCTGCTCTCCAGTTTTTTCATTAGCAGAATAAAGTAACTTCAGACCATTATATGTCAGCAACAGCTGGCATCTGCCAACAGTGAAGTTAGCACTTTCATAACATCAATGTCAAGCACTGAGGTTCTGTATCTTGACCTAGTTGGCATTTGCACTTAATGGGAGGGGGAGGGGGGAAGGAAAAATTATAGAGACATTTTTAAAAATAAATAAATGGGTGAACAGTTTAAGAAATCTGCCTTTCAAAATAGGGATATATTGGTTTGAAAGTAGCCGTCAACTTTCCCCAGATTTCTCACATCCCTATACTTCTGCCTGATCATTGTAAAAAGAAGTTAGCTAACACGCTCACCGTTCACCTGTATCCTTTTTGTATTAACTTGCAGTGGCACAAATGTCTATATTTTCAAGAAGGGAAGAAAAGATATGCCTTTTGTATAGCAGCATGAGGGAAAGGGAAGAATTTATGTATAGTCACATGAATTCCTGTTTTAAATGGGATTTTAAGCACTGTTGAGCAAGCTCAGGAGGAATGTAATTAAGTGGAATAGTAAATATTTATTTTTTTAAGCACGGGTACCAGTTTAGAAAGTATTTCACAGGACTTTGTTAAAATGTCATAGTGAGAAGGTAGTAAAAAAGAAGAACTGGCATCCTGTTCTCATTGTTCTGTGCACCATGCCCATCTCATTCACTATTTTCAAACTATTTTCATTCATTGTCACTGCCATATTCTTCTACCAGTTCCTCCATTTAGCTGCCATTATTTCATTTTAAGGCATGGTTATAACTGAACATTTTGGTGTTTATAGTATTGTATGTTTATCGTGTGGTCTGAACTTGGGTGAGCACAGAACAGCTGGAGATGCTGAATGATGTTCTGTGACAAAGCAAATCCTTTTTAGAAGTTAGTCGAAGCACCGAAGTGAAATTAACATTTCTGGTAACTGCAAAAGCCATTCCTTTAAGTATGCTTCCATTGTCTAGAAAGGTAAGATAGCAAAACAATAATACCCTGCCCTGGTATGCAAGAGCCATCTCCCCCTCTGTCTCCCTCAGGCCCACCCTCCAACCATGTCTGCAATAGCCCTCTGGGGCTGCAAGGATTAAATGTGGTTTGTGCTAGGCAAGGGGCTAATACAGCAAAAAAAGCATAGTACCATTCAGAAGAAGAAAACCTTAATTGTGAAATGATTTTGGAGAAATAGTTTAATCCTTACTTAGCAATATGCCAGGGCTGCTACCCGCTCTGTAAATGTGCCATTCTCTTTTGTTTCTGACAACATATATGTGAGGTTTTGAAGGAGATTTTGAAAATTATTCTGAGCTCCAATGGCCAGTGACCACATTAATTGGACAATTTTAGCCACCCCAGCCTGTTTATCTGGAGAACAAAGCACCATATAGAACCACACCTCTGAAGATCTGCATTGCTCTAGTCTAGTTCCTCTGACACTACTAGCATGTGGTCGTGAAGAGGGAAGCATTATGAGCAGCAGCATTCACTCAACAGAGTTGCATGCTGGTTTAAATGACAAGATGCAGCGCAACTTCCTCACTTCCTTGGGTTCCAGCCAAAGGTCTCTACCCCTTATTAATCCATTGTTTACCCCTTCTTTTTAAAGTGTGTGTTGTTCTGTAACAAGAGCTCATCACAGAATTTCTGACTTGAATGCATAGCAAATGTCACTTCAGATGTGTTGATTGGATGAAGCAATTTTCTTTGGCAGTCTATTTCAAATGTCCAACTTTACCTCTGTCTTTGTGACTAACTTCACATTATACGGACTCTGATGCCTCTTGGTATGTGTGTGTTTTAGAAAAGTAGCTTTGGGAAAGGACAGTTAAAAGTGCCCATCCACTCTTTTCCCAATGCAGATTTCCCCCAACGCAGCTTCCCGTCCCTGCCTGAGGGGATTTCAGATAGGGGTGTGTGGGTGTGTGGGTGTGTGTGTGTGTGTAAATCATGCATTTGTCTGTACATCTAGGATTTGTGGCAAGGAATTGTTGCCTTTTCAACTTGCAATGCTACTTTCTAAGGCTACTTTCATATTTACCACAGTTCTTCCAGGCTAAGCAGCCAGAGACTAGTCACTAGATCCTAATCTGTGATGTGCTGCTGAACAGCTTTGGATCCTGTTCCTACTGAGAGCGTTTGGATGCTTCTTCAGTTGTCAAATTGGGCCTATTTTGAGTTGGTCAGAATAGAGTAGCACTCTGTCTTGATTCTGCTTAAGGCCTAGACTGTCCTGGATCGCGGAATTATGATATAAACGCATTACATTCCCCCCACCTGTCCACTCTGCAGAACAGTCCAATTTAACCTGAGCTGACGCTACCTCTATAAAACGACTCTTCAAATGCTTTCTTGAAAGCCACTTGCCCATTTTTCTGTTTTTCTTCAGTGACACTTTTCTATCCCATATTAAGCATATCTAGGTGGCATCATAAATGCCACCAATCTTACCACTGTCATCATGGTGTAAATTTCTTTGACTAAAATAACGAGTGTGACCCTTTCCAGTCCATATACTAATGTGGGAAAGGTCAGACCTCAGCTGATCACTGGAATTTCTATGACAAAAACTGGCAATCAGCAGTGGTACTTTAAAGGCTACACCAGGATTCTCACTGAATTCTGAAATACAAAAATATGGACCACATTTTTTCTTAATGGCCAGCATACACAAAAATTGTAGGTTTTGTTAACAAAATACATGTGAACCATCTTTATGTGCTCTTTTCAAAAGCTAGTGTGAGTTTTTACATGAATGTGACAACAAAAATGAATTCTGTTTTAAGTGGCCTTAAAAGTATTTCTGTTCACAAGGAGAAGAAAGCAGGCACCCACCAGATAATTTGAATTCCCTTTTTGCAGTGTCTCCCTTTTTGCATACAGTATCACTACATTTATCAGTTTTACAAGTCTTAGGGACAAAATTGCAATCTTTGTGTCACTTGTGAAAACACATTTTAACTCTGCAAGCCCACATGCCCACTATGATCAGCAAGACTGCCAGTGAATACTCTGTCCTTTCACCCACAGCTTCTTTGTTAGACTCCTGAATTAAGAGATTCCTGGACCAGAGTCTGTGTGAAAATTAGCCTATAGCACTTTATTAAACAAGAACTTGAACTCCAGGGATCTGGAACTTGGAATCTTTGGCTATGTTCATATCTATGCTAACAAACTGCAGCACTTCACTCAAGCAGTAATTCAGCAGTAAAATTCTCACTTACAGTATATATTGCCTATGTTGCCAATTCCACAGGGGTAACGTATTTGCAGAGAGCAAAGGTGGAGCTTTTCTTTTTTTCAAAAAGATGTCTTTCTGTAGATGGCAGTGGCGTAGCGTGGGTTGTCAGCACCCGGGGCAAAGCAAGTAATTTGCGCCCCCTAACCCGTGGATTTGCGCCCCCTAACCTGTGGATTTGCCCTAATCCCAGATGTTGCGCCCGGTGCGGCCGGCCCCCCCTGCACCCCCCACGCTACGCCACTGGTAGATGGGCACACAAAATATGCATTGAAACAGGCAGTGTGATTACAAAATATAGTTTTCCTGGAATTGTTTCCATTATCTCTAAACTGATACCCCTTCTGAGGTCCACTGTGAATGGCTCCTGTTTTTCCAAGTTTTGTGAGCTATCAATATCCTCTTTTGAGTATTCAGTACTATCGATCATGTTAATTTCTAAAGTGGAAATAAATTTTTAGCTTTTATCTTATAACCACAGCTTGTTGTATGTACATTATAAAGTTCAGCCTCATTTATCCAAATGCTTGCAGGCTGGGTTAGATCATAAATGTCTGAATAATCAAGTATCAGGTGAGCAGGAGCCCCACAATGATATGAGGTTAGATGGGAGCACACAATTCGGCTTAGATAATCCTCAGGTGTTCAGGTAAGGGGTGTGTGTCACTACCTTATGTACAAAATAAGAGGTGGTATGGGATTGAATTAATGAACGTTACAGAAGAGCATTGGACTTTGCACTTATATAGTCATATGCTTATTTGTCAGTGACGTTCAATAATACAGCACATGTTACACAGAACAACGGGCTCTGCTAGCCAGATTGCTATGATACATATAAAGGAAAATGCATTTGTTGGGCAAGGAGTCACCATCTGTAGCTACTGTATGTTTCCGTTTCTTCCGTAGAGCTCCACTGTCTTTGAGCTGATGTATAATTATCTAATGAGCCACTGTGAGCTGTGATAGTGTGAAAGAACAAACTGGCATGTTATGCAAAAGATGAGATAATTAATGTTAAAGTAATATTTTAAAACTCAATTGAGTTAGCTGTTTGTTTACATATGCTGGACAATTAAGGAAACTGTGTACAGTATTTTTAAAATATTTTCATATAGTGATCCATTCTGTTGTTTCCAGTTTACGTAAATGATACTATTCTATAGTTGGATATACACTTATCTTAGATATTGAATTATATAACGTTCTTCTTTCACAATAATAGTATGCTGACTGAAATAGTTCTTCTACCTTAAATTTCAGTCTTATTTTGTGCCGATGAAAATGCATGCATAGTTCCATTAATTTCTTTGGACTATTATGGAGTTTAACATTTCAATATTGCCTGCCTGTAACAATGAATCCAGTTAGAATGAATTAACAATTTTGGTCTTTTATATTATTTTCCAATATGTTCATTTAATAGCACTTTAATATTATATGAAATGAAGTATTGAACGATGAAGGTCTTGAACCTATAGCATTTCTGGTTGAAATAATTATATATTTTCAAATAAGGTATTTCGTTACTAGTTTTATCATATGTCTGTCACCAAGTAGCAGCAAGCTGCAAATTCCTAAAATTGTAACAATTGTCAGTAAGAAAATAAAACCCATTAAGACAACATAGTAAAATTGCTGAAGACTCTGGAAAGTAACCTTTCATATAATTTCTAAAGTTTGGGGGAAGGTGTTTGTGTGTTTTGGTATAGTCTTGTAGAGTCTATGTTTCTTAGGTTAGATGGCTTTCATTGCAATCCTGTAACAGTCTACACAAAAGTAATTCTCATTGAGTTCAATGAGGCTTACTTCCAAGTAGGTGGGTATAGGATTGCAGCCTTAGAATACAACATTTGTTGTTGGCAGGTGAATATCTTAGACTCTGCAGCTGCCCAGCTCTTGATAAATGTAGCTATGAAAAATGTTCAGCTTTGCAATTCAATACCCACAAAGTAACGTGAGTACTTGCATAGCACAAAGCCTTACAACCCAGTCGTAACATCTGCTGCGTCAACAAAGCCTGACTTTGCACTGAGGGTATCGTACTTTGAATTGAGGGTACCAGAACTGGGCACTCCTTGTGCAGGGAGATGTACCAGTGCAAAAGTTTAGGGCTGGGACAAGGATGAGGTCTTCAAGCTAATTGATGTCAGGGAAACTTTTCTGGAAGAGGGTTTGAAAATAAAGAACTTGGGAAAAGATGCCCAGTCACACCCATGCCTCATTTGTTGATCCAAATCAAATATTAGCAGCTTGACAAATAGACTGAGCCCAGGGAGGGGAATTAATGTTGTTACTGGAAGCTTTTAAGTTAAGCTTTTAAACAAACTAGTTTTGCTCCATAGTCTCAGGCTGATATTTTTAGCAGATTCAAATATCATTTCAAAAGACTGTAAAATCCCAAAGCATTGCAGAACATGGAACACTCCAAAGAAATGATCCAAAGCTTCAAAGTGGCCCTTAGTTTTCTTTTAATACACTTTTTTTTTCCTGCCAGGCCTGATTCTATGGTCAGAAAGGGTAGTGTGGAAGACAGGGAATAGCAATGTGTGTGTAAGTTTAATCTACCCATTCTCTCTTCTGCATCAGAAATCATGATGTCTTCTCTAAACATAAATGATTTATATACCTTGAAAGCATGATCATATTGAGGCCTGCTATGTGACATTGTTTTTACTTATTCATTAAAGTATTTAATAATTCAGCCTATGCCCATACTTTCCCTTCTCTGGACATAATGGTTACTTTTAAGTGTAAGTCTTCAATGAACATGTGCCCTGATCCAGAATTCTAGCTGTATTTCTGGATCAGCCGCCACCTGTGAAATTAAAAGTACCGGTAAGTATTCAGAACTGGGGAGCTCTGTGTCAGGCATGGGAAACCACAGTCCCCGGAGGCATTTACAGCCCACCATGTCTCTCTGCCCTACTCTCAGAAATCTACCCACACTATTCTTCGTCTCCAGGAAACACTCCTTGCCAGCCCTGCTCCAAATCCCCACCCCCACCCCCCACAAAAAAGTGCTTTTGCCTGGCTGGAACCTGTCACTTGCTTGCCTACAGAGAGATGGGGGGTGTAGAAACCTCAGGCGTCTGCATGGCTTGAATGTTGCTCTGCCCACTTAGACCTCCCCCCCCCCGGCATGTGCTGCCATTGGGTTGAAAAAGGTTCCCCTGCCCTCCGTAGTCACGCCCACCCTGTGGGACACCCTCCCATCGGATCATAGAATCATAGAGTTGGAAGAGACCACAAGGGCCATCGAGTCCAACCCCCTGCCAAGCAGGAAACACCATCAGAGCACTCCTGACATATGCTTGTCAAGCCTCTGCTTAAAGACCTCCAAAGACGGAGACTCCACCACACTCCTTGGCAGCAAATTCCACTGTCGAACAGCTCTTACTGTCAGGAAGTTCTTCCTAATGTTTAGGTGGAATCTTCTTTCTTGTAGTTTGGATCCATTGCTCCATGTCCGCTTCTCTGGAGCAGCAGAAAACAACCTTTCTCCCTCCTCTATATGACATCCTTTTATATATTTGAACATGGCTATCATATCACCCCTTAACCTCCTCTTCTCCAGGCTAAACATGCCCAGCTCCCTTAGCCGTTCCTCATAAGGCATCATTTCCAGGCCTTTGACCATTTTGGTTGCCCTCCTCTGGACACGTTCCAGTTTGTCAGTGTCCTTCTTGAACTGTGGTGCCCAGAACTGGACACAGTACTCCAGGTGAGGTCTGACCAGAGCAGAATACAGTGGCACTATTACTTCCCTTGATCTAGATGCTATACTCCTATTGATGCAGCCCAGAATTGCATTGGCTTTTTTAGCTGCCGCGTCACACTGTTGGCTCATGTCAAGTTTGTGGTCAACCAAGACTCCTAGATCCTTTTCACATGTACTGCTCTCAAGCCAGGTGTCACCCATCTTGTATTTGTGCCTCTCTCTTTTTTTGCCCAAGTGCAATACTTTACATTTCTCCCTGTTAAAGTGCATCTTGTTTGTTTTGGCCCAGTTCTCTAATCTGTCAAGGTCGTTTTGAAGTGTGATCCTGTCCTCTGGGGTGTTAGCCACCCCTCCCAGTTTGGTGTCATCTGCAAATTTGATCAGGATGCCCTTGAGTCCATCATCCAAGTCGTTGATAAAGATGTTGAATAAGACCGGGCCCAAGACAGAACCCTGTGGCACCCCACTAGTCACTCTTCTCCAGGATGAAGAGGAACCATTGATGAGCACCCTTTGGGTTCGGTCAGTCAGCCAGTTACAAATCCACTGAGCATAGTCAAGACCACATTTTACCAGCTTCTTTACAAGAATATCATGGGGCACCTTTTCAAATGCCTTGCTGAAATCAAGGTAGGCTACATCCACTGCGTTCCCTTCATCTACCAGGCTTGCAATTCTGTCAAAAAATGAGATCAGGTTAGTCTGACACGACTTATTTTTCAGAAATCCATGCTGACTATTGGTGATCACAGCATTCCTTTCTAGGTGCTCACAGACTGTTTGCTTAATGATCTGCTCCAGAATCTTCCCTGGTATTGATGTCAGACTGACTGGGCGAGATGTCAAGGAAATAAATAATTATCAGACTTTTGGAAGTTTTAAAATGTTTGACTGTCATTTTATAATTTGTTGGAAGCCACCCAGAGTGGCTGTGAAAACCCAGTCAGGTGGGGGCAGCATATGATTTTTATTATTTTTATTTTTATTTTTATTTTTGCTATTGCTGCTGCTGCTGCTGCTCTATATGCTTCATCCAGAGCTCCTGCACTTGAAGATCATGTGCAAGATTAAGGGCATTAATTTGCAAGGGCCTCAATGCAGCTTCAACAATTTGGGTACCTGATCGTTCACCCTTGTACTCAGCCTTCCTGGTTTGAAAATGGCAGTTTATAAAGTAGGTGAACTGAGTGTAATCCTGCATTTATAAACTTCATAGTAAACATGCATAGGATTGCACTGGGAATCTGCAAACACCCTCTGTGGAATTCAGTATTAGATTTATCAAATGAGATTGGCATGAGAGCCCTGCTTATCTCCATCCTCGGAAGGCATTCCCTTCTTCCAGTCACCACAAATGAAATAATTATTGCTCCTTTAAATGAACTGTGTATAGAAACTGGAAACCATCCATTAGATTTTGCAAAATGGGTACACAATATTTTATTATGATTGACATATTGTGGATGTACTTAGTGAGGTGTATTCAAGGAATAGTTTTCTTTAGCCACTGTATCAGCCCCTGTATGAGCAGAGTTTCTTTGCTGCTATTGCTTGGAACAGTGTTTTAGCCTAACACCTAACAGATTATTAGCAGGATTATTATTTGTATATATTACACAAAAAACAGTTTATTTAAAACAATCAATGAAAATATAATTTTATAATTATTTCCTAGAAAGTGTTGTTGTTGTTTTTGTGTAAAAGAGAAAAAGTGTTTGTGTGTAAAAGAGAGAAAGCTCCAGCTCTCTCGCCCTCTGTGTATGGGCATGTACACACACACACACACACACACACACACACACACACACACATCCCTTTTAAAGTTCTACTGGATTCACAATGCACTTTTAGGTTGTCTATTTAGATATGTAATAAAAAGCAGAAGTTGGCAATTGATGCAGCAGGACTTTTGAAATTTCTGTAACAAATGTTTTGCAATAAAAAGGGGTGTAGTCCAAAACACAATTACAGCTCCTTGGTACTTTATTTGTGGTCAGTTTCAACACCCAACTCAAACCACAGAAGTTTCTATTTCCCACATCCCAACACTAGCACTCTTAAGTTATTTCTGGCATGTCTGATTTCACATATATATATGTACATGACATGTATTTGCAGAATTGTTGCCCTGAGTTTATCTCTTTAGATTAACAGAGTAAACTAGTTGCTTCTAACATTCACAAAGCAGTGTTGAGCCTGTAGCAACTCTTCCTTTTACTTGTTCAAAGAAAACATTTAACGAAAATACTGTTTTTTTTCTACATGAAACCGTTCTATTAGCTTCACATAGTTGTGTCTTATCATGCATCAAACAACTGCCTAATTGAGAAGGAGGATGCGTTGTTCAGTCCCCGGCATCTCCAGAAAAGTCTCCTGTCTGAATCCATGCAGAGATACTAACTAGATGAACCAGTCGTCTGACTCTGTCTAAGGCAGTTCCCTGTTTTTTCAGTGAGAGTGGATATTATAGATTGATTATTGACAATTTAATTTCTATACCACTTAATTATTAATATCTCTAAGCCGTGTACAGAAAACTGATGCAACGTCAGACAACGAATTATTATTTTTTTACAAAACTACAGTTACATATAAAAATGTTTCATTAATACAAAGTTACTAATATATATAAATCCATATTGGTTCATTTCCCTTCTGACACACCATCCCTCTCAACCCAGGGTCCAAACAAGCTCTCAGCTCACCTACAAAAATCTCACAACAAGAAGAGCTCCTGGAAACCGCGGACATCAGCCTAGTCTCTCACTCTAGACTTGCTTTTTATGGGCAATATATCATACTTCACAGTGTGATTTTTCTGGAAAAAGAGAAATCCATGAGCACCTCCCTCGTTCTGTTAGAATGGCAATGGTGCTCACCTGAGTTCCAGTGAGTTCCGGCTGAAAAAATGCCCACAGCTGTGTCCCATTCAGCTGCACTCTTCACACCCAGTTCCAGGAACAGCAGGTTTGTTGAGTTACGGGGGGGGGGGGGGGGCTTCCAAAGGATAGTAGTAGTATACAGCCCCATTCACGCAGGTATCAGGGCGGATCACAACATAAAAGCACAATCTAAAAACATGTAATAAATAATAAAAATAAAAGCAAAGACATCCCAATAATCCCCCCTTCCCAACACATTTTAAAAGTTCATTGGATGTCAATCAGCCAAAGGCCTGGTTAAAGAGGAACATTGTTTTCCTGGTGCCTAAAGGTGTCTAATGAAGGCATCAGGCAAACCTCCCTAGGGAAAACATTCTACAAACAGGGAGCCACTGCAGAAAAGGCTCATTCTCATGTTGCCATCCTCTGGACCTCTCTTGGAGGAGGCACATGAAGAAGGGTCTAGGTAGGCTTATATGGAGAGAGACGGCCCTTGAGGTATTGCAGTCCTGAACCATTTAAGGCTTTAAAGGTCAAAGGAAGCACTTTGAATTGGGCCTGGAAACTAAATGTTAGCCAATGCTGTCAGAGCAGGATCGGTGTAATATGTTCAAAACGTCTTGCCCCAGTGAGCAACCTGGCCACTGAATTCTGCACTAGCTAAAGTTTCTGAACCATCTTCAAAGGCAGCCCTACACATAATGTGTTGCAGTAATCTAACCTTGAGGTTTCCAGAGCATAGACAGCAATAGGCTATCCCTGTCCAGATAAGGGTGCAGCTGGACCACCAGCTGAAGCTGATAGAAAGCACTCCACAGCACTGAAGTCACCTAGCCTCAAGTGACAGCAAAGGATCCAGGAATACCCCCAAGCTACGAACCTGCTCCTTCAGAAGAAATGTAACCCCATCAAGAGCAGGCAACCTCCCAGCCATCCGGTCTAGGGAAGCATTAACAGTGTCTCAGCCTTATCTGGATTGAGTTTCAGTTTGTTAGCTCTCATCCAGTCCATGCTGGGTTGTCTATCCCCAAAACCTGGACCTCCTCCGACATAGTCTCAATCCCAAAACCATTGAAGTAGAACCTCAAAGTAGAATCATACCGCCTAATCTCATTAATAAACCAAGACTACAAGATATTCACATCAATCTTGGCCAACCGCCTAAAAATTTTCCTGCACAAGTTAATAGCCCCAGACCAGACTGGCTCCATCTCAGGTCACAATATAACATACCCCATCAAGAAATTCCTGAATCTAATTGAACACAGCAAGGCAACTAAACTCCCACTGACAATTATGTCCCTAGACATCCTCAAGGCTTTTGATTGCTTAGAGTGGAAATACCTATTAGCAGTACAGTACTAACTAACATGAAATTTGGTCCCAACATCTTACAAATCCTCAAACAAATATACAGTGGTACCTTGGGTTACAAACACTTCGGGTTACAAACTCTGCTAACCCAGAAGTAGTACCTCGGGTTGAGAATGTTGCCCCAGGATGAGAACGGAAATCACGTGCCGGCTGTGCAGTGGCAGCAGGAGGCCCCATTAGCGAAAGCGCACCTCAGGTTAAGAACGGTTTTGGGTTAAGAACGGACCTCCGGAACGAATTAAGTTTGAAACCCAAGGTACCACTGTACTCCCAAGGCTCAGAAAAATGTAGGACCAACAGTATGGACTCTAATATCTAAAGAGGAACAAAACAAGGCTGCCCACTGTCTCCCTTCCTATTCATCCTTTCTCTGGAACCCTTAGCAATCTGAATCCGAGCAGCCACAGACATCAAGGGAGTGGAAATAAAAGGCAGAACCTATAAATTAGGGCTCTTTGCAGACAATCTAATGGTCACAACACCAGACCCCATAAACACAGCAATATCCCTAATCAGAGAACTCAACACATTTGCAATGGTGTCGGGCCTACAGGTAAATTTTACAAAGTCAGAAGCTATGTGCTTCAACACCCCTCCTCACACCCAAAAAGAACTCACGAAGGTCACCAAAATAAAACTGTGCCACACCAAGTTCAGATACCTAGGGGTAC
The DNA here is from genome assembly GCF_964188315.1 of Podarcis muralis. NCBI lineage: Eukaryota > Metazoa > Chordata > Lepidosauria > Squamata > Lacertidae > Podarcis > Podarcis muralis. The sequence continues at coordinate 1,980,632 of NC_135665.1, read as the reverse complement.
AAATAACCAGAAACCTCAATAAATTGTACCTCCACAACTACAAGCCCCTGTGGCGACAAATTAACAAAGACCTAAAAAGATGGAACAACATGAATTTCACTCTCTCAGACAAAATAGCCATGATCAAAATGATCACCCTCCCAAAATTAACCTACCTATTCCAAACTCTCCCAGTCTGGATTGCCCCAGCCCAACTTTGCAAATGGCAGAAAAAATTCATTCATTTATATTCTCTCACAAAAAAACAAGAATAAGCCCCAAATACCTGCACCTCCCCTCCTCAGAAGGAGGATGTGGAATCCCCAACATAGAATCATATTACTTTGCCAACCAAGTACACCACAGAATATTTTAGAAAATGAGACGAAACAATGTGTACATCTAGAAAGAGACACAATTGAAAATACCCCCACCACAACATACCCATTCCTCCCAAACAAAGTAAGGAAAATCCCCACACCAGCCACTATTCTACCACGCAGCACAAAACCTCCAGATAAAAACCTGGCAAGCCAAAGGCTTATACCACCTAGCAGACTTCTACAAAAATAACAAACCCATATCAACACAAGAAATACAAGACAAACTAGGGGACACTCAAATGCCCTGGCTAACACACTACAGTCATACCTCGGGTTGCGAACGTGATCCATGTGGGAGGCACGTTCACAACCCGCAGCATTCGCAGCCTGAAGCACCGCATCTGCACATGCACGTGACGCAATTTGGCGCTTCTGTGCATGCGTGTGACGTCATTTTGCGCTTCTGCACATGTGCGAGTGCTGAAACCAAGAAATAATCCGTTCCAGTACTTCTGGGTTCGGCACGGTCCGCAACCCGAAAACGCGCAACCCGCAGCGTTCGTAACCTGAGGTATGACTGTACCAATTACATGCCCTCTTAAACAACCCAATAGTAAAATCAGCAGCAACTAGGCCCTTGACAATCTTTGAAAACCTCCTCCTAACAATGAAGGGACACAACAAAAGGATGGTATCCATAATATCCAAATACTGCTCCAAAACCCCACAAACCCTCTTGACGTAATCAAAAAACAATGGAAGGACAACATAGACTATGAGATTAACCCCATCCAATGGACTGGAATGTGTTCTAAACTTCCCTTTAAATCCATATCAGCAAAAAGAAAAGAATTCACTCTGAAACTCATTTACAGATAGTACCTAACACCATGGAAACGAATACTAATACGCCCAGGAACCTCACCAAAATGCTGGAGAGGATGCACCTCCACAGGCACATACCTCCACCTGTGATGGGAATGCCCCAAAATCCAACTCTTCTGGACAAGAATCATACAAGAAATATGCAAAATAACTAAGCAAGTATTAGAAGTCACCCCAGAACCGGCCCTACTAAACATCTTCCAAGATAATAATGCCCACTCACACCACAAAGAGCTTATAACCCACCTACTCTCAGCAGCCAGAAACATCATAGCCAGACACTGGAGAGACTTGTCAGGAGGAAGCATGGACCAAAGGTATCAAATAGTATGGGAAACAGCCTTATTAGAAAAACTAACCAATAAACTGAAACTGACAAATAGAAGAAGACACCTTCACCCTGGTATGGTTCCCCTTTATCACATACACAGTCCAACAAGACAACAACAACAAGAATCCGCCGACAGCATACAAATCAATCTGGCTAGCCTGATTCAAAAATGCTCACACACAAACAAATCTCACTACAGCCAACCAAAGACAACCAACCACACCCTAGGCCACCCCCAACCTCTCACCGCCAAGGAAATACAACAAGTGGAAACACATAAAGAAGACAGTAAGAAAGGATTTAGTTATACTAGATCTAGGTTTCAAACGGAAGTGATTGAAGGGAAAGTGAAACTACTGAAGGCCACATACAGCATACTATTAGAATGGGAGACGAAAGATGAAGAGGTAAAATCAGTTATGATTAAATGGGCACAAGATGTAGGTCACAACATTATGATGGAAGATTGGGTTAAATTATGGAAAGCTGACTTAAAATTTACAGATTGTTCCCTATTGAAGGAAAATTACATGAAGATGATGTACAGATGGTACACAACACCAGTGCAGTTAGGGGAAATGTACAAAACTAGTTCAAATATACGTTGGAAGTGTAAGGAAAAGGAGGGAACATTTTATCATATGTGGTGGGATTGTAAGGTAATTAAAAAATTTTGGGAAATGATATACAATGAATTGAAGAAAATGTTCCATTTAACATTTGTTTAAAAACCCGAGGCATTTTTGTTGGGGATTGTAGGGAAAGACCTGCCAAAAAAGTTGAAAAACATTTTCATGCATGCGACAATGGCCGTGAGAGTTCTAGTAGCACAAGGATGGAAGACTGAAGAAACCCCAACTAAAGAATCATGGCAAGAAAAATTGATGGACTATGCAGAACTGGTAAAACTGACATATAAGCTATGGGACAAGGATAACTGTGACTTTAAGGGTGAATGGGAACCCTTTACAAAGTATCTGAAGACACAACAAAGTGAACTGGACTCCTTGGCAGGTTTTGAATAAACATTCACAATTTTTTTACTGATAATAATCAGCTAAACTGTTTGAGGATCTATACAACTTTGTAACATGCAGAAAACAGCATTATTAGAGAAACCAAAGACTGGAACTGAGGGAAGTCGGGGGGTGGGGGTTGGTGGGGGGGAGGGAGGAAAAATGGGGGGGGGGGAATAAGGATATGTTTTTGGATAATATGTCTTGTTATAACTTTGAATAAAAAAAATTTTTAAAAAAGGAAATACAACAAGTGGATACAAGTGACGCTGACACAACCCCCCCCCCACTAAGTAGAAGAATAGAAGTATTACCACCTGACCCCACCCCACTCACCATTCCCCTCCCCCTCTTCCTCGCCCCTTTTCTTCTTCTTCCTAATTGCTTAAACCAATTCATGAAACCAAGAACTTATACACTGACCACTAATAATGAAACAAATTTTGTAGATATTTTTACACATTTATTATGCTATTTTTGTAATATACAAATGACATGAGATAACTTGGTTTACTTATTTGTATAACATTATTCTTGTTAATAAAACCCAATATAAATAAATAAATAAGAAAAGGAAAAAAGGTAGGGTATGTCCAACATGACTACCTGACATTTATTGCATTAATTTGTCTAATCCCCTCAAATGTCATTTAGAAGCTGAGGCACTCAACCTCACAAACAATACATAGTTCATTTTATTGTGGTTAGTGCTTCTAGTGAGCTGCCAGTGGTAAAATGAGTAACGTAATGCAAAACAATTGTTTAACTGAGTTTGTACAATGGAATCTATTGTAATGCATCTGCATGATGAGTTTATTCCTTTTCTTTTCAGATTAGCTCTGAATTTCATTTCTATGTAATACAATTATTGTTTGTAACAGTCAGCACAAATTTTCTTGGGCTTCATGCTTCAAGAGCTGTCTGCTGTGGATTCCAGAAGATGAACTCAGTTATTCTTACTGAAAATTATCCTCTTGTCATAAATTTGAAATTTACTTTTTTCAGGACTGGAAGAATCCTACCAAGTTAAGTGACAAATGGCCAGGCCAGCAAACTCAAAGGTGCTTCTTTATCAGAAGTCCTTGCACAAGGCACATTAAGTCAATCCCATGCTGTTTATTTAATTCCAGCCACAGAATATAATGAGACTTGAGTACTTTACTTGGTGGAAACCATATATCCTGCCACCCTCAACATTCCCACACCGGCAGCTCCTGCAGCCAAGCTGGTGCCCAATGCATTGCTCTGCTTTCCTTTGGACCACATCAGTGAGGCTGAGAGGGGTCTTGGCATCTGACCAGCCCAGGACCTCCAGACACACTGCCCAGGCTTGTGTCCCAGGAAGGCCACTTCAGTGCTGCTAATGGAGCAGTCTGACTTCACCCCCAGAGGGACACTCCATTGTCTCCCAAGGCAAGCAGATGCCAATAATTTCTGGTTGCTGGATGCCCTCCCCGGAAAGGCTTGGCAGGCACATGCAATGAGATGGATACCTTTTTATTTCCTCCATTTTAATGCTTTCTAAGTTATTTGCACTTTTTTACTGTTGCAAGTTTTATTCTGATGCTGTTTAAAATGTTTTAAGATTTTATGTCTGTGTTCTATTTTTATACTTCATGATTTTAGTTTTTATTTCAGCTTTGATCTCTGAATCTTCCAGATATGCTTTTGTTAATGGTTAGTGAAGAGATACTGTAAATTTGTTTAGGTTAGATCTGGTTCAAATTTCCTTGAAAAGCTCCTTTCTATATCCAGAGTCAATCTATAAATCTCACCACAGGGTGTCACTCTTTCCTCTGTGAAATTCAGCAGCAGAGATGTTTACCTGCTTTAGGTCCTTGCTCCCGTGTGCCGCCTCCTAGCTGGGCGTGGTGGAGACATCCTTCCCTGACAGTCAGAGACTCTGGTCTGGCAGCAATAGGAATGCAGAGCCTTTTCTCCAACCCTCCACCCTCTTCACTGCCCAACTTCAGCAAGGCAGTAGCTGGCAGGAAGGCTAGCGCTGGCAAGAGTGCTGGCAGTTGCAAGGGCGGGAGTGTGGGGGGACAATGCAAGTGCAAAGGCAATGGTGCACAGAACTATTGATGAAGCGGGAGGAGGTGCAGACAGTCCAGTCCCAATCCACTACAAATGCACATCAGTGGGTAAAAGATCTGCCTGGAGGCAGCCTCTGTCTTCTTCCAGCTGGGATCTTTCCTTCAACATCCCTCAGGCTGAGCCTCCCTCCTGCCTGGAACACCACAAGCGACAAGCTTATCAAGTAGGCCTCAGGTCCAGCTGCTTCAGCTGCGCTCTCGAGATAAACCCCTTTGTCCCAGTCAGGCTGCAATCTCCAGGCCTTGAAGAGAGGACAAAATTTCCTCCACAGGATGGTCCCCCCCACACACACACACCTCTCTGTCCTTATATGGTAATCCACTCGTGCCAATGAGACACCCAGCCCAAGGGGGCAAAGAGCTAATTTACAAATTATATTCCCCCTCCTTCTCCCAGGCTCAAGAGGTGCAGTTGGGATTCCAAAGCAGCCTTCCCTTATGGCCCCAGGGCTGACAACAGCAGAAAACCAGTGGGCCTTCCCAGCGAGGGCTGTGGTTCCCTGGCAGAACATCTGCTAACATGCAGAAGGGCTCCAGACAGAACTGGGATAGTCCTGCCTAAAATCCTGTGGAGTCCATGCAGATTAGTACTGTGCTAAATGGACTCGGCCAGTAGGAGGCAGCTCTTTTCCCATGTGAATTTTTATTTTATTTCTCAAATTGCTATCATTTGCATCTTAGGCAAAAGACAAGCAAGGGTCCCACCAAATAGGTCCCACCAAAGAAATGGTAAACGCAGGCAAGAAATACAAGAGATAAAGATGTGAACAGTCTTAAATGTCAGGGGAATTCCAGCACATTTGTAAACTGCAGAGTCCGAATATTGCTTCTGCCACACCAGTTATTGCGGCTGATGTCGGACAGCTGGCAGAAGTGGGGGGGCGGGCAAGAGGGTGCTTGGGGTTTATTTTTGTCATGACCACATACCAAAACGTTCCTGCGCGCCTCTATTATGGCACCCAACCCTCCTGCCTCCCCAGAGTTTGCCTCTGCTCCAGCAGTGAAAAATCTCTTGCTGCACCCAGAGGCAGATCTAGGGCAGCACGATCAGTTCTGCTGCACTGGGTGCCAAGCCCAGGGGCGTTGCAACTGTGACATAGGGAATTGAGCAGAACAGAAGGCGGGGGGCAAGGCCCCAAATGTTGGCCTCACTCCGGGTACTGCTGAAATGTGAAAGACCCAAGTCCACCCCTGCTACGCTCCTACTTGCCTCCTTAACTCCAGCAAAGGATACTGCACCCTGTGCCTTTAGTCCATGCCCTGGGAACTCATACAGAAATGAAAGCAAGCCCAAGGCTATGTAGATAACACCTCAGTGTCCATCTGTATATAGTAGATATAATCCATATATAATGTAGTGTCCTTTGATTCCCAGCATTTTTAAGGACGAGTTTCACTAGGATGGCAGAACCAGGACAGTATGGATTCCTGGGCTTGCACATGCAACCTTTTGGAGACTGTAAGCATAAAATAGTACTGGGGCTGCATGTTCTTCAGAGCCCCTTCAAAAGAAATCTGGAGTTTGCAGTAGAACGAGCCTGTTCATACCCATATGAAAAAAGGCAGTAAGAGCCTACTTAGCATCATAGAATACAGAAATTGTCCATGGTTTTCTTTTGCAAAGGGAGTGGGGGGAAATGAGCCAGAACCAAACTTATGGTAAAGTATAATTTATTTCCCACATTTCCGCTCCCCCAGAGAACTCACACTTTAATGTGAAATTCAGTGGAGTTCTGCTACAGAATGTGCCTCAGCCACTGCAGGAAGCAGGTCTCCTGACCTGCAGAGCAGAACTTACACTTCACTTTCTAGTAGTTTGCAAGGAAATTAAATTCCCTAATCCAGTCCTACAGCAATGAATAAACACACTCCAAACTAGGTGGGACAGGACTAGAGGGAAGAACTGTGAACAGATTTTCCAATTTAAAAATAAATAAATGATAAATGCAGGCACCATCATTCAGAACAGGGTTATGATACCTTTTCCCATCACTCACAGTGTTGGTTTTTTACTTGAATTTCCCACTCCCTCATAGCTGTTTTCCCTCTGAAGCAAACTATGCAAGATCTATACAAGAAAGAGGGGGATTTTCCCTGCCAGACTCAAAGATATATTTTGAAGCCGAGGCTTTCTGATGGATTAAGGAATGGATTCAACTAGATAATGCTGATTTGTTAGATTTGGAAGGATTTGACCATTTATTTGGTTGGCACACATATTTATGGTATGACAAGATAACGGCCCATAAAGGTTTTAAAAATCATGTAATTAGAAAATCTTTATATAATGTTTGGATAAGATATAAAGATCTCTTAGAAAGAAAAACACCCAGGTGGCTTTCACCAATGGAAGCAAAGGCCCAGAAAAAGTTAAATATGGAGAGTAAATGGTTGAAATATGCTGATTTATTGTTGAAAGATAACGAAGGATTTAAATTAAGATCATTTGACCAAATTAAAGATAAATTAGATGGTTGGTTACAACATTATCAAATTAATGAACTGTATAAGCGTGATAAGAAAAATGGTTTTGCAACAGAAAAATCCAAATTGGAAACGGAGTTGTTAGATACCAATGTAAAAAATCTTTCTAAAATGTATAACTTATTGTTGGAATGGCATACAAAGAATGAACAAGTTAAATCTGTGATGATTGACTGGGCAAGAGATGTTGGACACAATATAATGTTGGAAGATTGGGAAAGGCTTTGGAAGAAAGGGGTTAAGTTTACTGCATGTACTGTACTAAAAGAAAATATCATTAAATTGATGTATAGATGATATTTAACCCCAGTGAAACTAGCAAAGATATACCATACTAATGATAACAAATGTTGGAAATGTAAAGAAAAATAAGGTACCTTTTACCATATGTGGTGGACGTGTCCTAAGGAGAAAGACTTCGGGGGGGGGAATTATAATGAATTGGGAAAAAATGTTGAAAAATACATTTATTAAGCAACCAGAAGCCTTTCTCCTTGGAATAATAGGATTAGAACTGCCCGAAAAAGATGTTAGGCTGTTTTTGTATGCCACCACAGCGGCAAGACTTTTATTGGCCAAAAATTGGAAATCGCAAGAAATACCAACAATAGATGAATGGCAGATGAAGATGTTGGACTTTTTGGAGCTGGCCGACCTGACTGGAAGAATCCAGGACCAGAAAGAAGAGGAGGCACAAGAAGATTAGAAGAAATTTAAAGAATATCTAGCTAAATATTGTAATATAAGATAATTAGAAGTCACTTGAAAGTAATAAATAGGCTAAGGACTAGATTAATAATGTGTTGTATAACATTAAGGATTATAATACTATTAAAAGAGAGGAGTAAATGGTAGGAGTCAATTTCAATAGAAATATGATTTTGGAGAACTGTTACAAGGTGATACAATGAAATTCAGTTAAGGGGGACTCAAGGAAGTCAATTAACAATTTAAGGTAATTTGGATTTTGGAAGAAATAACTCTTTTTTGTCTTCCTTTTGTACTGTAATGTTTTTTCATTTGTTGTGTTTTATAATGTCTTGTTTTCTTATAAAATTGGAAAAGCAATAAAAAAATTTGAAGGAAAAAAAAGATCTATACAAGAACTGATTACTTCAGTGGGCAAATAACAATATGGGTGGGGAGCATTCAGGTTATAATTAAACCCCCTTCCCTGGACCACCACCAGCATCCTGATCTGTAGGGGGGGGGGGTGTTGCAGCTGCATTTTTTAAAAAGGAAGATCCAATTACAGGCCCAACTAGACAAAACAAAAGAGATCCCTGACTAGATCTCCCCTATGTGAATGCTTCTATCTGCTGAGAGAGGGGGATTCATAGTTTGACCAGAGCTGGAGCAGGGAGCACAGCAGATCCCACGGCTGCGCACCAAGTATGGTGAATCACCTCCTCTGTATACGTCTACACTTAAACACCATGGGTTATTTTATATATTTTTGTGTGTGAGAGGGTAAACTTGGAGACTCAGGCAGAAGTTGAGCAAACAAGAAAGTTTTATTTTACAGAACAAAGTTGGGAAAATGTTACGGAAATCACAGGGGGGGCACATCTTTAAAGTTGTTAAATGTTACAAATATTATGCATAAATGTATCTTTTTGACTTGACAGCTCAGTGAAGTTACCTAGCTTTAACAATGATATAAAATCAACTCCTTTGCCAATTTCCTCCATTCCAAAGCTATTTTCCTCTTGAAAAAGGACTCCAGGAAGTTCCCAGAGGTGACAATTGCTGAGTTGATTGTTGGCCAAGGAAAGCCTAATCCCATCACCAGATTTGCCAAGGGATCCAAACATACCTGGGTCTTGCCCTGCCATGTCTGCTTATGCTAATCTTGTACCAAGGACTTGTCTGGACATGTCTGCCAGGGTTAAACTAGTGTAACCCCTGTCTCTCCTCCCCTTTTGTGACATGTCAGTGATGTAGCAATGATGTAGCAATGATGCTGTACGAACTGTATTCTGGGATATGGTGGGAAAGTTTTAAAAGTCCTTGTTACCCCATCCTCGCCATGCCCCCGGGACACACATCACATCCCCAGGACACGTGTTGAGGCATCTGATCAAGGCCTGTATTTTAAAATGAGCTTTAAAATATATTTGCAAATGTTTGTATGTTTCATGCCAGGCAGAAACCAGCTGGCTAAGTACTCTGGCAGTTGTTTATCTTCCTGCTCTCCTGGACAAGGGCCCCCCTGATTTATAGCAGTAGCAGGAGACACGTTTCTCAAAGTTGTAAAAGGGTATTACAGGCTGGGAGCATGTCAGGAAGGTTACATTGACCCTACATATTACAGAATACAATCAAGCTGCAAAAACACTAATTAAGAGTTGGTAAATAGTAAGATTTATTGTTTAACAGAAAATAATACCATGTGCCTCCCATCAGATTCGAGCCATATTTTCTTAAGGTTAAAGGGCAAGAGCTAATAGGAAAAGCAGCTGGCTGGGAAAGGGGGTTGTAAATAAGAGGTTGCTTTTGAAGCTGTTTTTACTGAGTTCCTTTTCTTCTAAAAAGCTATCTATGTTATGTATGAAATTTATTGGCTTAATGTAATTATGCAAAGGATTTAGAAAGTAAGAAATGTTAGATTCTTATGTTAGATTCTTATTTCATTGATGGTGTGTGAGAATGTGAACCCAAGATCTCTGTTTAGATAGAATTTAAAACCATGAGCCATCTGTTTTAGCCATTTGTTTTGGAGTGTAGGGGCAAAAGGGCAAAAGGTGATCTGGTAATTAAGGTGCCTTGTCGAGGCAAATGTAAGATATATGGCTACTTGTCTGCCATTTATGGATAGAAGGAAATATAGCTCTTTGTCTCCCATAAAAGGTAATAGGAAGTGGGTGTATCTTTTATGATTGGTTCTAGCAAACAGCCAATAGGAATTTCAACCAGGCTGATTGGACAGAGGCAGCCAAAGGAGGAGCAAGGGGGCTGGGCTGAGGAAATATAAGTGCTGGCCATCAGGGCTGGAGTGGGCAGAGCTTTTGGTAACCATATACCACTGTGCCTATCATTTATTTGTCTGACAAATAAATTATTATTTTAATTTCTCTGTTGCTGGGTTGAATATTTCATTCCAGCTAAGCGTTAACCACAAGCAGGGTGCTACAGTGTCACACCCCTGGGACGCGCGCCAGCCACGCCCCCGCCTGCTCTCCACCCCCACTGCTCTTCGCCACTGCTCAGCTGGATGCCATATGAACCTAGAAGGAGATCAGCAGGCCAGGGAGGCTAGTTTGTGGGTGAGTTTTGGTTATGCCAAGAACTAAAAGGATACAGAGGCACTGAACCTTCTCTGTGAGCTGAATCCCCAAGCTATGGTCTGCGGTGGGGCCTTCCCTCAAAACCTAATGGGGAATCAAGATCCGTTGGGGTGTTAATGCTTTGAGCTCTTACATCATATGCTCAGAATGTATGTCTGTATAAGTAAAACCATATATGTATCCCAAAGACACTACAGTCTCTGCTGACCTTAACTCCAAGGCAGCTGAACCCTGGGTAAGCGTTGGAAATCCTGAAATCTCTCACCACTCAGAAATTGGTCTGTGTGCAGCTATAGCTACAGATATAGTTGCAAATTGCAAGTTCTGAAAATGTTTTGCAGAACTGTTTTCTGTTCTTGCTTTGGGTAGAGACAGTTTTGCAATTAGTAGTTAACAGTTGTGTTTCTGAGAACTACTTTCTCAACTTTTTTGAGTTTCACAATTTTGCATCACAGTAGACAAACCTGGGCTAGATGGACTGATGGCATGATTCAGTACACAGTAGATATTTACAATTTCCTCAAACTAAGCTTTGGGGAAGTTGGTTTGAGTTTTGGGTACCAGTGTGGGTGAAGCTCCACCTCTCCAGATGCTTTGTCTCTCAAGGAAAAAAGCCACTGGGGGTGATTTTGAGGGGACAAAATGACTGGAAAGGAAAGCGTCAAGCCATCTCTTCCCTATCCCCAAACTACCTTCACTCTGTCTGAAGCCATTCACAGCTGCCATGTGTAACATAAAAAGAGCCCACAGGAATGCAAAACATGTTGGGAAATAACTGGGGAATACCAATTAATCCTGAAGTCCCACTACAAAGGAAAAATGGCTGACTGCCTGAATTTAAAAAAAAAAAGTGTGCAGGGCTTGACTCGCTCGTTAGCCAAAACAACCCCCAAGCAGAGTTTAAAACATGTTATTTATGACATGTTTGCAAATAATGAGAAATATGAATTGTGCCAGTATTAAGCATTTATAGTTCTCCCCTGCCTTTACTCCTCAGACTGAATAGACCACAACTTTAGTAAGTTTAAATGCTTCACTTACAATAATCACAGGACTCACTCATCATTCAACACCACAGCAGCAGCAACACAGGCAAGGTACAAAAGTTAGCCTCAAACACGCGGTCTGAGTCTGGAGCCCCAGCTCAGCTGGTTAGAGGTTGCAGGTTTGATTCCCATAAGGGACAGCTGCATATTGCTGCACTGCAGGGGGTTGGACTAGATGATCCTCAGGGTCCCTTCCAACTCTATGATTCTACATGGTTCAAAGGGGAGAGTGAGGAGCAGGAAACAACCCTTATTTCCTCCCTCCCCAAAGGTGAGAGGTCATGACCAGTCTGAGTCTGCTCTTACTGGCAATCATGCACAGCTATGATTGACTAGATACACCTCCCACAGAACATGCAAGAAGCCCAATACATTTTGTGGCCTGAGGAAAAGCAGCAAATACTCTGCTGTCTGCCATAAAGCTTGTGAAGTGGATCTGCCCCACCCAGTCAGCAGGCTGGGGCAGGGAACAGCTGGGTACACTCAGACAACGAAGTTGTCCCACCAGAGGCCCACCAGGGACCGCCTGCTTTTTTGTTTGAGTTTATAACTTTATTCCAAGAAGACTCCCAGTGCAGACCTCAAGCTCTGCATGGGCTTGCCAGGGAGATGCTTCTGAGCAAAGCAATTTGACCAGCCTTGGGCACTAGCACGTCCCTGAGGGTGTCCTTTGCCCCTCCACACCAGACAGCAAGACCTCTGGGCCCAGCCCTGACAGGACCAGGGGCAGGGAGACCCCTCCCCGACAGCTGCAATCCTTGTCCCTTCCCTGCAGAGCTGTGTTTAAAAACAGGAGAGGGCAGAGAGATCAAATGCAAGCCCACATTTTAAAAGAAAGCAAAAAGCAGAGAGTCAACATTAGGAGCATGAACTATTAAAATTTCCATCATTCGCTAATCAGATACAACTTCTTTGCAATGATTCATTTTGGCAAGAGACAACACACATAATCAATTGTTAAAAGTTGTTCTGTGACATCAGCTTATTATCACCATAGCAACAATCAAACTACATGTGTATTTTTTATATGACTTAACTTGTAATTAAGGAAGGGCTCCTGCAAAGCACACAGCAACCCACTTCCTTCTTAACAACTTTATTGTAAAGTAAAAATTCTGTAAGGTAAAAATTTTGTTAACTCAGTCTGTGCTTAAGAAGTTTGTCCTGGGCAGGACTCTGTAGTTGCACGGAGAGGTAGGAGGAGTAAAAGGAAAAAAGAAAATATATATACGCTGAGGGGAATGTGACTGGCTGTTATAAGTACAGCTCACCTTAAGTGTCCGTTGGGTCCATTTCCTATGGATATAAAAGGCTGCATTTGAGAGGAGGCAGCAGAACACCACGGGGGGTCAGCAGGGGTACGACAGCCAGCACCATTTCATAGCCAGTACCATTGGAGTCATGTATGACATTCTGTGGCTGGGGGGCATCAGAATTATATTGCATTATTGGTAAAAGTTCAAGAAATTTGGTTGCACTGTCAAACATTGGTCAAATTAGCTGAAATCAGGGGGCAGAGTCCTTTCCTCAGTATTAGACAGCATGAAGTGCTTCATATATTAGCACCAACTTGAAAACGGTCAATTATCTGGTGGATTACAAAGATGTTTTTAAAACACAAATGTAAAAAATCTACTTTGATGGACTTGAGATATATTTCCCAATGAAAGAACCACAGAAATATATGCACAAAAACAGCTTGTAAAAGTTGCCTGTTGGAAGCATCTGTGAACTCAACCAACTTTGGAAATTAAGCCATGAGAATCTCAACCAGCTACACATGGATACTCAGCAATTATATTATGAGGGAGGTGACAAGTTAAAACAAGTCACTGCTGCAAATGAAACTGGTATTGTTAAAGGGGTTAATCCTTTGCAGGAGTTTTATAGAAATTTGTACAGTTTAACTTTTCTACTGTGGGAACCAAAAACAAACCCCTGTGTTTCAATAAGAACCAATCACAACAATACAAACACAACACGTAGGCTAAAAGTTAGTGGAAAATATATAATAGAATAATGATATCATTCAAATTATAGGAATAAGCCAATCAAAGTTCATATGTGCAATATAACAGAGTATTAGAGTGGACCGTCAAGCCGTGTGTTCAAAACAGATGTCTAAGGACAGTCTCACAATAGTCTCTCAAAAGTTTCAACAGAAGACGTCTCAAAAGTTTCAAAAGCACAGTCATACCTCATGTTGCGTCCGCTTCAGGTTACGTGTTTTCGTGTTGTGTCCCACGGCAACCCGGAAGTACCGAAACGGGTTACTTCCAGGTTTCACCGCTCACGCATGCGCAGACATGGCAGTTTGGCCTCCAGAACGGATCCTGTCCATAACATGAGGTTCCACTGTAAAGTCTCTCAATAGTCTTTCAAAAGTTTCAACGGAAGACATCTCAAAAGTACAGTGTCTCCGGAATGATACTACTGTTTTGTAATAGACTTCACCAGCTGGAAATAAGATACAAGGCATACAACCATTTTGTTATCATTCATTGGTTGTATGCCTTGTATCTTATTTCCAGCTGATGAAGACTGTTCTCCACTAACTATTAGCCTACGTGTTGTGTTTCCTACTGTGGGAAACATGAAATGGACCAACTAAGGGCATTTTACTGATGGGATTTATATACAGTACCGCCTTTCTGCCAAGATGGTTTACAATTTAAGCACTTAAACAAATATATTATATTAAACGAAGACTGGCAGAGTCCTCTCATGCCAGCTGGCCTGGACACCCTTGCTCCTGCCTTCATCCATTAAAATATAGTTTATGTATCTGAGTAAATAGTGTTCATTGTTGTCATATTTACTGATTGTGAGTAGATAGTATAAACAGCACCACTTTGAGTGTAATTCCTCAGATCCATTATCAGCATAGACCTACATTTCTCTGTGTGTAGCTTCTAAGAAGTATAGACTGGGGCTGGAAAGAATGTAGATTGCTTAGTTTGTTCAGGGGTGTGTGGCTTCTAATCTCAGGTAGATTTTGAGTTCAGATTGTCTGAATGTATTGTTCCTGTTATTTAGGCTGATGTCCCTAAACAATCCCTGGAGAGTAAACTCCATTGAACACAATGAGATTTACTTCTGAGTAAACATTCAGCTAGCTTGTGAAGATTTATTTGTGTGCTATCCAGATGTTCAGTGTGCTCTGAGAAATATGTTGAGTCTATTCAGACTCAAAGCCGCACACTGTACCCATCAAGCAGATGGAGAAGGGGCCAGTGCAGGTTTGAGAGATTCAAGCCGGAGGGTCCTGAGGGGTAGCTGGGGTGGCCTGTTGCAACAAAAATGACAATTGTGTGGCACCTTCAACACTAACAAGTGGATTATTACAGCATAAGCTTTCGTAAATTAAAATGCACTTTGACGCTTCATGAAGTGTTATCTGAAGTTGTCAGGCATATATCTACCTGGGGCTGTAAGGGGGAGAATGATGAGGAGTGACCACAGAAAACAAGAAGAGCCCGCTACATCCTGCCAAAGACTTATCTAATCCAGCCTTGTGGTCTCACAGTAGCCAACCAGATGCCTATGAGAAGTCACCAGGAGGACCTGAATACAGCAGCGCACTCCCAGAGAGTAACGCCAGATGGAAATGAAAAGCAAAAAATACAGAATTTGACAATTACATAAATGCCCCGAAGCATTAAATGCCCATTAACAAAGCAGAGTGGGTGAAAATGCAAACATCTGGCATTGGTAAGTCAAAGAACATCCCAAGCAACAGCATGTGTTTCTGAGACAACTTCCTGGGCCTGATCCAGTAAATCTTAGTTAGGAATTAGTCAAGAGAAGCATCCTGTAGACAGATCATGGACATGTGCTAAATCCCTGATAACCTGCCAGTGCATAAACACCCTCACTGAGTGCATGTGTCAATAGATGCCAAGAAAGGAGTGAACAGAAAGGCCGAGATGTAGCATAAACAAAAATAGACAAATGGCAAGAGGTGGTTATGACAAGCATGTGGGTGTCATATAAAAAGTACCCATTCTGCAAGTCAAAAGACTTTGCCATAAGACTTAGTTATCTATTATTTTACAGCTCTTTAAAACACACACTTTATTTAAACACATTTAAAAAAAGCCCACGTAGGTTGGTACGTTTAATGATTCATTAAATCAGCGCAATGATTTTTTGCTTGTGCAAAAGAACTTCCCATCACACACTCAGCACACTTCGCCTAATATGCTCTGGAGGGTAGGGGTGAACCAGAGCAAGTTTTGGAGTGGCAAAGGTGTAAGAAAGGAGAGAAGGTCCATAGCACAAACAGAAATCCTTGTGCTAATGGAACAAGTTAGCTGGACACAGTCTATAATTTATTGAAAGCAGAATTTTTCCATGAAAGCAACATAACATTCGTATAAGGATAAGGGAACTTAAAACCCACAACAAAACAGCAGTGTTTTTATGGCAGGAAATCACAACTAAATATAAAACTAAATCAGAGTTAGTGATCTATGGCTGAAAGGCAAAGTTCTTGACATTGTTGATCCAGTTAAAACGGTGTTTTCCTCTTCATGCATTAATTTCCTAAGAATTCTACCACACAAGTTTGTAACCATGAAAATACATGGTCCAAAAGCTAAGGTCCAGGTGCATGCAGAGTTGTGAACATTATAACCATAACCTGTATATTTAAAAGGAAATGACAAATGACCGTTAAAATGAATAATTGAAAATTACAGAAATATGTGTGTGTTCACCCACAAATAAGAATTCATGCCGGGGGAAAGTATTGATGCTAGAGCTTAAAGATGACACCACTTGCCAGTTTGCAATAGCTGAAGAGGAAACTCTTTGAGGACATGGTTTGCACAAGCATGACGCAGCAGCTAAAAATAGAGGACAAGGGCCAAACTAGACATGACATGGCAGACCATGCACAGGATCTCCTACAGGTTTGTTTTTCTAAATGTTAGCAGCAGTCTTGGGGGAGGAGTGATTCAAGTCAGACTCATGTCCTAAAGATATTTTATCCTTTTCTTGAAATACATTATAAAAGAGGGAAGCAAAAAAGGACAAAGAACTCCGGATCCTAAAAATATAGATTATTGTAGGCCCAACAATACATATTTTTAGCAATAATTCTCATAATAACAGTATAATTATGTGAATAACAGTACAATTATGTTAATAATTCTCATGTACAAGGAGATACATAGTTCTAGTTACAGGTAGGTAGCCGTGTTGGTCTGTTGTCTTTGTCCATGGAGTTTTCTTGGCAGGGATACTGGAGTGGCTTGTCGATGAGAAAGCTAGAGAGTTCCAGAAAGACATCTACTTCTGCTTCATTGACTATGCAAAAGCCATTGACTGTGTCGACCACAGCAAACTATGGCAAGTTCTTAAAGAAATGGGAGTGCCTGATCCCCTCATCTGTCTCCTGAGAAATCTCTATATGAGACAAGAAGCAACAGTTAGAACTGGGTATGGAATAACTGATCGGTTCAAAATTGGGAAAGAAGTATGACAAGGCTGTATATTGTCTCCCTGCTTATTTAACTTATATGCAGAATTCATCATGCGAAAGGCTGGGCTAGATGAATCCGAGGCCGGAATTAAGATTGCCGGAAGAAATATCAACAACCTCAGATATGCAGATGACACAACCTTGATGGCAGAAAGTGAGGAGGAATTAAAGAACCTTTTAATGAGGGCAAAAGAGGAGAGCGCAAAATATGGTCTGAAGCTCAACATCAAAAAAACGAAGATCATGGCCACTGGGCCCATCACCTCCTGGCAAATAGAAGGGGAAGAAATGGAGGCAGTGAGAGATTTTACTTTCTTGGGCTCCATGATCACTGCAGATGGTGACAGCAGTCACAAAATTAAAAGATGCCTGGTTCTTGGGAGAAGAGCAATGGCAAACTCAATGACAAAAAGCAGAGACAACACCTTGCCAACAAAGGTCTGTATAGTTAAAGCCATGGTTTTCCCAGTAGTGATGTATGGAAGTGAGAGCTGGACCATAAAGAAGGCTGATCGCCGAAGAATTTATGCTTTTGAATTATGGTGCTGGAGGAGACTCTTGAGAGTCCCATGGACTACAAGAAGATCAAACCAATCCATTCTTAAGGAAATCAGCCCTGAGTGCTCACTGGAAGGACAGATCGTGAAGCTGAGGCTCCAATACTTTGGCCACCTAATGAGAAGAGAAGACTCCCTGGAAAAGACCCTGATGTTAGGAAAGATTGAGGGCACAAGGAGAAGGGGACGACAGAGGATGCGATGGTTGGACAGTGTTCTTGAAGCTATGGACATGAGTTTGACCAAACTGTGGGAGGCAGTGGAAGACAAGATTGCCTGGTGTGCTCTGGTCCATGAGGTCATGAAAAGTCGGACACGACTAAACAACTAAACAACAACAACAAAGCCGTGTTGGTCTGCCATAGTCGAAACAAAATAAAAAAATTCCTTTCAGTAGGACCTTAGAGACCAACTAAGTTAGTTATTGGTATGAGCTTTCGTCTGCATGCACACTTCTTCAGATACACTGAAACAGAAGTCACCAGACCCTTATATACAGTGAGAGGGTGGGGAGAGGTATTACTCAGAAGGGTGGTGATTGGCTGGTAGGTGTGGTTAAACTGTTGACTACTGTTAACGACTGCAATTGGTCTTACAGGAAAAAGCAAGGGGTGAGATAGCTAAAAATAGCTTTATCATGTATAATGAGATAAGAATCCAATGTCTCTATTCAGACAAGATCTCTCCATGGTTTTAAGTTTGGTAATGTGCTGGTCCCCGGGGGGGGGTCACCGTGCGGCGTGTTCTGAGTCCGGTCCTGGGTCAAGCGTCTGGAGGCTGTCCGTTGAGGGCGAAGCGGGGTCCAAGGCAAGGGGCCGGGTGTGGTCAGGAACTCAGGGAGAGCAGGTCAGAGTGCTGGCAGGAACAGGTTTCCAACAATGTTGCTCCCGCAACCTGGGACTGGGCTGACTGGCCTGTATCTCCTCTGAGGCCTAGGGCTGCTCCAAGACATATTGTTTGCTTCATCTCGCTTGTAGAAACAACTCAGAGGTTATTAAGAAGAAAAATGATAACAACAAGAAGAGTGGAAGATGGGACTTGTGAAATATTAAAGCAGCAGAAATATGAGATGATTGGACCCTTTCTGAACTCGAAGCATGGGTACCCCCAACACAAATTTAAAATTCGGCAAAATATTTGGATTTTTATGATATGTATTGGTTTAATTTGGAGTAATTAATGTGATATGATTGGATTGTTAAATGGAAAACTAATAAAAATATTTTTTTAAAAAAAAGGATTACACTGCGCTTATCCAGAAATGGCAACGGTTGCTTTAATTTATGTTGTTGGGGTTGTGGTCACACTGGAACATTGCTTCATATGTGGTGGGATTGCTTCAGTTCAGAGATTCTGGACCCAAATTTTTGACACTATTTCCACCATCACCTCTCAGGTACTGTCTCCAGACCCAGTCCTGGTGCTCCTGTCCTTGGAGCCTGGTACCAACTCACCCATCATGCGCAAATCTCTTGCGTTTATGCTACTTACTGCAGGCAGAATGCCAGTGGCTTCCCATTGGAAATCCAATTCACCACCTTCCTGAGAGAAGTGGCCTGCGAAAGTATGGGATATTGCACTGCCAGAACACCTGGCGCACAAACGGAGAGTCCTTAATAGTTCATCAAAAATAGACTACTTTTATTTGACTTGGTATAAGTTTTTCTCTTGTGCTAACTAGTTTGTACAGCCCAATAAACCCCTTGCTCCATAGATAAATATGTTGAGATGCTTTACCCAGAACTAGTTTGACTCACCTTTTTCTTCTTGTATGTGATAAATGTACGTGGCACTGCATTCTCAGTTTTAACCTGGTTTTCCCCTCTCATTTTATTTTTCTGTTTTTATTTTTTACATTCATTATTCTTCCTGCATTTCATATGCACATGTCAATAACCATTATTTATGAAAAATGACCCTAATAATAAAGTTTGTTATTCAAAATGAAAAACTCTTTAATATGTGATACTGAAGTATCCTTTTGGTCACAATATAATGCAAAATATGCCAGCTTTTGGAGGTGCATCTTTTGGACTCCAGTGCTCCTGTGAAATTCTGATGCTTCCCTAGCAACTTGCTAGAGCAGCAAATGGATGATATCATTGCTCTTCCGCAGTGCACACTGTTTTTTCACAATATGGATAAGCCAGCCAAAGAAATCGCCTGCACTGCAAACCACTTCTTAAAGTCATACATTGTTTTGATGAACCCAAAATAAGCAGGATGATGTTCTGAATCTCTGTAACCCAGTTTTGCTGTCACTGCACTCAATAGGGCTTAAACAGAGGCTAGGCTCCCTGCTCTACCCGTTTACTCCTGAATGTGAGTTTAGTTTGAAATACCAGCTTTGGAAGGGAAGCATCCAATCTAACAGGAGAAATGTAGGAAAGGAAAACAAATTTGCAATGCTCAGCTCTGCCTTGATACCAAAAAGAAACAATCCAAGAATCCTTATTCCATTTCTGTGAAGCAGCTAGGGTTACATTAACAGTTTGTCCTTTAAAAGCATGTTTGCTCAGATTTTTAAGTGTTTGTGTTTTCATATAAACAGGAAACAAAATCCTAAATAGCTCAAATGAAACCAAATCCTATGACTTTTTAAAATTAAAAACAAAATCAATCTCTCTCCTCTCTTTCCCCTCTAAGTGTGTGGTTCCTGAGACAAAGTGGGCTGGATAAGTTCAACCTCAGTTCACAGAAGAGAACATTCTGTTCTCTGCACAACAGGCAGGGCTGCTGTAAAACAAGATCAACAACATGAGCTCAGCAGCAGCAGAAGCCCCACAATAGAGACGGAGAATTAGTCAGAGGATTGCTCCATCTACATTGGAAACACACAGAGACAGGAGTGCGCATGGATGTGAGATCAAGGTCAGTGAATTAGCTGACTTTCTGCCCTAGGAGCTGTATTGTTGTTCTCCACTTGAAAGGGCTTCTCCCCTCCTCCCTCAATTTAATTATAGCTAAGGCAAGCCCAAGGAAACAATTCTCTGCCCAGTCACAATACGCTCACATGTGCTTTGTGCAGAAGGCAGTTAAAGTGCGTCAGTATTTTTTGTGTCACACGTCTCTGAATGCTGGATTCCACCAACATTTTTCACTGCCCTATCTTAATCTCATTGATTTCAGTGGGATTGCACAAAATAATTCAACACAGAATTCACCGGGTTAGTGTTTTGGATTAAAATGGACAAGAATCTGTTTCCTTTACAAATGGAGATAAATATTCTACTGTCCCTTCCAAGCCCTCATCTGTCCAATTAAACCTATTAGCTACCACATCTTAACCTTTATTATTCAGAATGGTCAGTGATTAACTGTTCACACACTTCCAAGACCTTGCCAAAGGTCAGAAGCAATATGAACCTTATTTTATGTCTTGCATCTTAAAATCCGTATTTGCAGATGCATTCAGATGCCATGCGTGAGCTTATCCCACACTGATGTTGCACATTCAGCACAGCTTTGCAAAGCAGTTGGAAGAACGGTCTCTCGAAGGTGGCGTGCACATAATCCATCCTATGTATTTATTCTTAAAAGGCCTAGGGCTGCTCCAAGACACTTTGCTGCTTGCAGCAAGGGGCAAGATAGAAGAAAACCCCTCCCCAAATTCCACATACAGAAACTGAGTGCACTGACAGATGAATCTTACTTCAATGCTGTTGACACGACAGGGTCCTCCACTAGGGTCCTCCACTGCACCTGAGAGCAGCAGACTAGCATAGGCAGCATAGGATAGCCCAGGTGGCCCCTCTTGCCACTCCCTGCCACTCAGCATCCACCACCTGAAGCTGCCTCGCTCTGCCTGAATGGTAGGGCCGGCCTTGAACAGAGGCAGTTCTAAAAGCTGCTGCTTCTGTTACACAATACTGTAACTGCATCCTAGTCAGTTCCATATAGCAAGCAGAGAGATAATCAAAGACCAGGGCTTGGGCTGGGAGAGGCGATTGGCTGCATAGGCACATCGTATCTTGTGACTGGCCTGGCCACAGTATAAAGTAGGTATTTTAGATGCTCAAAAACCACTAGTGTGTAATAATCATTTTTGAAAATTTACAGAACGCATGGACATTTTGAAATATACTCAGAGTCGCAAAGTGATTTCATGCTCTTTATTCAGCTCATAGTGGTGAGGAGGAATGAATGAAAGTCCCCTCAAAGTATCTGCTTTATATACATTATTTACACAATGGGCTGCACATGATTGGCTAATTCTGGAATTCTACTGTAAGCCAATCAGGCTGTGGATTCACTTATATCTGGAGCATGATTGGGTGGTTCCTGCCAACCAATCATACTGCTGCATTGTTCTAGGACCAATCAGACTGCTGCAATTTGGATCCTATTGTTCTAGGACCAATCAGACTGCTGCAGTTTGGATCCTATTCAACTCAGTACATAACACCCCTCCCCTCTAAGTTCCAGCCCTGCCCGGGAGGTCGTATTCATAATCCTCGAGGTACGCCGGCGGCCTACGTGTGCGTTGCGGCCTGGGGTGTTCCCTGGTCCGGGGTTCAGGTTCTGGCCCGTGTTCCAAGGATGCTGGCTGTGATGGGGCTGTTTGGTCTGGCGCAACCAGCTCGCTCAGTCGAGGTTCTGGTTCCGTTGTCCTTTCTGTCTCGCGGGTCCTCTCTGTATTTACTGATTCTGCCTCTCCTGCTGGCCCTTCCTGCTCTATGGGCCTCACTGCCCCTCTGTTCCCTTGGGACTCCTCTGCCCTTTCCTCTTCCTGGTTTTCTCCCAGGAATCGTTGCCGTATCTGGTCACAGTGGCGGCGCCAGCATTGCCCCCCATCCGTTAGCACCTCGTACGACACGGGGCCAGTGACCCTGGTGACTGTGGCGGGTACCCATGCTGGGCCTGCCCCAAAATTCTTTGTGTACACTGGGTCCTGGGCGTCGAAGGTCCGGGGGTTCCTGCCTTCCCCCACCACTACCTCATCCTGAGCTCTATCGGGGTGAAGGCGGTCCAATCTGATTGCAAGGCGCCGACCCATTAGTAGTTCAGCGGGGCTCCGGCCAGTCGTTGAGCTGGGGTGCTGTGCTGTGCTAGGAGGAATGTGGCAAGGCGGTACTCCCAATCCCCTTGCGTCATGCGGCGAAGGGTGTCCTTGGTGGTCCGCACCATGCGTTCTGCTTGGCCATTGGTGGCAGGGTGGAATGGCGCCGAACGGATGTGGCGGATGGCGTTCTGCGCTGTGAAGGTTTGGAATTCTCCTGACGTAAATGCAGTCCCGTTGTCTGAGACGAGAGTGTCAGGGAGCCCGTGGGTTGCAAACAGCCTGCGTAGTACCCGGATGGCTGCGGATGTAGAAGTGGACGGTACCAGTGTGACTTCCAGCCATTTGGTGTAGGAGTCCACCACTATGAAGAATGTTTTCCCCTGAAAGGGGCCAGCGAAGTCCACATGCAGGCGTGACCATGGTGCTCGGGCGGACTCCCAGGACTGGACTGGGGCCCTTGGGGGATCTGGGCGGGATTCTTGGCAGGCCTGGCAGTGTTTGACCCAGGCCTCTATCTCTCCGTCGATCACCGGCCACCACACATAACTCCTGGCAAGGGCCTTCATTCTTACTACCCCTGGGTGTGCACCCCTTGTGGGCCGACAGTTCATGTTTGCGGGTTGTGTAGCCGGCGAATTCTGGCCCGGGGCTGCTGCTGGGCCATCCCCTCCACACCCAGTCCAGGACCCAGGAGATGACCCTATCTTTCTTGGAATGGTGTGCCACTTCTTGTGCCTGAATGGGGCGGTCGGGAAGCAGCTCCAGGCTCATAACCTCTTGTGCAGGTGCTGGGTCGGGGCCTGTTTCCGGTAGTGGTAGTCTGCTGAGGGCGTCCGCATGGCCCATCGCCTTCCCCGGGTGGTGAATCAGTGCATACTGGTAGCTGGCAAGGAAAATTGACCACCTGAGGACGCGAGGAGACAGCACTTGGGGGGTCTGCTTTTCGGGGGCAAACAAGCCAAGCAACGGCTTGTGGTCAGTCACCACGGTGAAGGGCCGCCCGTACAAGAATTCATGGAATTTTTTTACTCCCTTCACGATTGCCAGCCCCTCCTTGTCTATTTGTGAGTAGTTCCGCTCGGTTGCGTTGAGTGTCTGGGAAAAGTATGCTACCGGTACCTCTCTTCCATCCAGGAGTTGGTGTCCCAGGACAGTGCCGATGCCATAGGGCGAGGCGTCGCATGCTAGCACCACCGGCAGCCTCTCGTCGAAGTGTGCCAAGACCGCGTTTGAGACAAGCAAGTCCTTGACTGCCTGGAATGTGGCCTCCTGGCGCTGGCCCCACACCCAAGGGGCCTGCTTGTCCAGGAGTCTGTGTAGGGGCTCCGCTACCGCCGCCTTGTGGGGAAGGAAGGAATGGTATAAGTTCAATAGTCCCAAGAAGGCCTGAAGTTCAGTCTTGCTCTTGGGTGCTGGGGCATCACAAATGGCCCGTACCTTGTCCCCAGTCAGGTGGACCCCTTCTGCGTCCACCATAAATCCCAGAAAGTCCACCTGAGGTACTCCTAGTAGACATTTTTCCCGCTTCACCTTGAGACCCGCCGTCTGGAAACGGTGCAGAACGGTGCGGAGTCCTCAAACTCCTCTGGTGTGGGCCCGGCAATCAACACATCATCGAAGAAGGGGGTGACGCCAGGAATCCCTTTAAGGAGCGAGTCCATTAGATTCTGGAATATGCCTGGTGCCACACTGACACCGAATTGCAGCCGCTTTACCCTGAACGCTCCTCTGTACGTCACAATCGTTTGTGCCTCTGCTGTGGCCTCATCTACTGGCAGCTGTTGATATGCTTGGGCCAAGTCCAGCTTGCCAAAAATTTTCGACCCAGCCAGGGTGGCAAGGACATGGCTGACCACTGGCACTGGGTATGCATGGGCCGTGAGGGCCTTGTTTATGGTACATTTGTAGTCTGCGCAGATTCGGACCGAACCATTAGGCTTGACGGGTGTGACAATTGGGGTTTCCCATGGGGCATTAGGCACTGGCTCCAGCACTCCTTGCTCCACGAGCCGGTCCAATTCCTCGTCTATACGGGGTTTCAGGGCGAACGGGACCCGGTGGGCCTTGAGCCTGACCGGTTGTACTGCGGGGTCAAGCTGTAGGGCAATGGGGGGGGCCGTATACTGTCCCAATTTCCCATCGAAAACCCCTGGAAATTCCTTGCATATGGCATCCACGTCCACTTGTAAGCTAGTGTGGTTCACCCCGGTGATGGCTAGCCCCAGTGGTCCAAACCATGCCAATCCCAGTAAGCTAATGTAGGGGCCCTTGACCACAAGCAAGTCCAGTTGCCGTGTCCGCCCTCGGTATTGCACCCTGAAGGTCCCCACCCCCATTGTGGGGACCATATGTTTCTGGAAGTCCCAGAGGGTAAATGGTGCCGGCCTGAGTTTGGGACCCCCAGGAGGACACAGTTTCCTTAAGGTCCTTGCCGAGATTATGGATAGAGTTGAACCCGTGTCAAGCTCCATGCGGCATGGGGCCCCCTCTATCTGTACCTCTACATAAATTTTCTCTACGTTGGGGTGGGGCAACTGGTATACCTGGAAGTCCGTGAGCTCCGTCAAGTTGCCTTGGTGCATTGGGCCCCGGGACCTGGGGCTCTTGGATTGGTCATCTGATGCCTGGCGTCGGGTGGGCCGAGCTAGACACACCCGGGCGATGTGTCCCGATTTTCTGCACTGCC
Organism: Podarcis muralis; assembly: GCF_964188315.1. Classification (NCBI taxonomy): domain Eukaryota; kingdom Metazoa; phylum Chordata; class Lepidosauria; order Squamata; family Lacertidae; genus Podarcis; species Podarcis muralis. Next base: position 1,955,455 of record NC_135665.1, on the reverse strand, counting down.
TGCATTCTGCGTTGCGGAAACGGCAGGTCCTCCTCTCGTGACTTCCCCCGCAGCTTGCGCAGTTCCCTCCTTCTCGTCGAGGCAGCTGTGGTATGTGGGCTGCTTGAGTGCGCTGCTGTACTCGGTGCACCTCCTCCCTGTCAGATCCTGGGTCGTCGGTGAGGTCTTCGTGGTGGACCCTCAGTTGGGATGGCAGGCTCGGCCGTGCCTCTTGCGTCAACCTCTTGGCAGCTTCCGTTGCCAGGGCCTCCTCCAGAGCGACCTGGAACGTTAGGTCCTTCTTAGCGTAGAGGCGTCGTTGCAGCTTCTCATCCTTCAGGCCACCGACAAGGTGGTCACGAAGCATGTTCTCCAACTCTGAGAAGTTGCAGAACCGGCCGGCTTGGCGGAGAGAGGTCACAAACCCAGTTATGGTTTCCCCAGGGGCTTGCCGCTTTGCGTAGAAGGCATTTCGACGAGCCACCACTGAGGGCTGTGGCGAAAAGTGCCCCTTCAGCTGTTCCATTATTGTTTTGTATGAAACAGTAGCGACGTCTTCAGGTGCAAGGAGAGCCCGGGCGATTTCAAACGTCTCCTCTCCGCAGACGCTGAAGAATATCGCCCTCTTCTTGGCGTCTTCTTCATCGGTGACCCCTTTGGCTTCTAGGAGGAATGTGAAACGGGAGGCGTATGCTTCCCAGTCTCCGGATGCGGGGTTGAACGGCGAGAAGCTGCTGTTGGTTGCCATTCTGAGTTCCTTGTGTCCCGGAGCTGAAGCCTGGATACACGGTGCGAGGCGGCGGTGCGGCAGGTGGCGGTGCTGTGTGTGGCAGTCAGCTCAGCGGGATCCCATCCTCGTTGCCAGTGAAATATACTCAGAGTCGCAAAGTGATTTCATGCTCTTTATTCAGCTCATAGTGGTGAGGAGGAATAAATGAAAGTCCCCTCAAAGTATCTGCTTTATATACATTATTTACACAATGGGCTGCACATGATTGGCTAATTCTGGAATTCTACTGTAAGCCAATCAGGTTGTGGATTCACTTATATCTGGAGCATAATTGGGTGGTTCCTGCCAACCAATCATACTGCTGCATTGTTCTAGGACCAATCAGACTGCTGCAGTTTGGATCCTATTCAACTCAGTACATAACACATTTCCTGCCAGGAATTCGTGAGGCAGCTCTTACAATGTGTTTCCTTTAAAAAATAAAATGGGAGTGTTGGAAGTTAGGTGAAACAAGGGAAGTTGTCATCCTCCCTTGTGACCTTTCCATGCAAATTGTAACAAATCTCTACCCCAGCAGGCACCAGATTTAGCATGAAGCTCTGACAGCCTTCTTCCTCACAAACTAACCAATCTTTTCTGTCTTTGCATGCCTTGCAAATCTGGGTGCAAGGGCTATAGAAGGCAAACATTCCAAGCTATGAAGAGGAGTGAGGGAAGAAATCCTGTGTAACAAGAATTGGAAGCGGCATGCCTTTTTTTCCAAAACTGCAACTTGAGGATGTCACTGCGGCTGTTATCACGAAAGCTCAGAATCCTGTCAATCACAGTCAGGGCCAATTTGGACAACAGTGCTCCCCACAAGGAGCCCTCAGAACACCTAACCCAGCAGGAGGCTAAGGAAAGGCTTATGCATTTTCTCTTCCTCTTATTCCAGGCTGCCTGTGCTTTCTAGCCTCACATCCCTCAACAATAGCAGGCACTGAACAAATAGAGTGCATGACAGGGACTACAGGAAATGGAGCACAGAGATAGGTGCCATCAGTATAACAACAGCCCCAAATTCCAGGTTCCTCCTGATCTTGTCCAACGACATCATATACACAGAGATGATATGTAAGAGGTGGTAATCTGACCACTCCTGAAAAAACCAACCCTGGACCCAGGGCTTTGTGACTGCTACTGCCGGCTCGCAAATACCCCATTTCCAGGACATGGGATTGGAAGGGTTGTGGTGCAACAGCTGCAATGAAACCAGTTCTCTGGACCCCTTCCAACAGGGATTCAAGCCTGGTCATGGAAATGAATTGGCCTTGGTCACCCAGATAGATGGCCTTCGTAGAGAGGACAGGAAGAATATGACCCTGCTGTTCTTACTTGGTCTTTCAGAGGTTTTTGATACCATTGACCAAGGCAAAGGCACAGCATGGGAGGGGCGAAGGGGACCATTGCCCCAGGCACAGTTTTTCCCAGGGCACGTTTTGCTCCTCACACCACCCCTGCCAGCCCCGCACTGCTTTGCCAGCGTGGGGCTGCCAGGGCATCAGGAGGATGCAATAGGCATGTGCCCTTCCCATCAGTCGGATTGGGCAGATTGGAAGGGTGCTTGCCTACCCTGCTGCACCCTCCTCACATTGCCCTCTGTGCCCCGCCCCGCCCCCCAGCACAACTGGACAAGCCCACCTCAGACACTGGGAAGATGCGCTTCGCCAGTGGACTAGGGTAGCCTCCCAAACCAACAGTGTAAGACGGATATTGGGGGCACTGTTTTGCAGTGACTAAAGTCCTGTCTCCAGAGTTGGTTTCAAATAATAGTGTTGGGTGGTTATCTCTCGGCCCCCTGACAGTTGTGCTGTGGGGTGCTCTTGGGTAGCATCCTGTCCCTGATGCTGTTGGAGAGAGAGGTTTGGAAGAGAGATTCTTTACTCTCTTATAGCAGAATTAAGCACAATGACAAGTGCTACCAAGCACATTAAAACTTGGTTAGATTTACATCTGCCCTCATCCACCTTTAAACAAACATTCTCCACAAAAATACTTAGGCTAGAATAAATCACCAACACCTAGTATTGCAAATAAGTGAAGATTTTACTCATAGAGTTTCAGGAGTTACAGCAGACAAGTCTCCATCTGTTGGCAGTAAAACAAAGATAAAATGATTCCAAATGCTTCAAAAGAAAGGACTTGGTTTCCTTGCAAAAAAAGATCATGCAATCTTTGGGTTGGCAAAATCAGGCTATGAAAATCTATTTTTGGAGAGATCCAGTTCATTTGGCTTTTCCTGCAGATGAGAGTCTTGCTGCAGCATGTTCTAGGAAGCAGAGAGAAAAGGAAAGGGGGTGGGAAGCAAAGGCTGCTGGGATCCTGTTAAGCTCCACCCGCAGGCAACTTGAGCTCTAGGTTGGATTGCTGCAATGTGCTTTGTGTGGGGCTGCCGTTTGAGGTTGACCTGGAAGCTGCAGCTAGGGTAAAGTGGGGAGCTCCATTGCTCACTGGAGCAGAATAGCAGCATCCTCTGACCCCACTGCTCCAAGATTTGTATTGGCTGTCAACTAGCTACTGGGCAAGGTCAAGGGGCTAGTTTTGGTATACAAAGCCCTATACAGCTTGGGACCAGGATACCTAAGGGGCTGCGTCCCCTATAGACAGTCAAACATGGCATTCTGCAGAAGAGGGCATCCTGCAGAGACCATCCTACCGAAAGGTCTGTTCTGCATGATGTCAGAATTGGGCTCTTTCCTTTGGAACGCCTTCCCTTTGCACAACAGACAAGCACCTTCTCTATTATTTTTTTAGCACCTGCTAAGGAAATTACTCTTTCAACAAGCCTTCTAAAATCTTAAGCCCAGTTGGTATCTGTCATGGATTTGCATGATTTTATACATGTGTTATTGTTTTAAACTGTTTTTATATTTATAATTTTAATTGTTTGCATATATACAATTGTGTTAACTGTTTTTTTATGTGTGCAACACTTTTATATATGTGCTTACATTGTAAATCGCTTCAGGATGCCACATGGGAAGCAATTCATAAATGAAATGAAATTTATAAATAATAGAGGAGATTAAGAAAAGAACTTGCAAAATATATCAAGATAGTTGACAAGCGCCATCCTTGAGTACATCCCATCGAGGAAATATCAGTGCTTAAACAGAGGAAGAACCAAGTTCTACCATGTGGCTTTGACCTAGCAAAATGCAGTCAAACTTGTAACATACTCATTCCTGCGCTACTACCAATCCATCCACACACAGCCAATTTGTGGGCGATACTTCTTGAAACTAAGCCCAGACTAGAAGGCTGTGTTTTACACATTAAATGTGCAGTTCTGACTCACCCGTTGCACAGAATTCATGTTCCTTTTCTCAGGGAGGTTCTTCCATTTTTTAGAGACTACACTTTTACAACACTTGAATGTGGCTTGAAATATGGATGCACAATAGTTCTGAACATCCCTTAGTTCTGGACATTCCTGATTCCTACCACATTGTAAGCTTTGTTAAAGTAATTTTAAACTAAGCTAAGCTTTTCCCATTCCTCGTGCCATTTTGTGAACATTTTGCTGTTGTAACATTCATTCTTATTTCTGTTAATTTTTTGAAGGCTGCATATTTCCCCTCGACAGCACTAGATCATACATCTTTCCTTGTTTTTTTTATTTTTTTAAGTGAGTAAGCTCTTCCCTGCAGCAAGTCTACTTCTCCTTTCCTATCCATTAGATGAAAATCGGAGGACAGCATCCTACTGGTGCTGGGTTGGAGTTACTGTTAATTCTCTAATCAAATCACAGCTCAAGTGTCAAGAAAAATATACAAGCAATTCTGTCTGTTAAACTAGGCAGATGACAACTTAGCTAGAAGGAGAAAGCAGCCAGAATTTGCTGGGTATTCACCACACAGAACAGTTCTGACAGATGACACTTCCCCATTGCAATGGCAACGAAGACATTCTTACATTACTGTCAGTGCTGTGGAAAAGCTTTTTAAGATCTCTCCTGCAATTGGTTGGCGTCAATGCAAATTGAGAGCCACCTGCCTGCTAGATGTCCACCTTTCCACTTCACTCCCCTTGGCTCTTCCACTGCAGAGCCCTAGGCTCTAGGCTTCTTCACATGGCACAAACATTCTAGGGATGAAAATGCCCATCCTGGCATCCAGTAAAAGGTGGTGGGTATGTTTAAGGGTATGTGTCTGATATCAGACAGACGGAGTCAGTGCTAGCAGGAGCTGATCAGGAAGACGAAACAGTCATTCGTGTGCTATGGATTTTGGAGGGAGCATTTGCTGAGCCCTTTCATGGGTGCTATAGGAGGCACTGGTGGGAACAGCTCAGAATGCAGGCACCACTCCGGTGACTCCGGCATAGGTAAATGAGCCATTAAAATGTCTGTCCTTTGGCTCTGCCCGTCATTTCACCCTACCAGGTCAGAGTTTGATCTGAGCATGGTCATTATCACTCTTTTGATTCATGTCATGCCTGTGTACCTTGGGCCTGGCATTAGTGTTTGGCATTTCTAGGTATCTGTCAATGTCCATCGCTGAATAGAGTGAGAGGAGTTAGCCTGTTTCTGCTCCCCCACAGAAACCAGCCAGCTCTGCACAGCCCCCAAATGTCTGGAAAAGGCAGTGGGACTAGGACAGTGGGACAATGCTCTTGTTGAAAAATGGGAAATGGTCCCAGAGGCCCCTAAGATGAAGCAGAAACTACTGGGTTGATCTCCCATTTCCTTATTAGAGAAGCACCTAGCAACAGCAGAGGATGATACTTCATACCCTCCAACATTTCTCCGATGAAAACAGGGATGTCCCATTCCATGACGACCTACTGTATACCCTAGCCACTCTGGGCAGCTTCCAACATATATAAAAACATAATAAAACATTAAAAATCCTTCCCTATACAGGATTGCCTTCAGACAGCTTGGGGGGTTGGATAACTCCATACCCTCCAACATTTCTCCAATGAAAATAGGGACATCCAAAGGAAAAGCAGGATATTCTGGAATCAAATCAGAAACTGGGAGAGCTATAAATCAGGGACATCTAAGGAAAATAGCGACACTTGGAAAGTCTGACACTTTTGCACTCCTTTGGGCCCTTCCAGCATCCAACTCCATATTTCAAAGTGTTAATATCACAATAAGTTAAGCAAAACCAAAAGAAATACATGACATTTCTTTCCTCTTCTGACACTGGGTGCTGCTCTCATTGGGAAATAGGGGACTCCACCACCACCCCAGTGTTATTACAGGAACAATGGAGGTGATCAGAAAGAGTGGAGCCTGAAAGAGTGAGCCTTTCACTTTGCTTCCTTCAGCCCCTTTGTCTAGGAAACTAGAGATTGCCTTGGGAAGTGTAGCAGGTGGTTGAGTGACAATGCAGCCTCCACGCATCTTAATGGGGGATGAGCGAACATAGGTAGGACCCCACTGTATACATTAGAGTTCATTCTAGAAACTTTATATTATTGAAGTTATTCACAGGGTTGCGTCAAGTTTTTGAGGCTCATGTGATATAAATGCAAACCACTTTTGTCTGTTCATCACACTTTTCATGTGCAGCCACTGTATTTAAAAATGCCACCTCCTCTTTCCATTATTGACTGTCATCTGCTTCCACTGACTTGGCAAACCCACAGGAAGGCTTTGATCATGTTCAGACGGGGGGGGGGGGGAGGGAAAGAACCGTATTCTGTTCACCCTTCTTCATGTGAATGGATTATCTTCTGTATGAATACTGTTGCCACATTAGTACCCAAATATTCATAATTAATTTCTGGAAGTATCCATGTTTTGATTTCTGCTTCAAAGGGATTCTTTCAAAGCAGTTTTCTTTGCTGCTTTTATCATACCCGAATGATCTGCAGCCTAAGTTCTAGAGATGCTCTTTTGAAATGAAGGGCTTTCCCCTAACATCAGTGCACTAGGAGAAACACTGGGCACGATCCAGCCAAGTTAAGCATTAAGCCCGACTAAACTCAGTGAGAGTGCACGGATCAGTGGCAGTTAGAATTGCTTTCCTTTGAATGGACCGTCCCCATAATGAATATGTTCTTTTGTATGACCTTGGTTAGTCTCTCTCCCCACCATGCCCCAATATTTACTCAACCTCAATCTTGGTTTTTGTGTTTCCTTTGTAGGTGTAAAGCTAAAGGAATTTGTCAGGGGGCTGCCAGCTTTCAGAACCAACACACATGGCAAAAACTGCAAGTCTACAATAAATGAGAAGTGACTTCACAGAGACAATTTGATTTATACTACCCCCCCCCCACACACAAATTTTCCAAGTTCTTAAATTCTAGCAACACTAAAGCAATTTATTCTGCTTGCAAAGGATGATTTATTCCAAGTATTGTTGTGGCATTGCATAAAGCATTACACATATGCAGGGCTGGCCCAAGACATTTCGTTGCCTGAGGCAGAGCACCAAATGGCATCCAGCAACCACCCACCCACCGATCAAGTCGTGGTGTAAAGGATCCAAGGCCAGCCAAGTTATTTTGGCACCTGGGTCTGAACATCCCACAAGAACCTCTCCCCCTCCCTGGCAGAAAAACACAACAATAATAAATAAAATAACTCACAATTTTCTGCCTTTTCATAGCACCCAAAATCCACAGAAGTTGACTAGACCATGAAGGTTATGCCACAATAAATTTCTTAGTCGTTTTAAAGTACTACTAGCTTCTTGTTCTGAAATCCAAATTGTGAACACAGGAACACAGTATTAATTTTAAAGGTTTACCGTATTTTTCGCTCTATAGGACGCACTTTTTCCCCTCCAAAAATGAAGGGGAAATGTGTGTGCGTCCTATGGAGCAAATGCAGGCTTCAGGAAGCTATCCGCAAGCATTCGGAGCGCGGCGGGAGTGCCCGCCGGGCTCCGAAGGCTTGTGGATAGCAGCCTTTTTACATATTTAACAGCACTGGGGAGAAAACAGGATGATGTGGAACCCCATAGCAAAAGTGCCAGGGGGCTGAGGAACACTCACCCAGCGCTACTCTCTGGACATGAGTCTGAAGATACAGATGGAACCACCGTAATTCAGTGCCACGACCAACTTTGCAAAGCGAGGGGTGTTGGTGACCAGTCTATAGTTATTACACTGGGGCTAGAGTGGGTTTTTTAGAAGTGGACGCACCACCACCTCTTTAAAGACAGTAGACTCCACTCCATCATGCAAGTATCTGCTTACCACACCTCTGACCCATTCATTCACCCCACTCCAGCTAGCTTTAATAAGCCAGAGTGAGCAGGTATGCTGTCCACATCATCAGGCTGCATTGACTGAAACTGATCCCACAACACGGAGCTCGACATTGCATTGGACATCTCAGTTGGCCCTGTCACACTTGCAGCACCTCAACTGTCATCCAGTTACAGTTGGTCACCACGTGCTCCAGAGGTCCACCTTGCTGGACAGGAACAACCAACCTCCAGACCACATGAAACAACTCTGCCAGACAGTTTCCCAAGGATGCCATAGGGGCAATGAAGGAGGATCTCTTTTCTTCCCTCACTGCTACATAGTAGGCCCATTTATGAGCTGGAACATGTGCTCAGTCAGCTCCTGAGAGAGATTTACACCACTTACACTCCAACCCCTGCCCAATCTGTTTCATCAATCACAGCTCCTCATTATACCAAGGACCAAAATGGATTCCACAGCACCAGAGGGGGCGATCATGTCAATTGCCCTTGTACACAGTAGTGACATGGAAATCCAATCTACTAGTAAACATTGCAGGACAGACTTATCCCACATGCTTTGTACCCATAGCTGCTGCAGCTACATCACCTTTGCAGCCCATGGCTATGAACAGTTATGGGCCTAAGTTACTTGATCTGTCAAAATGATTTTTTATTGAAAGGGGGTGATTCAATGAGCTAATATTAAAATATTGCTTCTTTTGATAAATCAACAGTTGGCATTTTTCTGGTTCCATACCACAGCTTGTACTAAGTGAAGAAACAAAGTCATTGCCAGGAATATCAACTCACAGATACAAATACAACTGTTGAAATATCCAAGCTCTGAAACTTGCCACTGCCTCTGCTCTGTTTCCAGCTACTGGCATAGGAGCAAGTGATTACTAGGGTGATGGATTATCCGAGAAGGTCTAAAGTTCACAGGACAATAGTTCTTTGCATTTATGCTGAAGGGAATGGATGGACTTTTCCACATATATCCTGAATTTCAACAAGTAGCATTTTGGAATTAAAAGCCAGCAACAATGTGCTGCAGCAGTCATTGGATGAAACATAATTCAACCACAAAGCAGCTGGAACTGGAAGGGGCATAAGATAGTTGATGCCCTATACTCTTCTCACCCCCAGAGGCAGAATGTGGTGACTACTTCAGTTGACGAATGCTGGCAGTGGGGAGCAGGGGCAGCTATCTGGTTGTTCCTGCTGAGCCCCCTGGCTCTTTCCTTCTGTAGGAGGACCCACCGCTGTGTGCCCTAGCCTGTGCCTCCAGAGCTAGCCTGCTGCCCTCAGGCCTGGTGGAGTAAAATTTAACAGCCACTCTCGGCAGCTTCTGCATGCAGAAAGTGGGTGGGAGTGGTATAATTGGAGCAAACACAAATCTGTGGAAAAGCTAAATTGCCATTTCTTGCGCTTCAGCTTTAAAGAGAGAGTTTTTACAGGGAAAGGTGGGACATGGAACTGCAAAGCATGGACCTGTGCAGAGCAACAGGTGTGTTTCCAAGCACAATTCAAAGGGTTGGTGCTGACCTTTAAAGCCCTCAACAGCCTCAGCTCTGTATACCTGGAGGAGCGTCTCCACCCCCATCGTTCTGCCCGGACACCGAGGTCCAGCGCCAAGGGCCTTCTGGTGGTTCCCTCCCTGTGAGAAGCAAAGCTGCAGGAAACCAGGCAGAGGATCTTCTCGGTAGTGGCGCCTGCCCTGTGGAACACACTCCCATCAGAAGTCAAGGAAATAAACAACCACCTGACTTTTAGAAGACATCTGAAGGCAGCCCTGTTTAGGGAAGTTTTTTTAAATTTATTGTTTTATCCTGTTTTTACTATTCTTCTGGGAGCCGCACAAAGTGGCTGGGGAATAAATGTGCCAGATGCGCGGGGTATAAATAATAAAATTGTTGTTGTTGTTAGGATAAGTCTTAGATTCCGATCACAGATGGTACTCATCATCTTTGCCATGGGATGTGCCAAGCAAAGGAAAACACGGAGCTGGAACAAGGAGTTGTTTGCCATATGCAGGGTCCCAAGAGGTCCAGGAGAGCCAAAAAGGTCCCTCTCCCTCTCCCCAGTCCAAACCATCCACTACTAGGGCACCAACCAATCCTGTTTCCATTCCATAACTGGATTAAAATGGATCTAAATGGTCACTTTTCTCTAAGACTGTCTGGAAGAGACTGCAAACCTTAAGGTGACCTTCCTCAGATGGTGAGAACAGTAAATTGAGTTCAGTTCCTGACAATTATTTATGATATTTGCTACAGTTTATAAACAGTAAAAGTATCCTCATCGCAATACAACGTAGAAATGGAGCTGCATTTGTGAAGTGTTTTGGGGGAAGGTTGGTGGGGGGAGGGGAGTCAAATAAAAGGCATGCAATGCTGACCTAATTAAGACTGCTAGACTGCAATGAGGTTCCAGAATCCAAATAAGCAGACGAGAATAGATTAAGCTCTGCCATTTCACTGTTGACTGAGTAATAGACCACACATTTCATTTACAGGTGATTTGCACAAAAACAGGATTTTGTGCCAGCACTCAGTTAGAAGAGCTAATTAATAAAAATATTTTAAAAGGATAAGACGCAACAGAGTTGATAAGCCAGTAGTACTGTATAAAATCCAGATGTGTCATTTGCAGCTCCTTGTAAAGAGTAGATCTCCCTGGTAAATGTTGGTGTTACAGTTCATCTCTTGATTTCGTAGGCCTTTACATGAACTTTACAGGTAGGCCCTTTACATGAACTAGGAATAAACCAGGAAGTCTCTGATTAAACAGTGTTTCCCCTTTTGTCAAAATTGGGAATCTATGGTTAGCATAAACCAGGATCTTAAACCAACTGACAGCTATGAAGGGAAGAGTGATCCTTCACATCTCATTGCTCAGTCAAGCTAGGTTCACCTGAAGTGGGCCGTATGGTCCTCTGCTCTTAAAACCTATCTAATGTGAAAGTGGGTGAGCTGAATAGGATACCAGCTCAGGCTGCAGTCCTATACATCTGGGGTGGTAAACTTCAGCCCTAGGGCAAAAGGTGATCCTCAAGCCCTCATGGCTCTTCCCCACGCCCAGCACTTTTCACTGACTCTGCTTGGCAGCTTCCTGGAGGGCTTTTGCCCCAGTGGAATGTCTCTTACTTGCTTGACTAGAGGCTGGTAAGAAGTGTGTGTGTATACATATTTTTTGCAGATGGAATGTCACCTACTAAAAACAGGTAAGAGACACCTCAATTGCTCCTCCCACTTTGCCTTTGACCGCCCCAATTGCTGACATGCAGTACTCCAGAAGGGAATGTGCCCCTCAGGCTTTAAAAGGTTCCCCACCAAGCAGGCATGCCTAGAATTGCACTGCAAGTGGTCTTGCACTCGCTTCCACCTTGCAACCACAGTAGCAACCATGCAACTGCATTAAAGCATCTAAACTCTGCAAGATCCCAAGTAAGAGCCAGTGTGGTGTAGTGGTTAAGAGCGGTAGTCTCGTAATCTGGGGAACCGGGTTCACGTCTCTGCTCCTTCACATGCAGCTGCTGGGTGACCTTGGGCCAGTCACACTTCTCTGAAGTCTCTCAGCCCCACCCACCTCACAGAGTGTTTGTTGTGGGGGAGGAAGGGAAAGGAGAATGTTAGCCGCTTTGAGACTCCTGAAGGGAGTGAAAGGCGGGATATCAAATCCAAACTCTTCTAAGGCAAATATGGGGTGTGGCATGGGAGATGCAATGGAATTGTGTTCGTGATCATGTCTGAATAATGGTTTCTAGAGTTAGGATAGGATACTGTTGCTTACTGATTATCTTCCTTTTCACCATTGTATTCCTTCTTCCCTCAGCGGAGTTCAAGGTGCCATGTTGTTGTTTAGTCGTTTAGTCGTGTCCGACTCTTCGTGACCCCATGGACCAGAGCACGCCAGGCACTTCTGTCCTCCACTGCCTCCCGCAGTTTGGTCAGACTCATGCTGGTAGCTTTGAGAACACTGTCCCATCATCTCGTCCTCTGCCGTCCCCTTCTCCTTGTGCCCTCCATCTTTCCCAACATCAGGGTCTTTTCCAGGGAGTCTTCTCTTCTCATGAGGTGGCCAAAGTCTTGGAGCCTCAGCTTCAGGATCTGTCCTTCCAGTGAGCACTCAGGGCTGATTTCCTTCAGAATGGAAAGGTTTGATCTTGCAGTCCATGGGACTCTCAAGAGTCTCCTCCAGCACCATAATTCAAAAGCATCCATTCTTCGGCGATCAGCCTTCTTTATGGTCCAGCTCTCACTTCCATACATCACTACTGGTCAAGGTGCCATACACAGGGTTATTCCATTTCCTCCTCACAACCACCTGAATAAATTACAATAAGAAATAATGACGTACCCAAGATCATCCAATGAGCTTTTAGCACCACCTTGGCCACTGAGTCTTCTTTGTGCAACCACATGCTGCGTATGGTTGTCTGCAGAGACATTCCAGTGAGGGAGCACTTGCTCATGCCTGGGAGCTCCACACAATCAGGACACCTGCCCAACCCGAGTCGTGTGGTGCTCCTACACGAGCAGGTGTCCATGTGCTGGAACTTCTCTGCAGACCACTATCCCATCCCGTCATTGCAGGAAGACCTGGTGGTGGGGCAAGGCTGAAAGTGCAGCCCTGCTCTGCTGTCAATGCAAATATGCCCTGCACACTTGTTAACACATGAGACTCTTGAGATGTAGAAATGTGGAGCTGTAGAGCTTTTTAGCAATGACCTCCCTAGCTATAATCTCCTAAAGGGAGGCCTGTAGAAAACACAGAAATGCACTATTGACACTTAGTCAGCAGAAGTTGGGCATATTGTTTGAGGAACTGTCATGTCAAACTTTGAAGAGGTAGAAGCAAATTTGGAGACCTATGAAACCAGTCAGGCTGTGTAAGAAACTGGGCTGCAAACAGTCCTGTGTGAAGCTCATGCCTTCCCATTATCTCCATCCTGTAGTTCAAGCTTCAAATAGGTAAGAGGACCACTTTCCCCCATTACTCCATCTAAGTTACTCTGTGGATGTCCTTGTGGCTATTTTATAGGTTTGTCAAATCCATGAGAGATGTGCATGTGCTAGCCTGTTCTCACAGATGGCACTAGTATCTTCTCCTGGCGACGGGCTGAAAGGAGCAAATTCTGAAAATGTTGCATTATCTCCTCGTTTAGGAGGAGAGCGTTTAGGGACTGTAATTAAGGAGGTGCTGGAAGGTTTTTACATCACGTTTTTCAAGAAAGGTTTTGCAATATTGTTCTGTTTGGAGAAGTGCTATCCCTTTTGATCGTTCTCCCCGCCCCCCGCCCCCAAAAACGTCTGGCTGAAAAACACCACTCACTCTCCACCCCCGCCCGCCTGCCTGTGTGCTTAGGCCGCCCGAATGGAGCATCCTTCCCTTCCCCGTCCCCCACGATTCCTCTGCATCTGCCCACATTTCAACTCCCGCCCGTCCTCCTCGGAGGCTCCGCAGCGCCGCCTGGAAGCGCGTCTCGGGCCCGCCTGGCCGGAGCTCCGCGCTCGGCGGCCTCTCTTTGCAGCCTGGCCGCGAGAAGGGCTCCGGAGGAGGGATCTCCCTTCCAGGCCATTCCTCCGCCGTCCCTGCGGAGAGGCAAGGGACCTTCCCCCCGCCCGGGAAGGGGGCGCCAGGCGAGCGGCAGAGCCCGGCCTCGGAGCCCCCCGCCTCCCTCCCTCCCTCCCTCCTCGGGGGCGCGCGCGCGGCACTGCGGGGGCGCCTGCGCAGAGGGAGGGGCGGGGGCCTCTCGCGCGGCGGAGTCTGCGAGGCGAAGGGCGGGGCTGGCCAAGGAGGGAACAGAGGGTTATTCGAGGTGAAGCGGGGCGGAGTCGCGCCGAGGGGGCGGGGCGGGGGCGGGGCCGGGGAGGGAAGACGAGGCGCCGAGAGAAGCGTGTGCCCCATTCCTCGCCGCTTGGCCGCGGGACCCGCACTGCTCTCTCGGGTGGTTCTGGGGCTCGGCAAGGGGGTCGTGCCCATGGGGCACGTGTCAGGTCACCTCCAGCGGGGGCTGCGGGGGACCAACGTGGGGATCTGGTGACTGAAGCGAGGCAGCGTCTCTGATGCGGGGGGGGGGGGGCGGGGGGGAGGATGGAACAAAGTGTTCGAAAATCCAGCCCCAGGAAGCGCATCCCTCTGACTCACAGGGAAAAGCTGCAGGCAGGAGCAGCAGCAAAAACAGCCCCCGTCACGGCCAGTGTGTCATTTGCGTACATGCGTGCTACGGGGGGGGGGCGGCCTTTTTCTTAAGAGGAGGGCCCTGTGGTGCCCCCCAGCGTGTACTGCTAGGTCTAATCGTGCTATTTATAAATATGTACCAGCCCGGGTTTATTTATTTCTCTCTCTCTCTTAAGCCCGCGTGGGCGGCGTATCCTGAAGCCCCCTCCCCCCCCCCGCAAGTAGGTGGCTGCGCGCGTGAGAAAGCGAGGGGGGAGCGGCCTCCTCTTCCTCGCAAGCAAACCACCCGCTCTCCACGCATTCGCCCTCCCTGGGAGCTGTTATGGGGGGGGGGGGCGGAGAGGGTGTGGGAGGCACCTGATTGCAATACTTCATTTATGCCGAGCAAACGTGCCAGGCTGTCAGATCTTGCATTTGCCTTTAAAAATAAAAAGTACAGGGAGCCCCGCGGGGGGTCGAAAAGAAGGTCTGCAGCAGCTTCCCCGGCGCCCCAGGGCGAAAAAAGGGAAGCGGTGATCCGGCGTTTCCTCCGACTGACATGCAGGCTGATGACGGCCGGGGCCAGAAGTCACGCAGCCCCCCCCCTTTTGCTCCCCCCTCCACCCCACCCCTGCCTGCCTGTCTCTGAGGTGGAGGTGCTAATTTCAGTGCAGCTCACGTGGGTCCGGGCTCCCTGCGCTTCCTGCACGAGCTGGGGGCGGGCTTACCAGCCCCCAATCTAGGGCAGTTTGTTCAACTGCAGTAAAGGGAGCTCGATGTTCCAGCAGCGAAGGGATTTCTGAGAACTGGGACTGTGTCCTCAGATGAACTCTCCTCCTCCTCCTCCTCCCCCTCCCTTCTGCTGCCTGCAGAACAGCTTTAAAAGGGCGATGTCTGTACTTTTGCCTGAGCAGCGCGTGGCTTCGGTGCACGTACATCTGCAGCCTGCAGTGCAGTCGCTTGGTGCGGCCCCACCACCATTCGCTCTGCATTAAAGAGGCGAAGGCTGCTGAAGTTCGGCAAACAAAGTTGTGTGGAGGGGCTCGGGGACGCTTCGGGGACCTCAACTTCTCCGTGTTGTAAGAAACGTGGTACACGTAGCCAGTTCCCTATACTGTACGTGCAAGCAGCCGAATACTTGCTCACATCCCTCGATGTGGAGAATTGTTCTTCCTGTAAGGCAGAGAGCACCGTTTCAGCCCTCCCACCACTTCGCCGCCCCTCCCCGCCTCCGCTTGCTGCAGATTTCCTGTACAGAGTACATTTCCTAAAATGTGTCATTAGCAGAAGAGTTGTACTAGGGCAGTTCTGAAGAGCCTTGCATCCCTTCATAATGCCTCGCCTCACTCAAGACAGACAACAGGATCAATTCCCTCTTTGTCTCTTCATCTCACATTCTTCGGTTCTTGCCCACCCACCCAACGCCTTGGAATGTTCAGGCCTCACCCACTTTTTATTCATATCCCTTCCTAGGACCTTCAGATAGGGGAAAGCTGCTAGATTCCTCATGTGTTTCCTGCATGTCCTCCTGTGCTAGTAAACACGTCAAAGTTGAATATGTCAAAGGGGTTTTTAGAATAAGCACCACTCAGTGGATAATACTGGTGACAAGGCCAAATGCAGGGGCAGGTGACCCCAGGAACCACCTGCTGTGTTGAGCCAGGGGTTTGCAGGGACACCTGCTATCCTCTATCAAACAAAGTCAAGGCGCTGCCCTCCACATGTTGTTGGACCATAACTCGCATGATCCCTGACTATTGGGCATGCTGGCTGAAGCTGATGGGACCAGGAGTGCATCAACCTCTGGAGAGCACCGTGTCTGCTCTCTACAGGCTATCTAGTCAACTATCCACTCAAAAGCAGAAACAAAGGGCTCAGGCCAGTCCTGGGGAATCTGTCCCTCCCCATCCCACCTGCAGGGCTCCAACTTCCATCAGCCACAGCTAGCATGGCCAAAGGTCAGGCAGGATGGGAGTTGGAGTCCAACAAAATCCGTAGGGCTAAAGGTTAATCACTTCAGGTATAAATAGTTTACATGGCATGATCCTAGCATGCAAATTTATTCCCTTAAATCATGTCTGCAAATCACAGAACTCATTAAATGGGGGGTGTATGCGTAATTAAAATAAGGTATTTGAAATTAGAGGAGGGTGCACAAAGGATGGTTCTTGCCCAGGGGGCCATTGAGTGTTGGGCCAACACTGATAGCTGAATATGGCCAAACGCTCTCTCTCTGTCACTGGCTTTGGCCTTTGGCTTCACATTCCCAACTCTAAAAGGAGAATAATAGGCTCGTTCATGAGGATACTGTAAGACTGAGCTAATACTTCAATGTGAAATAGCATCTGAGACATAAACCTCACTATTTTACCTACCAAACACCAGGGCACCTTGTTTCACTTTATTTTTAGTTCTCTTTCAGCATCCTAGTACTAATACTATTCTATTTATTATATACTTACATTTATTTTAGGTTGTCAATTACATGTTTACTAATATGTGGACAGACAGCTGGGTGCCCTACCATGTGAGGAGAGGATGGCCTTGGACTTGTATGTGGGAGGGTAACACAAGAGTGTTCATATAGTAGATCTTCACTCTCACCCCTGCTCAGGTGGGGAGGGGGGGGCATTTTGTGGATGGCCTCAGGTGCCAAAATGTCTTGAGCCAGTCCTGCACTTTTACCTCAGGTCTTGTGTGTGGAAAGAATGCTGCTCTAAACCTAAAATTGTATTGGGGTTTTGTCTGTTACATTGCAATATCTCCTTTCACATATCATAAACATAAAATTTTATTACGGCCATAGGCCCATACAAGTAAAAACAACACATAAATAACAGCTTGTGCACGTGGGAAAAAACAGCCGCTAAAACAACACTATAACAATAAAATGCTATAAGATGGAATGGCATACTACGCCATTAATTAGCTTGAAGTGCTCCTTGGCGTCGCTTTTGGGTAAAGACAGCGACCAGGAACCTAGCCACTTTCAGGGTCGTGTGGGTATCCTTATCCTGCAAGATTTGGGCAAGGTGGAATTTTGGTGGGGTACTCTCTAGTTTCTGTATGATTGATCCCAACAAATTTGCCCGTGGCACATTGAACAAGGGGCAAGTGAACATAATGTGCTGGAGCGACTCCGGCGTCTCCTTATCACATTCGCACATGGCGGAGGCTTGGCCCTTTGAGAATCTATGTCTCAGGACATTGGAGGGAAAAACGTTAAACCTCGCTTTGGTGAAGGCCAGTCTATGGGCAACAGACGAAAGGGAGGAGAGGTATGATGGAACGCAGTAAGTTAAAGTGATACCAATGTTCTGGGGCGAACAAACACCTCCCCCCAGCGTATAATTTCGCTGTAAGTCGATGTCAGCCTTTCACATATCAGTAGTGTAAGAAATGGAGCTGTCTGGGCCAACTCTGTACTGATAGCTGTGAATGATCACTTCAGAAAATTCAACTGCCCATATTAAATCCTCAGGCTCTCTCAGGCTGCATCCACATTAACTCATTTGTAACACAAATTGTAGCTACACTCAATATGCCAGCAAATGTGGAAAAAATCAGCAGTGGCCAAAGGATTGGAGAAGATCAGTTTACATCCCAATCCCAAAAAAGGGCAGTGCCAAAGAATGCTCCAACTACCGCACAATTGCGTTCATTTCACATGCTAGCAAGGTTATGCTCAGAATTCTACAAGGCAGGCTAAAGCAGTATGTGGACCGAGAACTCCCAGAAGTACAAGCTGGATTTCAAAGGGGCAGAGGAACCAGAGACCAAATTGCAAACATGCGCTGGATTATGGAGAAAGCCAGAGAGTTCCAGAAAAACATTTACAGTCATACCTCTTGTTATGTCCGCTTCATGTTACGTTCTTTCAGGATATGTCCCACGGCGACCCAGAGGTACTGGAAAGGGTTACTTCCGGGTTTCGCCGCTCGTGCATGCGCAGACGCGCAAAATGATGCCGCGCGCATGCGCAGAAGTGGCAAATCGTGACCTGCGCACGCACAGATGCGGGTTGCGTTCTGCTCATGTTGCGAACGGGGCTCCGGAACGAATCCCATTTGCAACCAGAGGTACCACTGTACTTCTGCTTCATTGACTATGCAAAAGCCTTTGACTGCATGGACCACAGCAAACTATGGCAAGTTCTTAAAGAAATGGGAGTGCCTGATCACCACATCTGTCTCCTGATAAATCTCTATATGAGACAAGAAGCAACAGTTAGCTGGGTATGGAACAACTGATTGGTTCAAAATTGGGAAAGGAGTATGACAAGGCTGTATATTGTCTCCCTGCTTATTCAACTTATATGCAGAATACATCATGGGAAAGGCTGGACTGGATGAATCCCAAGCTGGAATTAAGAGTGCCAGAAGAAATATCAACAACCTCAGATATGCAGATGACACAACCTTGATGGTAGAAAGTGAGGAATTAAAGAACCTCTTAATGAGGGTGAAAGAGGAGAGCGCAAAATATAGTCTGAAGCTCAACATCAAAAAAAAACGAAGATCATGGCCACTGGGCCCATCACCTCCTGGCAAATAGAAGGGGAAGAAATGGAAGTAGTGACAGATTTTACCTTTTTTGGCTCCCTGATCACCGCAGATGGTGACAGCAGTCACAAAATTTAAAAACGCCTGCTTCTTGGGAGAAAAGCGATGATAAACCTAGATAGCATCTCAAAAAGCCTTGTTGAAAAAGATCTATATACTGAAAGCTATGGTTTCCCCAGTAGTGATGTATGGAAGTGAGAGCTGGACCACAAAGAAGGCTGACCGCCAGAAAATTGATGCTTTTGAATTGTGGTGCTGGAGGAGACTCTTGAGAGTCCCATGGACTGCAAAAAGATCAAACCTCTCCATTCTGAAGGAAATCAGCCCTGAGTGCTCACTGGAAGGAAAGATTCTGAAGCTGAGGCTCCAATACTTTGGCCACCTCATGAGAAGAGAAGACTCTCTGGAAAGAAAAGCTCTGATGTTGGCTAAGATTGAGGGCACAAGGAGAAGGGAATGACAGAAGACGAGATGGTTGGACAGTGTTATAGAAGCGACCAACATGAATTTGATGAAACTCCGGGAGGCATTGGAAGACAGGAGTCCCTGGCGTGCTCTGGTCCACAGGTTCACGAGGAGTTGGACATGACTAATCAACTAAACAATAAAGCACAAAAATATGCAATAGTTCTAGACTCCATGAGGACCACAAACAAAAAAACAAGCACTCGGTCTCCATTGATTCTAGAATAAGATGTCATGTGTACATCGCCTGATGGAGACCAGCTCTTTCCAAAGGCCACACAATCAGCCTAGAAACTCCCCATGTTGAGTTGATGAAGTGAAATATGGAAATATCCTTTAGTCAGAGTAGAAACTACCAGAGCAAGGTCCAAGTTTATTATGACAGCTTTTCTTTTAAAATTGTGCTCTTTCCTACAGGGTGTAACTTTGTTAGCTGGAACATGTTCTGTAATATATATTTTTAATGTGATTTTCTTAGCTGAAACTATGAGCTGTCTGTATTACTAAGGCACTTACTACATTGCTATTTAAACACCATTGGATGCATTCTGAACTCAGATTCCTCTGACCTATTTTGAATGCTCTGAAACCTAGACTACCTTCCATCACACAAAGCCAATGGATCCTAGAAAGCAGTTGAAACAGAAAGCTGTCTTTTTTCTGATTAATAATAAATACAGTGCAAAGTATACATGCAGTTATAGCTAAATGATTTAAAGGTCAAGCAAGAAAAAAACCCCTATGCCCGAAAGTAGCAAAGCTCTTGATACTTAGAATTTTTTTAACACTTTTCCTTGTCGCTGGCTAAATCTAGCCGGAGTAGTCGTATCTGCCCACCAAGAACTTGATGCCTCTTCACCAATAAGCATTTTGAACTGTCACTGAAGGTTCAGACTGAAAGACCTTGCACACACTCAGAACACCATAGAAGCCCCTTGTGATAATGTGGTTTTTACATATTCTTTAGCATTGCTGAAATATCAGTGTTAAAACTGTGTAAAATTTCAGAAGATAAATATATCAGATTATTAAAATTTCACCATCCACTATGAAAGGAAATTTCAGTCCAACATCAATTTTATCCAATATTCAAAAGCCTGTTGTCAGAAAATAAAAACACATTTTAGATATTCTGCATTTATTTTATGATTCAGCCCTTGTTGAATAAGTAATGAAAGCAAAATCAACCAGGAGAACCATATACAATAACAGTTCATTTAATTTTTCAAACTTTTCAGTCTGAATAGATAAGAATCATACCACTTCTGAAAAGTTCTCAGGATTTAGTTTAGCACATCCTACATAGCTATTATAAGGTGTCATAAAGGCTGCAATCCAATGCCATTTACCTAGAAGTTAGTCCCACTGAATCCAATGGGAGTTACTTCTGAGTAGCCATGCATAGACTTGCACTGTAATACTTTGATATACAATATTTAATATTTATACATTAGTTTCAGTTCCAAACTGTTGGATATATTATGTCTTAATCTCCTAAATAAGACACAGTCACTCTCCTTTGGAATTTATCTTGAAAGTGGGCTTAACAGTCTTGAGCAAGAGGGCAAGCAACACTCATCCTAGATAATTTTACATTAACCCATTCTCCATTGGATGATATTCAATTATGGCATTCTGCTTGCACAACAGGACTTCCCCTTTCTCTCCTTCCCTCTTCAGTCCCCCCTCCGGGTCATATGCTCTGGAGAGTTGGGGGACACACTAAAGAGCTGATGGGGGGCAGAGGGGAAGAAGGAGGAGAGGACCTGCTACATACGCTGGTGCAACATTGGATCTCACCCATATATTCTTTAGTTCATTCTTTAATTTTATGTCATTTGGATTTTTCTAATTCTTGACATGTTAGTTTATCCATGTCTCATTTCAGCCCTTCTGTTTTTTAAAATAATTGGCTCAACTTATGCTCTCTGTTTAGAAATATATCTTTACTTCTTTGTTACTCTTTTGCTATTGAATAATGAATCCTTTTCCTATTCAATTTAGGAGTCTGTAACTAACTTTTATTTACATTTTTCTTTACTTTTACTTCCTCCTCCTCCTCCTGATGCCTAGCATACTTGCCTCTGAGAACTGGTTGAATGGATTTCTTTCAGCACTGAAGAAATCCTGTAAACCTTTTTATTTTATATATACCCGATTACATTCCCTTGTATCTTTTATCTTTGATTGTCTTCCCTTATATCTTTCTTCTTTCCTTCTTCTTCCTCTTCATTTTGTGTGGCCAATGAGATCTGGACAGAGTTTCTTTGTAACTAGTATTTATTGTTTGCTTGCTTGCTTGGTTTCCTGAAACTACAGATTCTTGAAGCCTATAGAAGAGCGTACAGAGATGGAAAAGTCAGGAGGTTTTGCTCCTAGCACCACAGATGCAAGAATTGAAAAGTCCAGGAGTTTCTTCTATCCTTTGTGCATGGTAAAGGAAGCAGAAAGAAAATGAAGGTTTGCCTTACATCACACTGCCTTCTTATCTCTCTGAACCCCAACATATTTTGCTGAAAGACTAAGAAGAAGTCAAACTGTCAGAGAGGCACTGTGAGATGGGCCTGTGAATTCATGGGGCAAGTCCATTATATTTCAGGCTCCACTACCCCATCTGTAAAGGTTGCTGGGAAGATACATAAAACAGGAAATGCATCTGCACTAACCTCAGGTATGCTCTGTACATCTAAATGAATGAAGGGGGAAGCTGTTAACTCTCTCTTGGTTCACATTTATCTGGAACTTGCTTGTATTCTATAAGAATAAAGAATGTTCTTTTCCCTTCCCTCCCATTTACTCTCACAGTGTCCCTGCCTTTATTCAAGAATGGCACTCTGACCTGAATGCTGATCTGTTTGTCACTCCTTTACCCTAAGGTCACTATAGTCCTCTTTTTTGTCCCTCCACTAGAGGCAGCTTATGGTTTGTTTTCTTCATTCTGGTCAGGGACGCAAGCAGCCATCTCAAAGTCCTTTCATGACTTGAACTTCATCTCAAGCAAAAGCTGTTGGTTGTGCTCAGTGTCTACACAAGAGACTTTGCCACAACGGGAGCACCCGTCCATTAGTTAACTGATTAGCTAATAAGCACCTGTGACAGCAAAGCCAGACCAGCATCTGGAGATGCAGTCCCTCAGAATTCCACCAGAGGGCTGGAGCCTCTCTCTGATTTGCTCCCAAGACAGCCAGTCAGAGGGAGGCGGAGCCAGCACTTTTGGAGGGAAAATAAAAGAAGCCATTTCTGAGGGACAGACTTAGATAGGGCTTGATTTAGATGAGACATAGGGCTCAGGTTGAGAGATAGGGATCAGGAGAGGTTTGTCTGAGGGAGAACTGGATCTGTTTTGAGTGGAACATCCATTCTGAGGAGAACATCTAAAGCCAGAGAAAATAGCCTCTCAGCTTAGATAGGAAGACCCAGTTGAGGGTCTTGGGAAAGTAAAAAAGGATTTAAACTGGAGGGTTGAGTCTGAGGCAGGAGAGGAAGAAACTGTGGGAAGACACTCTTATTCTTGGGTCTCCTTCCAGTCAGGAGGCCAGAGATCTCCTGGGAAAAGACGACCCTCAAACCAGTAACAAGGGCTGTGGGGACCCCCTGGGTCTGTTATACTAACTGGGATACCTCAAGAGTGAGATTGTTAAGAGAGAGGGGAACCGAGGAAAAGTGGCCCTCACTCGTGAACCAAATTGCTAATCTGTGAAGGAAGCTGTGCAGCATCAAAAGTATTTAACTAACACCTCTCATAACTAAGTAAAGGAACAAGAAAATGAGTTAAGCATTTTACCACCTATTCTGGAAACCTGAGCATCTACCTGAAGTGTAACAACTGATTTTTAGCAACTGAAGTTTAAGAAAAGATGTGCACATACTACTGTGTTTAAGCCTGTGACATCCTTGTATTTAGTTTAAGTGATAAGTTACCTTTTACTGGAAAGAACGAATTGCCTGGCCCAACTTTGTTTCACAAACTTGTCTCTGTAAATAAAACTCTTCTTGTTTATTTGTTCAGCTTCTGCCTAAGACTCTGAATGACTAAGGTAAATTGTAGAAATGTATGTAATTGGTGTACCGTGAGGTAGGTCCACTATATTTAATTGGGGGCAGTCAGCGGAGTGAATCCACTCATTGGGCTAGAAAATCTACCTGCTTCACTAGCCAGTTTGGAAATGTTACTAGGACTTGACAATGGTTATTATAATGAACAACTGGATGCATTACATAATCAAATTACTCATTTTAAAATGTTTTGACATGATTGTCTGGAACCCTGGGAACTTTAGTTCCATAATAGAGCTAAGGATCTCTGTCTAGGAATTGTCAATACAACAAGACAAAATTTAACAGCGATAAATGCAAAGGTTTGCATTTAGGTACAAAGAATCAATGGTACAAAAAAAAGAAAAGAAAAGAAAAGAAAAGATGGGGGAGACCTGGCTTGGCAGCAGTACTAGTGAAAAAAATGTAAGTGTCTTAGAAGATCACAGGCTGAAGAAGAGCCAGCAGTGTGATGTGATGCTACAGTAACAGAAACCTAGTGCCCAAATCACGGGGTTGTAATAGGATCTGCACAGTTCAGACCATGTCTAAAGTACTCTGTCTAGTTCTGGACACCACATTAAGAAGGACATTAAGAAATGGAGTGTGAACAAAGAGGATGATCAGGTTGGTGAGGGATTTTGGAAACCAAGTCCTTTAAAGAATGATTGAAAGAGCTGTATATGTTTAGCCTGGAAAAGAGAATATTAAGAGGCGACATGGTAGTGGTTTTCAAATATCTGAAGGACCTTTATGGAGTAGATGGATCAGACATGTTCTCTCTTGCTCCAGCAGGCAGGATTAGAACCAATGAGTGAAAGTTAAAAGGAAGCAGATTTTAGTTAAGCATAAGAGAAACCTCTAATGGCCACAGCTGTTTGACAGGAGAACAGACTGCCTCAGGAGGTGGTAGGTTCTTATCTCACTGGAGATGTTTAAGAAGAGGCTATCACTGATTCTGCCCCTGCATTGCCAATTCTGCACTGAGTAGAACTTGGACTAGATGACTTTTTAAGCCAATTCTGATTCCATCACATATCCCTTGTTGCTGTTGACAGTTTTATAAATGGATTCCAGGAGGAAATGTGGCCACCTCAATTCATCCCATCTTTAGATGAATGACTTTAGGCCATTTGTTACCAGAAATCCCACAACTTAATTTGATCAACATTTTCATCCACTACGTTTAAGTTACTTTTGCAACTTTGGGCACATGCTACTTATCTGTATCTAGAAGACTTGTCCATTCAAGAAAAAAGGACTTCTTGTTGCTGTGTATGACACACACATTTTATCACCACCATTATTTCACAACCCTTTATGCACATCCAATGACACAATAATGCACCTAGGTGGGTTCCCTGAATGGTAAACTTGCAGAAGCTAAGCAGGTCTGGATGTGATCATCACCTTAATGGGAGACTGCCTACAAACCACATGCAAGATACCTAGAGTTCCATGATGGAAGAAAGGGAAGAAAATCAATAATAAAGCATGGGGAAGGTCTTAAAATGGTTCTCATGGCACATATATCAGTGGTGCTACATTGTTTCATTCATGAATGCCATCGCCTTGGAGGCAGAGCCTTCACCTTGGGAAGATTTTATGGATGTCCTCACAGAAGATGTGATTGGCTTTGGCAGTGTATTCCTGTGCAATTGTGTGGCCTACTCCCACAGTTCCGTGAGGTATCTTGCCCAGGCAATGACTGTGGGTAGACCTATGTAAAGAAGAAATATTAATTGTCCACTAGGCATGAATTGGTTCTTTCCCTACCTGTTGCATCATTTTCGAAGTGGTTTTGTGCAGTGACGTCATGAAGGCAGGGAGCACCTATTTCCACAAGGATGCCCTGAGCAAATACCTTGGGAGTAAGGTAGATTCTGTTTTTAACCAGAGACTTGAAGGCCTCCACGTAATCTAATAAAATACTCATTCCACACACCATCTGTGGGAACGCCAGGAACAGGCTTTTGCTCGTGCTTACATAATCCCCCCCCCCCCCACTCCCCGCCAAAGCTACTCTCTGAAGTTTGCCTTTTGCTCCCACCTCTCCAGTTTACAAGTGAGAACTGCTCGGCTTGTATTTTTGATTGGCGGAGCCGCGGCGAGTGACATCAACCCCATCACTTTCGATTGGCCCGCTGGTTGCTGGGACTAGAAGGACTTCGGGCGGGCCAGTTAACCCCATCTCTGCCGAAAGTGCAAACTTGGGAGCTCTTGCGCAGGGCGCGGGGCAGGGCGGGGGAGAGCTGCCCGGGGAGGGAAACGGGGCGCAGCGCGGCGCCGCGGGGGCGGGGAGAGCCGGGGGGAGGGAGAGGCCCGCCCCGCCCCCCAGGCCGGCGCGGGCGAGAGCGGCGCGCGTCGCCCTTTTAAGCGGGGTGTGCGCGCCTCCGGAGCAGCACGCGGCTTGGCGAGCGGAAGCCGGGATTGGCCGCGGCGCGGGCTGGCGGTCCCGCCTCCCCTGCCCAAAGGCCGCCTGAGTGGCAGCGCGAGAAGGTAAACAGAGTGGGCTCGCTCTGGCGGGCGGGGCGGAGGCGGCGGCGGAGGCGCTGCTGCCGCGGGATGGGCTTGGGCGAAGCGGGCGCCGAGCGAGACGCGGCCGGAGCAGCGCGGAGCGGCGGGCAGCGGCTGAGGGTCCGGCCGGGCGCCGCCTGACAGGGAGGGAGCTGCCTCTCTTCTCTCCGGGCGGGAGGAGGCGCGAGAGCGAGCGGGGAAACTCCCCTCGGTGCTACTTGAATTACTTGAAATCGCCACTTGTGACACTGTGCTGGCGAGGAGGCAGCAGCCTCCGCCGCCGCCGCCAGGATCGCAGCCCAGCCCGCGCTCCCTCCCGGAGTTGGCCGGCGCCGGCGGGCGCGAGGGCGGCCAGGTCAAAAGGTGGGGCGGGCGGCGCTTCTCCCTCTTTCTCCGGGGGCGGCGGTCACGGATGGTCGTGGTTATGTAAACGTCGAGGCGCGGAAGTGGATCCTTCGGCGTGAGCGCCTCCCCCCGCGGTCCGCAGCCTGAAGGCAGCGCCCGGAGATCGCAGCCCCCCGGTGCCCCGTCGCCTGGCTCGCCTTCGCCCCTCCGCCTCTCCCCGCGGGAAGCGTGGCCCATCGGCGCCCGCAGGATGTCCGCGGTGGCGTACATGGACTTCGTGGCTGCCCAGTGCCTGGTGTCCATCTCCAACCGCTCCGCGGCCCAGCCCGACGTGACCCGGGACGCGGAGCTGCTGAAGATGCCCGAGGAAGAGGAGGACGAGGCCGCCGCCGCCGCCGCCGTGACCAAGGAGCTGAACGACCCCCGGGACGCCTGGAAGGATTATTGCACTTTGGTGACCATTGCCAAAAGCTTGTTGGACCTGAACAAGTACCGGCCCCTGCCGACCCCCTCCATCTGCAGCGACAGCGTGGAGAGCCCCGACGAGGACGCGGGGTCCGACAGCGACGTGACCACCGAGTCCGGCTCCAGCCCCTCGCACAGCCCCGCCGAGGGGCAGGAGGCGGGCGGCGGCGGCGGGTCCCACCCGCTCTCGCTGCTGCGCGGCGCGGCGCCCGCCAAGGGGAAGCTGGCCGCCGAAAAGAGACACAAGTGCCCCTACAGCGGGTGTGGCAAGGTCTACGGCAAGTCGTCCCACCTGAAAGCCCACTACCGAGTGCACACAGGTGAGTGGGGGGGGGGTCCGGGGGGGGGTCGGGGCTGAAGCTGTTTACAGAAATGCTTCCGTTACATAAAGGCAAGCAGGGCTCTCTTCTCGCTGCCGCTGCTGCTTTGCCTTTAAAAAAAAGATGTCGGTTGTCCTCGTTTGAACCCTCTTAAAGATGCGGCGGTGATTTTCGCTCTCCTGGGCTTCCCGGCCCCTTTCCGCCTTCGCGGCGCTCGAGAGAGCAGCCTGGCTTCGTTTGGCTACAGGGTGTCGATGCGAACGGCACGTCAAGGCGGTGGGTGGGTGGGAGAGCGAGCGAGCGAGCAGAGGGTGTTTTCTTCACGGGCTTGTCAGCTCCGGAGCCTCGGGTTTCCCCCTCCCCTCTCGCCTAGGTGTGCTTACACTGAGAAGCTCAGGCCAGCAGAGGAGCTGTTTAGTCCAAAAATGCTTATTTGAGGATGGAAGGAATGGCAGGGCTGGGAGAGCACTGCTAGAGCTTCTAAGGGATGCATCTGATTTCATGATGACTCTTTGCTTCTGGCCAGGGGTCTGCCTGCAGATCTTGTATTGTGTTGCCTAGAATTATATTTCAGTGAAGTAAAATAGAGAATGGCAAGCTAACTTCATTCCTCCTCAGCTGTTTCCTCAAATAGCATATTTTCTAGAGCTGCATTTGCTTGGGCCTCCATGGCACATCTTGGTTCCATAGAACTCACTGGGCGTGGCCTGGTTTTGGCAGTTGTTGTGGATTGATGATGTCCTTTCTGAACTCTTGTGAAAAGACGCATGGGTGATCCTGATGTTCACTGCATTTTCATGTATGATTGACTGGGCAGAGAAAGGGATAAGAGTGTGAAGTCTCTGTCTTTGGAAACTTTCCTATCTATCTTTTGAAATGACTTTCAGTTTTCATTTAATCCTCAATAATACAGTAGTCATCTTCATTTGAGACATTTGAATGAAGACATGTTGCTTGACTGCCTGATGTCTTAGGTATTAGAATCAGCGGTTGAGTGTGTCTTCAGTAAAGTGTTACTTCTAGGGGAATGCTTACTGTTTTATTCCCAGTTTAGAACCCAACCCACTGTAAGGGTCACACCCTCAGCTACTGAACACAGCTGGTTTTTCATTGCAGTATTCAATGTGCATCGCCAAAAGAAAAATGAATTGCTTCACAGGTGCATGTTTAAGTAAAGCTTTTGTGGAAGACCAAGTGATTGGTGAATGTCACTTTTTCCAGCAAAGGACATGTTATCCATTCGTGTGCGCACATGTGTTGGCAGCTTCTAATAATGGTATGATAGCACACAGGGCTATGTATTTCTGTGGTATGGCAGTGGCAGAACATGGCTCTTTCATAGTTATGTGGTTATACATTTGGACTCAAGTCCTAAGAAAATGGGTGTCTGTATTTTTAGTCTTAGACATGGGTGTACCCTACATTCAACTGGTACTTGCCTTGGCAGTGTCTATAGACTGGGAGAGAGGGGAAGTAAATGCTGAATTCACAACCCTAATTATCCATAAAACAGGATATTTTGTGCCCTGAGTTGGATGATATAGCAGTTTTGCAGCATGTTAACCTAGTAATATAAAAAGGTGTCTGTTTTAGCAATTAAATTCTAATTCTAAATTCTAAAAGCTGTGTTTTTAGATTTTAAGGTTTGACTGAGAGCACTGCATGATGCATACAATCTGCATGGCTTTTTAAAAGTGGAAGCTGGCCTGATAAGGGGAGAGACTGAGTGAGGCAAGAGAGAAACTCATGTTGCTCAATATTAGCATTTTTCTTGTAGATTATTTTCCCACCACAACTTCCCCCCTTAAAAGCCAACTGGAAGAGGAAGAGATCTTTGTTTTAGGAACTGACACAAGACCAGTAGTGCTGCAAACATCTGTGTACTAAAGTATCTTTCTCCTGGAGGGAGTGGCAGAATGTGGATTCTGGCTGAACTCCCCGCTGAAGTGTCTTTCTGGCCTAGTTCTGTCTACTGTGGGAGGGAGTCCCAGTGCCGCTTTCCTGCTGACAGAACTGGCATCGTATGCAGTTCAGAACGGAAGATGAACAGGAAAAGGAGGGTCGTGTGTCACTCAGCAGTGATTCCTGTAGTTAAAACACAGAACATAGGAAAGAAAAGAGTAAGAGCAACACCAGCCAGTTTCCTTAGTAGAGCAGGACTTCCAGTTAATTTGTGAATGTACAGAAGTCCATCACCTGAGGCTGTCCCACTAGCTTTTGGTGCCCATGCTGAACCAGTAACATCAGAGTTGGACTAGATTGGATTTGTGTGCTTTTGGCAATTAAAATGTTTCAGTTATATTATTTTGCACAGTATGGATTTAATAGATTTGGTTTGAAATGTGTACTGGATTGAAATTCTCCCCAATCCCTACCTGCCACTGGTTTATATTCTACCGATAATGACATCTGCTCAATGGTCTGCAAGTTAGGAATGCAAATTACTTGCGTTATTAATTGACCTGCTAGGTGTGTACATACATGCACTTATGTACATACATTTATGTACATACACTTATGTACATACACTTATGTACATACACTTATGTACATACATTATGTACATACATACATTCAAACTTATGTTCTACTTCCCACCAAGGATTTTGTTCTCTGCCTTTTACTAGCTGGAAAAGTGTTCTGGGTGAGAAATAATAAACTCTATGCTCTGTTTTGCTCTTTGAAATTCATTTGTATCACTGAGTTATTTACAGCTAGTAATAGCTTGTAGTGGTTAAATATCCCCCCCATACAAAGTTATTCCTTTTGCTAGTAAATCCCCCACATTTTCTAGTGTAAAGTTAAATTATTTTTATTTATAGTGTGTGTGGGGGGGGGGGGGAGACAATACCATTGTATTAATGAGAAAATCAAAGGAGCCTTGTTTAAAGGTTTAAGTCTGTGTCCTTAGCAAACAAGACACTTGGACTCTACATTTGAGTGTAAAGCTTGCTTGCCTGATTAAAACCCCGCGAGGCCCATGGCATATACTGTGTGTTCCGTAGCTATATGGTGGCATTTCCTCAATGGTACCTGCCTGCCCCCACTCCAAGGGCTGGCTCCCATTGGACATTGGGAATCTCTTTTTTAAAAAAGCACATTTCTGCTTTTATTACGTACAACTTTTAATGTATACTTAAATAGGCCCTTTTCTTCATTGGAACTTGCTTTCTGGGCCATCGAGTCCAATTTCCCATGCAGCCTTTCACAGCCACTGTGTAAAGAAGGTGCAGGTAAACCCTTGGCTGCTCCATTGTCTTACATTTTTAATGCATGCGCTCACATTTTATTCTGAAGAACGGTGTCAGAATCCTGCTCAATCCCCCTTTCAAGTAAAATGTTTTTTCAGTGAGTTTTTATTCATTATACAGTGTAAAACTACAAGTGTCATAGCAGTCTGTGCCATAGCTTATGAGGGCAGCTGTACTGAGCAACTTACCAGAGCACAGGGCATACTATTCTAGTTGAAGGGGCTTCCTCAAATTTAGGGTGTATCTGCTCCATGTCCAAGTGGGAGGGGGGCCTGGAGGCACTTGCATGGTCCTTGTGGACACTGTGGACATTTTGCACCTGGCTTTCAACTACCTGGGATCAAGGAAAGATTCCAGGGTGCCAGGATGGCAACTGACATCTCCACCACCTGGCAGCAAGTGGCTGGGAATCATTGGATCTGGACTGTTCTCTCACATTAATACTCCATCCTGTAGAATTCTATCAGTTATATTTTATCTGCACATTCAGAATGAATTTCTGGAGCCAAAATGCTTTTTCTGTGCAGTCTGATCAGGAGCAGTTGCCATTAAGAAAAAATATCAGAATAGGCCAATATATATGTGGAATGTGACTTTTCCTCTTTGAGTTCTCAAATCTCTTAACTGAGCTCAGTCTGTCATCTGAACTGGCCAGATATTTAACTGAGAATCAATCACAGTCAGCCCATCATTTGAAGAATAAGACTTGAGAGCCATATTGCCCCCAAATGGCAACTAGACATTCTGTTTGGGGACTGTAACCTTGGTTTAAGGAGCCTTTAGGAGTTTCTAACCCTGCTGTGGGGGATCTGCATCAGTGTAACCCTAACCATGCTGAAAATCTCTCTGAAAGTTGTGGAAGGTCATAGTGTGTGAGTTAAGGTGAAAGAGTTTAAAAAAAAAAAAGCATTTATGGGTCTGTAAACCATGATAATGACAGCTGTCTCCCAAACAGGCTCTTTCTCCCTTCTGGGGTCAGAAGTACATCTTGCTTTGAGGGCTGCATGTGACATAACAAAGGAACAAACAAAGGCCCAAATCGTAAAGTTAGCAATGGATATGAACTTCAAAGCAAGACTCCATGGTAAAACTGTGGAATAACAAGTAATTGAGAAGTTCAATACAGATAATGGTTTCCTATCCTTCTACTGGTATTTAAACTTATACAACTACCTTGGCAATTCCTTAAATCGTTTAAATTATACTTGAATTATTACTGGTGGTACTCTTGGATGTCATTGCCACTCAATCCCCAGTGCAGCTCTCATCAGCCTCAGGCAGCCTCGTAGTGCTCAGGGATGTTGCAGTCCAGCAGCACCCAGAAAGCCTCACAGCTACCTCTCTGGATGTTGATTATATGTGTGCCATTTGAGGTCTCCATGTAAGTTTCTCGTTTCTAGCATACACACTAAAAACAAGCAAACATTGGTATCTTTTTAATAGAACTTTGGGTCTAAATCCATGATGGTAATTAAATTCAAAGTGCTGCAGTTATCATGGATAAGATGGAAGTTACATGTGGTTTCAACATCTATCCTGTTTTTGAGAGAAAGTTCTCACAATAAGTTGTGTCTTCCACATCAGAAGTCCCAACCTTCCCCTATTATTCACTCACAGGGAGAAATGCAGTGTGGGAATGGATGGATCGAGGATATGCTCTTGTGAACACAATGCCTACTTGAGGTGACTGGCACGACAGTAAGGATTTCTCTTTGCAAGAATCCTTTTATTTTTAAAACTCTTATGCTAGTGAAAATACTGTGTGAATAGTGAAATGCAATATATTTGACTCTAATACTATATTGATAATGCCTGATTAAATGGCAAGATCAGTTTCTGTTACTCACAAACTTTGTTTTCTAATGTTCATTTCTTCTTCATCTCAAGTATAAAACACACATATTGTATCCTAAGGGGGATAAAATGCATATTGAAGAGGAAAGCAGTGAGCAATAAGAGTCAGAGTTACTCATAAGCTTCATTCTTTCACACCAAAATTGGTAACTATAATTGCCACAAATGGACATTCTGAAAATGCCAGCATTAATGATTTATTGCTCCATGTTGTCCCTTTGCAGAAAAGCGCATGTTCTGTATTTGTTTGTGCTTTCTAGAAAATGAAGTACATTACTTTTCCGTAGCACTGTATAATATTCACATTATTTGTTTATTTATATCTATATAGATAATATACACACACACAAACACCCCTCTCTATATTTTAACTTTCAAAAACACCAAATTTAAAAACACCAAAAGAAACTCAATGCAGCTAACAAATCAAAGCATTACACAACTTTTAAAGCATATCTTGCAGTTCCTGTTCCTTGGCACAGTCCTGAAACCAAACTATTAACATCATGAACTAACCACAATAATAATTTCTAAAATAGCCATCAAATTAAAGCAGTGTTAACTGTAACCATCTAAAAGCTTATACACACACACACACACACACACACACAGAGAGAGAGAGAGAGAAACAAAAGGCACCCATCCCACCTCCCCTTCCCTCCACCCCCCCCCCAGTTGTACAGCTTTCATACCAATCTCGACATACGACTAAATACCTGGTGACTCCCCTTCCACCCTTTTCCTGCTTTCTCCTCCCCCCCATCGCGTATTCAAATTTTTTAATCTTCGAATATCTTCTTTTATTAAATTCTATTAACTCCTATTCTGCTGGATTTACTCAAGACCTGCTAGGTGGTATTTACTTGTTTATACTGGTTCTTAAAATATTCAATAAACATCTTCCAATCATCCTTATATTCTTTATCATCTTTTTCTCTTACCCTGTTTGTTATGCTTGCCAATTCAGCATATTCAAACATTTTAAACTGCCACTCTTTCTTGGTGGGGGGGTTCTGTGTTTGCTCCCACCTTTGTACCAAGAAGATTCTAGCAGCAGTGGTGGCATATAATAATATTTTTTTTGTTTTGATTTTTAGGGACTTCTGTTGTTACCATTCCCAAAAGGAATGCCTCGGGCTTTGGGGGGAATTTTTTTTGAATATATTTTTTAATGTATTGTAAATTCCCAGAATTCCCTGATTACTTTACAGGACCACCACATGTGGGAAAAGGATCCCTCTACTTCATTGCATTTACCTTTTTCTTTTTTCAACATTTTCACCAGTTTGGCAGGTGTTAAATAGTATATTCTTGCTGGCTGACTAAAACAATAAGGTGATGGGACCTGACATATCTCAGTTGGCAAAGTGTTCCACAGGCTGGGCATCGGAAAAAGCCCTGCCACCGGTTAACATCAGTCGTATTTCATGGGGTCAAGGGATCTGGAGATGATGACCAGAACATATGGAAGAAGGCAAGTATTTGCTGAACTGAACTGCCATCCCAAGACTGCAATGGCTTTGGAAATCAAGTTAAGATTCTAATATTTGGACCTTCCATTTTCCAATTGCTTGCAAAGAGCCCATTCCCTAATATTTCAAAATATTTGACTCATATAATATGTAGACTGGCTCCTATAATATGTAAACTGTTAATGCCTAGGAATGTTTGGGCTCAGCCAATGTCACCCTGCCCTTTCTGAGCCAGAACAGCAATCTGCAGCATATTTATTGCATCTTGCAAAGTCAGTGGGTTATGGTTCTCTTTCTTAACCATAAAAAAGGAAAGAAAAATGGTTACAGCTTTCTCAATTCTGTAAATTAGTAAAAACAAAGAAAGAAGCAAGTTTGAAGCTTTTGAAAACAGCAAGCATATTAAGTATATCAATTTTCTAAAAAATGGAAACATCTTGCCATCTTGAAATTTGTGGTTTTTAATACAGGAGACTCCTGATTCCTTGTATAGATTACAAAATGCAGCTGTGCAGCAACAGAAATGTCTCACAGGGACAGGTAGATACCTAACCCAAATGCGGTATCCACGCTTGAGTAATCCAGAGACCTTGTCCTCCATTCTTGCTGCTTGGCTGTCCTGCACTGTTCAAATTACCTTTTTTTCTTCCAAGTAAGAAAAACAATTTTGCTAAAGTTGAGATATCGGTGCTAAAGTCTATGAAGCTACTGTTTTGTACCTCAGTGGCTTCTCTGGTCTAATCACTCTTCTTTATGGGCCATGTTTTCCTAGCAAGCAGATACCATGCCTCTAGAAATGCACATCTTGTGGATCTAAATGCACTTTCTTCTCACCAGCATCAGTATCTTTGTGGCTTCCTAACAAGCTGACTATTTATCACATATATGAAGGAAAATGATGCTTTGCAGATCTGCTGCCAGCTGGCCATGAAGTATCCAGATGCTTGTAAACCTCAGGATTCAGTGAGAGTGGAATTCTTAATCTTGAGTCTTTGGAACTGGGTGTTCAGACTCTGTTGCCCAGCCAGGAATCATTTCCTTAGGATAATCCATGCCAGAAGAAGAATGAAGGAGTAGCATGGCCAGTGCCAAACATTGGGGGATAACAGCAGCATTCTGGAACAAGGAAGAAATCCTGATCTGGACACATTCCTATACTGCTCACCCATCCATTGAGACTTCAGTCATTTCTGGGCAATTTGGATACATCTCTGGCTAAGATTGACAAGAACTGCATAGCCTAGTGCTGATGCAAGCTGGTGGGCGGGTGCTTGGACAGCGCAAGAGCTCAGAAGACCCTAAGCACTCTCTGAAGAAAGCAGGAATGCCACACATTCCAGAGGCCTTGGGAGACAAAGAGGAATGCAAGGTATTTCAGAGTCTTTTCTTTGTATTGTTTGTGGTAACTGGATTTTTGAGTTTGGGGATTGTGGGGACATTCATTAATTCTTCCTATACCCCTTTTATTTATGGGGTGAATGCAACCTTTCTAAGAGCTCTGTTTTTCCTTTCTTAGTTTTCACTTTATCTGTTTAAAAGCTGCCTCAGGCTGACGCGCAACAGTAAATGGAAGCACAATAAATCATCTGCAGGATCAGGGTGTTCTGTCTGCAACTGTGGGCATCCAGAGGCCCCTGAGGAGCCCCCCCCCCTAAGGTTGCAAAGGACACGCACCCACTGCTGTTTGCCGAAGCACTGAGGTTCCATTTAGCTATCACAGATAATAGCTGTAGCATGTTATATGCTGAGTTCTGTAAGTTGGTTGTGTTGCAGGAAATACTTCTTTTCTTTTCTTTCCTGCCCCGAACCTATTGCCAATCAGTGATACATCATGGTAAGCCATAGTAAATAGTTACCTTGAATGCATAGATTGCTCCCACTTCACTACTCCTTGCTAGTGAGTGGGAGCAGCAAACAGTGATACAGGATTTAGTTTGATATTCCAACTGGGGGTTGTGATTTTTTTTGCTCCATACAAGCCACTTTGCAAAGTCAAGGTGTGTCGTTGACTTACCAATTGTGGTTTGTATGAGCAAAACAAAGCACAATCCATGGGGCATCTGTAATGTTAAATCAAGGGTTGTGGTTTGTTGCTGCCCATTGGCAGGGAGCAGCAATTTGCACATTCACAGTAAATCATTAATTTTGGGGTGAGCCTGTGTTTCTAGTATTATGAAAGGGAGAGAAAGTTCTCTGTATCTTCTTCAAACTAGTCACTTTTTAAAAATTGTCTACCATGCATGCTCCAATTCATCTTTTTTATAGAATCATAGAATCATAGAGCTGGAATAGACCACAAGGGCCATCGAGTCCAACCCCCTGCCAAGCATATAAAAGAGCTCCAAATGCTTTAGCCCTTTTTTGTGGTGCAAATTAGAAATGTAACCTGTATCCCAAATGTGATTGCACCTTAGATATCTGTAAAAGCTTTTATGATGCATGCTTTCTTTTGTTTTCATTTCCTTTTCAATCCGTATCCTAATGACTCGTAACATTAAGGCTGCAGCTGGGGACAAGGATATAGAGAAGCATACACTTGCCTTCCATATGTGTATCTGGTCCTTCACCCCTCCCAAGTGGCAGGCGCCCTCCTTATCCCTGAAACTGCTCTTTAAATCCCCCCAAGTCCCAAAAGGGGTATATATGTGTGAGGGGTGCACATTTCAAAGGGAAATGCACCTCCACCTCTCTTTTTTGAGCTTAAAAGAAGCTCTTGGGTCTTAAAGTGCATGGGTGTAGCCAGGATATTTGTTGGAGGGGCAGGCCTTTTATTAGGGGGGCAGAACCTCAGTTTGTTATGTATTTTTATTGAATTTTATTTATTTAGGGGGCAGCTGCCCCCATCCCCCCCCCTTGGCTATGCCCATGGCCCTGGGCCACCTCTGAAGAGGGAACTCCACGAAGGAGGGAGGAGAGCATGTTCAGACTGTGGGCATGTACTCTCTATGGATCTGACCAGTGAGCCAGGGTTGGGATTCAGATTAGGGTCTCTGGATTTGGGTGTGGATTTGGGATTTAGGTGGGCATTGGCTTGTTCCCTATGCTGTCAAACCTGTGTGGCTACACAGTGTCACCGGCTATCATTCCTATCAATTAAGATGGGCTGGGGAGCGGCTTCCCCAATTTCATTTGAGAGAGCTGGGAGTGGGAGCCAGGCCTTTTCAGAAGCTCCTACACTTCCATAGAATTTCTTCTCCAGTGATAGCTGCAGATGCCCAACCCTCTTTTAGTTCAGAAAGTTATTAGCATTCTGGGGGAATATTTTAATTCTTCATTTTACTGCTGGTTAAATATTATATGCTGAAGGAGACTCTTGAGAGTCCCATGGACTGCAAGAAGATCAAGCCTATCCATTCTGAAGGAAATCAGCCCTGAGTGCTCACTGGAAGGACAGATCCCGAAGCTGAGGCTCCAATAGTTTGGCCACCTCATGAGAAGAGAAGACTCCCTGGAAAAGACCCTGATGTTGGGAAAGATGGAGGGCACAAGGAGAAGGGGACGACAGAGGACAAGATGGTTGGACAGTGTTCTCAAAGCTACGAACATGAGTTTGACCAAACTGTGGGAGGTAGTGGAAGACAGGCGTGCCTGGCGTGCTCTGGTCTATGGGGTCATGAAGAGGCGGACATGACTAAATGACTAAACAACAACAACAACAAATATTATAAACACCCAAACACAATTTTTAAAATGTAGTTGGCACTCTTTCTCAGGTAGTTGAAGACCAGCAGCAAAGACTTGAGCCAAAGCAAGGCCACTGAGAAACAAGTGGGAGATGCCAGCATTCTCTAGTGAACCTCACAGTATTCACAAGGCAATACCTTTTTTAAAACACAAAAGGGACCAGCCTTCCTCCCTACCTCCCCCCCCCCCTTAAAAAAGAGAGCCCAATGAGGACTTAGTCGCCTCCAGGAGCCATAAAATATTGAGTGTCAGTTTGAAAAGAGAAATGGACTAAGAGAGGGAAAGGGACTGAGCTGGCCAGCTGGAGCCCCATCGAGGGCAAGGCTGGTTGCTGGTAGCCTGAGAAGAGCAGCTCCCCTATTAAAGGGAGAGGAAGCAGGGCAGCATTTTGTTTCAGGTCTCATGTGGGGGATCTAGCTATCAGTGTTTGATTGTAACTTCTATGTTTACCTCTTGGACTTTTTTGTAAGTAAAACGGCCTATTTGGCAGCATACTAAGTTTAAAGCACTACTTTATGCGCAGTGCACTTTTTAAATGGCCAAGGTATGGAAGCAAGGAGTATCAGCTGTCAGGAGGATTTGGTTTTTACCCCCTTTTCTGGCCTTATCTCTGTGCCCTTAGAGTACACTACTGTAATAAAATGAATGTTGCGTAGTATACTCCGACCACGTGGACGCATCACAGCATTTGCCAGACCAGCCATTTGTGTGCAGGGATTCTGTGTCTGGACTTCACTTTAATTTACAGGCCTCCCTCCAGCTGATCTACTGAAACTGTTGCCAAGTAGGCAGATTCAAGGCCAGCCAGCCAACTGCAGGATAGTAAAGTACATACAAGACAAACAACTGACCTTCTTCGGCAGTAATTTACCTCAGGCCACTGGCATAATCTCTGTAAGTTTTAGGAACAGCAGTGTTCCATTGCTGCAAGTTTGTGCGTCCAGTATGGCTAATTCTTGCTCTGCCCCTAGAGAACATTATACTCTAGGGTCTGGATGTGTTTGGTTTCCATCCATCGAAGTAGAGCTCTGTAGCTCTGTTTTTTATTTTCTTCCAGAGCAGGGCTAAGACAGCATGGAGCTTTCCAGGTGTCGCTGAGCTCCAGTACCCAGCATCTCTGACCATCGGCCATGTTGCTTGGGTCTGGCAAGAGCTGGAGTCCAAGACCATCTGGAGAGCCACACGTTTCCCCATCTGTGCTCTATCTTGAGCTCTTGGTCAACAGTGTTTCCTGGCAAAATTCAGGACCGTTGTTAACTTGCTCCCTGTCTTCCGCTCCCCATTTCTGTTTCCACATAGGACCCATTTTCCCTCTGCAGAAGCTGAACTCTCAGAGCAACTGACACATTGCTTATCAAGCTGATCTGTGCAAGAAGGTGAATGCAAGTTGTTTTATTTTATTGGATTTTCTGCTACTCTGTGGGCACTATTAATAATCCTGTTAACTGCCTCCATTTCTCATCCTAGAAACCACTGTTATACCAGAAACGGTTTGGAAGGGAAGTCGAATACCTGGGCACTTGTCACAATGAGAAGCAAAGGTTGGCTGTGATGGCCAAATACCTGAGCAAGTTCAGTAGAATGAAATAGAAAACTCTGCTCTTAAATCTTCAGAGAATATGGCAGGAACAGTTTGGCAGACTTCTACATTCATGAAAGCATCTAGATAAGCTTTCTTGTATAAGCTAGAGGAAAGCAATATGTTGCCAGAATCTATCCAACATTGTATCTAAAAGAGGTGTCAGCAGCAGGAGTTTCACAGGACTCTAATGAAAACAGATGCACTTTTACCTCCTGACACTGGTGTGGATGTAGGATTCACCACCTCCCTAGAAATTCACGCAGGTACAGAATGGTCACTGGGCTGCTGCATCCTGTCTGTTTGTGCTTTCTCATGGCTTTCCTTTCTTCTCAAGGAGCAAAGAGTGAACTTCCCAGGAAGTAAATATGGTAGCACCTGCTTTTTGCACCTGACCCATGTAATCGTATTTTTCTAAATAAATTTTTTTTTGGTACTGGTCATCTCTGTGAATCTGTTACAGATACTGCTCTACTACATCATATCTCAAAACTCATATTGCTAATACATTTGTCTTTTGAAATTATCCTTCTGCTACTTCACATGAAAACCACCATTGTTAAATATATGAATGGTCACTAACACCAGGCAGCCACCCACCCTGGTTTCTGACCTCAGCAATGTTATTCTCTCCACCTACCATTTCCGTAGAATGAAGATGTCCTTATTAATAATGGCTTATTTCATATTTGCAGAAATATTTCTGTATACTGCATTTCCACATGGCACTACTAGCGTATCTAGGCATATTTTTTTGGACCTTCAAAGTCTGTCGTAATAGTTGTTTTCACAGATTTGCAGAGGGCAACAGACATATGAGACTGCCAGTTACTAATACCGTGGTACCTTGGTTTTTGACCGTCTTGGAAGTCTAACGTTTTGGTTTTCGAACACCCAAAACCTGGAAGTAACTGCTTTGGTTTTTGAACGGTTTTCAGAAGTCAAGCGTGCCATGTGGCGTCTGTATTGAGTTTCCTGGAAGTAAATGCTTTGGTTTTTGAACGTTTTGGAAGTCAAACAGTCTTCCGGAACAGATTACGTTCGAAAACCAAGGCACCACTGTACTTGGTATTTAACCACTACCAGTCCCTCAATAATAACCCCTGTGTAGCACAATGAATACAGTTCTTTGCATGGGATTTGTATAAATCCATTCTTTTTGTATATATATCCTTTGTACTGTGAGCTGAGGCCGGGCTTTTCCATTATGGTTTCCCTGCCCTCAGTAATCTGCTGCTCTGATGGGACTCTGAAGTCTTTAGGTGGTGAGAAAAAGGGTTATTTTGTGAAGAAGAGGGAGGAGAAACCCAAAGGGCAGGGAAAGGAAGGCAATGTGTTTCCTTTGGCGTTAGGGAATAGTGGTCCTCAGAGGCATGACATTTTCATGCCGTGTGCACTTAGCCCACCATGAGTCCAGTGAACTTGCAGGTGCCTGGAATGCCCTGCTGTTTTGGGAAAAATCAGTGCCTAGCAGTGTCCATCCACTAACTCAGTCTGTTCTGTAGGGAAGGGATGGGGAAAGCTGTGGCCCTCCAGATGTTTGATTCCAAGCATGGCCAGCCTGCCCAGTGGTCAGGGATGAAGAGAGTTATTGTCCAATAACATTCCTGTGTGGGAAATACAACCACTTCCCGCTGTACAGTGGTACCTCGGGTTACATACGCTCCAGGTTACATACGCTTCAGGTTACAGACTCCACTAATCCAGAAATAGTACCTTGGGTTAAGAACTTTGCTTCAGGATGAGAACAGAAATCGTGCTCCGGCGGCACGGCAGCAGCAGGAGGCCCAATTAACTAAAGTGGTGCTTCAGGTTAAGAACAGTTTCAGGTTAAGAACAGACCTCCGGAACGAATTAAGTACTTAACTTGAGGTACCACTGTACTCTGCTTATCTTTTTTAACTACCATCCAACAGTTGCTAGCAGGTCAATGAGGACTTAGGAAGAGAAGGGTAGTTTGTTTGCTTTGTGTTTCAGAGAATCCTGCTAGTCATAAAGAAGAGTACAGAAAATCCCCACAGCTCACATCCATTTCCTGTTAGCTGCTGTCTACGAAAGCAGCTGTGAAGACCCATTTTATAAGCACCACAACAGAGTCGGAACTTGGATCATAGTATTTTCCTGGCGGTGGAGTTTGGTTAATACATGTGGGTTATGCAGAGTCTTTCTGTTGCCCGTGTACATTCTGACAGAGCGAATGCCCTGAGCCCTTGACGATTTCCAGCCCATTGCTCACCTTGGTTCTCTCCACTGCCCCCCACCCAAGGTATGTGTTATTTCACCTATCTGCATAAGCAAGAGTCAGGGGAAATCTGACACAGACGTCTTTCATTATGAGAAAAGTCTGCCATTCTTTCTTTAAAATAATATTGTGCTTCATTCTTGGATTCAGTTCGTCAGGGACATAATATTACTCTTCCCTCGAGCACAGCATAATGCGGGCTTACTTATTCTAGCAGAGGGCTTGTCGAATTCTGTCTAGCAAAATTTAGTCTTGGAGTTGTCCATAGAAAGTCGAGTGCCCAGAATTCAAAGGACATCTGC
Source organism: Podarcis muralis (assembly GCF_964188315.1). Classification (NCBI taxonomy): domain Eukaryota; kingdom Metazoa; phylum Chordata; class Lepidosauria; order Squamata; family Lacertidae; genus Podarcis; species Podarcis muralis. The sequence continues at coordinate 1,914,301 of NC_135665.1, read as the reverse complement.
CTAAGGGCATTGTGTGCCCAGTCCTTGTTATTTTCCTTTGAAAGTGACCAGAAACCATGTGCTGCCTTCTGTTCATTCAGTAGAACTCCCTCCCAGATGAGATTAGACAGGGACCTTCCTTCTGGACTTTGGGCATATGACTAAGGTAGTGTTTGGTTTTATGGTATTTTCTGTTGTTTTATTGTTCCATTTTCTGTGGAATGTTTTTATGTATACTGTTAAGAAATGTGGTATATAAATGTCTTAAATAAATTGAAATTAAAATAAATGGTATTTGGGAGGCATTTTGATTATTGACTCTCAGGGAAGAAGAGCTTAAAATACACTGGTGGCTATTCCCCCCCCCCCCCCCCCCATGCAGCAGTTAGTGGAAAGTGGCTGCAATCCTGCACCTACTGAGCTGGAAGTTATCCAGACTTGACTCAGTGGACTTACTTCTGAGTAGGCACGTATAGAGAGGATTGTGCTGTCATTTTGTAGGCGGGTGGAGTGCTTTGTAAGTGCTGTTAAGATCACCTAAATGGTCCTAGTGGTGACAAATGAAATGCTCAGAATCTGGTTTCTGAACATGTTGTGCTGAAACAGGGTATTGGATCTCCATTGGAGCTTGTCTGAGTGGCCTGCCCTGTGAATGCTCTCTCAGTAATACAAATGGTGTTCCAGATCCGTGCAAGCTGTCACTATTTTTTGCTTCATCTGTTTGACTCCCAGGTTGGGCCCAAGTGTGGATACGGATCCACAATATGCCTCTCAATACTTTGCCTTGGTTAGGTCAGCAGAAGAGAGGACTTGGATAGCAGAAATGTTCTGAGGTATCCCCAGGCGACCACTTTATGATGCTGTTTGAGAACACTTTAAAAAACAACATGCTTCTGCCTATAATAGTTGTCTGGCCACATAATGAGATGCCTTAGTTTTCTCCTTGATTTGTTAGCTGCTTCTGAAGCTACCAGTTCATCTTTTATAATCTTCTTCTTCTTCAGCGATCACTCGTAGCTGAGTAAGATTAAGATTGTCTTCCATAAACACAGTTTTAACAGTGAATCCGTAAGTGACTGTGGAGGCCAATTCTGGACCCACATGTCTTTCCACAGTGGGGACATTGGTTTCCGGGCAGGAGTTGATCACGGTGTGGATTTGCCAAGCCTTTCTCTTAGCATGTTTCTCCCTTGCGTCCTGAGTTCGAGTGTCTTCAAAGTCCATGACACTTTTGGTAAAGGCTGTTCTCCAACTGGAGCGCTCGCAGGCCAGTGTTTCCCAGTGTTCTCATCTTTTATAATACTACCATTATGAAATAATGGGAGGAATTCAACATCACATGCAGGTGATCGTTCTGCCTAGGCAAGCGTTTTAACTTTCCAAATGGAGCAACCCCTCCTCTTTCTGGGGGTGCTCTGCCCCCCAATCCAATTGCAGGGAAAGGAGGGGGGAAGCTCCATTGCACAAGTAAGTGGGGGCCCTTGCACAGGGCTCCTGCTGATGGGACTCATGTGTTGAATCCGCCCAATGATTAGACAATCATTCTCCTATTTCTAAGCCCTCAGAGATGCCTCATGGGGAATGAAGTTTAGATCCTTCCATATCTATTAATGTTGTGTTTTTTTGTCTTTTACCAGGTCTCCTAGCCTGCCAGTGCATATTTGCATGGACACGCCTAACTAGATTTCTCTTTAGCATGGATCAATATTAGTGAGTTTGCACCAGTGAGTCAGCACCATTGCTGCAACTGTGATATTTATTTCTAAATTAATAAAAGCTGAAGGGTGATAGCATGCCCATTGAGCAGCAAAAGCTGCTTTGTGGCCACTCCAGAAACACAGGGGGTGGTGGGAAGGGTTAATGAAGCATTCCCAGGCAGGCGCTCCCACATTCTTAACTACTGTTGTGGAGATAGATGGCAATGACTAAAGAGGAAAAGTGGCCTAAAGTGAACAATGAGGTGAAGTCTGAAAGATCCAGCTTTGCTTTGGGGAAATATTACTTTCAAAGTGTTATTTCCACTGTGTAATGTAATGCAATCTAGAGCCAGATTAGAGAAAAATTGGGAAACTAACAGACAGAGAAAAACAGGAAAGTTGAGATGCAGCGGTTGGGTAAGGAAAACAAAAATAGGGTGGTGATTCAAGTTTTAGGCCTTCTAGCTGTAACAGGTGGGGGCTCCATCACAAAAGGGGGCAAAAGCACACAGAATCCTTCTCCAATGTTATTTTGCTCACACTCTGTAGAAATGAATCTGTCTCTAGGCAGTGGTGAGGGGCCAGCAATGCAGCCCTTGCACCAAAGTATGACTTTGTTTTGAATTCTCTGAACCCTACTAAATTGGTTCAGAAATAGAAAGGCACTGGCTGGTACCTCTCTCCACAGAGGGTTCCTGTCTAGTCCCGAAAGAAAACAATAAATGTGGCTTGGAAGCCGGGAAATGAGGGGAGAGAGAAGGTAAGGGGAGTCTAGCTAAAGCCTAGGTCACAGAAGGAAGGAGCCTGCTCCTGAGGCTCATCCTGGGGCCCAGTGCATCTGGGAAAGAAGAGTCTGTGTAGCCCTTGCAAAGCAGCAGAAAGACTGAGATGTGGAGGCGGTTGGAACAGCTTGTGTGCCAGAGCGGTGTGTAGCAACTTCAAGAAGGAGGTAGGGTGCCTTGTGCACCCATTTATGTGGAGAAAACCAGACCTGACTGCCTCACCCCGATTGTATGTTTGGATAGGGGGGCTTTTTTCACAAAGGCTCCAGGCTTGTACCTAAGTGATATCTCACATCAATAGATACCAGTGGCGTGTTCCTGGGACATCCTGAGTTCATTAACTGCCATGCCACAGGGTGAAAGCCCAGCCATAAAGGTGTGTTTTCTTAATCCATTTTTAGCAAGATACCATGGTCTTTACTGAAAAGGCATGAAGGTTTCCTGTAATGTAAAAATGAATACTCCAGACCTAATTAACCCTTGCTGAAAGGGGATGGACATGGACTTCTCAGAACACACTTAATTTAATTTGGATGAGAGTATTTACTCTCAGTGGGAGATACCCACAATTCAGCCAGTTATTTGTTGCATTAGTGTGGCACTGGATTGAATTGGGGGAATGTGCAGCTTCCTGCTTGTGACCATCATGTGCTGGGATCCTTACTGACTCATCCAAGAGGGGTGTTCTGTGTCCACCACAATGATGCTCATCACTCAGGGCAAAGCCTGATGACGCAGGGAGTCTGGGAGGGGGGGGGGGAATCCACAATTCCCGCTGAACCAAGCTTCTCAGTAACAGTGCCTCTCATTTTGCTTCTTCGGTTTATCACCTCTCTGAGCACGTGGGCTCAAAGCTGCTATTGTCATCCTTCAGCTTTAAAACCATTTTCACTCATAAATACAATATATTTAGGGGGTTTCATGTTGGAGTTCAATGAAACATCCACCAATCCCCATTGCATTTCTCCTGGGACTCGATAGGACTTTCAGAGTTGGATAACAACCTGCCCTTTGCTGTTATTGTTAAGAATCTGTTTGCTACTTCATTTATACCTAGTGACACAATCTGCTTATATTGGCATGACTGGCAAGTCTGGAATTTCAGTTAGGCTACAGCATGATGTCTGAGGCAGCTCCTGGATTCCTAATAGTCACAGTTTGCATTTTGTGGTTTGGTTTTGCTTTGCTTTTGGAAAACAAGTTTCCAGCCCATGGGGTTCTAGAGTTGTATTTGAGAATATGCCATCGTCTGAATTCAGTGATCCTTTGTGGATACAGGGACACCGTGATGCACACACCCAGCTTGACAGGGAAGAAGGTGTGGCTCTGTGCACAAACCCCTTTACATGTGCAGATCTCCTCATGCCGTTGAATTTAATTGGAAAGTCCACATGTGCTGAAGCTCCAAGTGTACATTGCTGTGCCAACGCAGCTCTAAAATGGCACAGGTAACTGTAAACAACTCTTTTGCCCTCTGCAAGTTTTCTCTGCCCTTAAAAATCAACAACTTCTTGCCTAACTTCTACATGTGTTCATTTGTTCAGAAAAATAAGCAAACGTGCATATGTACGTAGTCTGATTTGCATAACTTATACTGAGAGCAGAATATGAAGTTTCCTGATACAAATCAGTATCTTGCTTTGCCACAGAATCTGGACAGTTCAGGCCTAAGTAGGAGCAGTCTCTTTGTACAGGTTCAGCTTGCTGCTCACAGAGAGGCTAAAATGTTATTTTGAGATCTTGTTAAATGTTGAGTTTGGAAGGATTGGAAGCAGCGAGTGGATATGGATATCTGGCAGGTTATATCATCACAGATTCATAATGTTAATGTTAGTGTCTCTGAGAACAGTCTGTAGGAGTAAAAGCTATTCCTAATGGTTGTTTGCTTCCCGTAAATGGTTTGGGTAGCATTTGTCATTAGTTATGTGCTTTGACACCCTCAATCACATCTGTCCTTGTTGATGTGTCAAAGGTGATTGGTGGGGAGGGGGAGGGGGCAGTTCAATTTACTTAATCAAATCCTCCAGGGCAATAGATAGAGCAGATTTATTTTTCTCTATTTAGTTGGGATATGGAATCCTTTTTAGTCTCCTTCCTCACAGCTACGGTTGACTTTATTAAGATGCCAAGTGAGGAACAGTCAACCAGCTCATAAATACAGAAATAATTAATCACATCTACATCTTACAAGCAGCTGGTGCACATGAAAGAGATGCTGGGAAGAAAATCAGCACAGGTTTGTAGAGATGATTCATAGAAAACTAAGCTCTCCTTGTTCGCAATCTTTGGCTGGCACCGCATGGCATCCATCCAAGTGGAATGTTCGGAAGACCTTACAGTAAATGATATTCTGACCAGCATTCCATTCCACTTCTGTGTTTAACAACAAAACCCATTCATTTTTGGCAGTGATTGAGAAAAATATCTCACTGTTTGGGTGAGTGCTCCAAACAAAACAAGTCAATAGAGCATGGAAGGATTTAGAAGTTTGACTTCTTGGTAGCTGCCACATATGTGAGGGTCAACTAACTATCGCAGTGTCCCAAGCACAGTTTTGAGGGCCATCTTTCTGGGATACATCTATAATCCCCCCTTTAGCACATTTAACTTAGAAATCCTGCGCATATTTGCTCCAAAGGAAGTCTCAGTGGGGAGGTGTGTGCAGAGCATTGCAGTCTGAGAACTACAATAGATGTTTCCTTCCATCAGCCACATATCAGTGCCCAGCTATGCACACTTAAGTTCCATAGAAATCGCAGGGGCAGACATTGTCCATAACTCTGCGCTGAATAATTGCTGTATTGTTTTAAAGGGATGGCTTTATTATATATTTTAATGAAGAATTTTTATTATTTTAATATAAGTGTAGCTGGTTTTTATACTTTGTGAACCACTTGGGCACCTATTTTGGCATTAAGTGGTATATACTTTAATTAATTAATAGGCCTGTCTATTTGGATCAAGTTTCATGTACTACACTGGAGTACAGTGTTGGAGCATTCTATCAGCTATATTATTTGGCTAGTTTCACATCTTTGAATCTGAGAAGTGCATCTCACAGTATTCTTAATATGTACAGAATTTTGAAATGTTGAAGATGCTCCTGTATGGGATGTGAGAAATTGTGTCATGGTGATAACAATGCTACTAAAATCTATGACTGTCGTTTATTTCATGGGTGTTCTGACATTATGGTTATTATTTTGTCCACACTAGGTGAGCTGCTTTTTTAGGTCTCCTGTTCTCAAGCTTTTAGCTTAATATTTTTTCCAGGGCTGGATATATAGACCCTGGGACAGGAAAAACTTTGCATCCAATCCTGGATTGTCCTCCTGTATATAATTAAGAGTTACTATTTTTTATACAGTATACCACTTACACGCCAGAACGACTTCTAAGGGCTTTACAACTATAAAATCAATCATAAGATCCACACATAATTAAAACACACTTTAAGGATTCCAGCAAGGCATTAAAACATCCTTAATTAAAATGTACAACAACCCAGGCAAGTGAAAAAGTACGACAATTGAAACAGTGAAAGCACAGTTGAAACAATGAGATCAGAAGTTTAGTTCTTGGGAATGATTGCTGGAGCAGGTCTGTTTTCAGGAGCCACCAGAATGATCACCGAGGGCATCCCACAACATGGGGGCCACCAGTGGAAAAGCCCATCTTGGCATTACCACAAGCTGAGAAGCCTCAATGTGAGCCAGTGTGGTGTAGTGGTTAAAAGCGGTAGACTCGTAATCTGGTGAACGGGGTTCGCTCCTCCACCTGCAGCTGCTGGGTGACCTTGGGGCAGTCACACTTCTCTGAAGTCTCTCAGCCCCACTCACCTCACAGAGTGTTTATTGTGGGGGAGGAAGGGAAAAGAGATTGTGAGCCGCTTTGAGACTCCTTCGGGTAGTGATAAAGCGGGATATCAAATCCAAACTCTTCTTCTTCTTCTTCAGGCAGCGGCAAAACTAACTGGATTCCATTAACTGAATGCAGTGCTCTTACTGGGCAGTGGAGGGGAAGAGGGATTTTCATGTAACTGGGCCAGAGTTATTTAGGGCTTTGCATGTCAGCAGCAGAACCTTAAAACTGCCCCAGTTGCGTGGCATGTGTCACTCGTCACTTGGGCTGCAAGAGAAGACCCACCTAGTGTCCACTGCAGAAGTCCAGAGGTGAGGTTCCCAACACGTGTCCCAGTGGCCAGAAAAGGGTGCAGCTGATGCACAAGGCAAAGGGCTTCACCACAGAGGCTGCCTGGGCCTCCATGGGCAAATATGGTTCCAAGAGCTCCCTGAAGCAGGAGACCCGTCCTTTCAGGGGGAGGGCAACATCTCCCAGAAAAGGCAGACTCCTCAGTTCTCAGGCTTCTGAACCACTTACGCAAAGGCTCTCTGTCTAAGCAGAATTCAGCTCCAGTCTGCTGACCTTCATCCTCTCCATCGCTGCATCCAGCCATTGGTTCAGCTTATGCCTATTGGATTTAATAGAAAAACTGTGTGTCATCAGCATACCAATGTCACTGTGCCCCAAACCTCCTGAAGGGATCTCCCAGAGGCTTCATTGGCTAAATAGTGTGGGGGGTGGAGTTATGCTTTGCAGCACCCTGCTAGCCAGCTGCCCAAATGTAGACATGTAGTTCCCCAGGGCTATTCTCTGGAACCAGCCATGCAGGCAGGAGCAAAACTACAGTAGCACAGTGGCTCCAACTCCGAAGCAATGGAGGTGGCAGTGACACCCAAAGTCCCCGAGAGATCCAACAGCAGCAGTCGGATTGCCCTCTCCTTGAACCCTGAGGGGAAGGAGTCCAGAGAACCTGCTTCCTCCAAAGTGCCTGAAGCGGAGCTGCCACTGCACCCCTGAGCCCCAAAGGAGATGTCGGAGACCTCAGGGTCCAGCAAGGGCTTTTGCAGGAGCAAGCATAGAGGACAAGCCCACCTCGTGGCAATCCATAATGTGGATGGATTGCTCTTCTTGGAGGAGTTATCATGGACTCAGTGTGTTCATGTTTTCTTTGAAGACCTAACAGTGTCTGCATTTGGAGTGTCTGACCAAAGTTGACTCATACTTGCCTTTATTTTTAATAATATATATTTGCAGGGCGTGGGAGCGAGGGAAGGAAGCAAATGCCTCCAGACTCAACCAAAACACAAACTGAAAAACATTAATAAGGAAGGATAAGTTGTTTGCTTATTATTTTAAAAATTGCAAGGTGTTTCTTTGTTTCTCATACGTGGTTTCCAAACTGAAATTGCTGTGAAGGATGACAAAGAGTTGGAGTACCATTTTTAGGCATGGCTTGCTGGCTTCCTGTCTCTTAAAGTAATTAGGTCACAGTAAGATCCTTGGTCATCATGCCCTACTGACATAGAGCTGCCGAGAATTTGCAGGTTAAGACAGCAATCCTAAGCTCCTGGGGAAGGCCGGCTGCCCTGGAATTTCCTTCCTGTCAGCAGAGGCAGAAGTCTGCTCCACTGCCACCAGTGCTCTGGCAGCATGGGAGGTGAAAAGGGGCATGTTGAGGGTGCGTTGAGGAAGCTCTGGAGCTAGACGTAAAGCCCTTCTGTTCTCCCTACCACCACCACCCCATGGTCATAAAACTACACCAACCCTGAGCCTGGCACAGCTTAGGATGTGATGGCTCCTCCACTGTGGGATCTCCCACCGACCTGTATAGGATAGCGTTGCCCAATTGTAGTACGAGATAATCACTTTGGGCATCTCTTAGTACTGTGTTGGAAATGAAATGCTATGGATCTGAGTGTGGATGAGAGAAGCTGTGGCCCTGTGGTAGAGGTCATATTTTTAATATCTGATACAAGTAGCTGCTCAGCAGCTTAAGATAGTGAGAGAGTGGGATACATCTTTTGGCATGACAATTTGGAACTCAGTGCCAGAATAGGGCTGTCTGGCCTCTTGGCCGGGCAAAGCAGCTGTTCCATGTCTCTCAGTAGTATTTTAACTGGAGGTGCCATTGTTGGGGTTTATTGCAGTTCAGGCTTTTGATTCCTGCTACACTTTTTGCAGTGATAGTGCAGTAATTTGTGAGATACCGAACTTATTTTGTTCACAGCACCTACTTACCTTAATGGAGCATCCTCAAAGTATTACTTGTGCTGAAATACTTAAATATATCGGATGACCTTCTAAGCCAGTTGTGGGGGAACCTTTGACCCTGCAGGTGTTACTGAACTACAGCTCCCAGCATCCTTGGCCGTTGGCCATGCTTGCTGGGGCAAATGGGAGTTATAGCTGAGCAACATTTTGGGCAAGAGCCAAAGGTTCCCTGCACTTCTTCTAAGGAATCAAATGCTAGGATTTGAACAACCAGCCTTAGTTATCACAATTTGCTTCCTTTAACTGCTTTGTTTCTTCTTTCCCTTCCCACAGGTGAGCGGCCGTTCCCTTGCACATGGCCCGATTGCCTTAAAAAGTTCTCCCGCTCTGATGAGTTGACGCGACACTACCGAACCCACACTGGGGAGAAGCAGTTCCGATGCCCGCTCTGTGAGAAGCGGTTCATGAGGAGCGACCACCTGACCAAGCATGCGCGTCGCCACACTGAGTTCCACCCCAGCATGATCAAGCGATCTAAAAAGGCCAGCTCTGCCTCCTTTTGAAGAACAGACTAGGGTGGGGGTGGGGGTGGGGAGACAACCATTGTCGAGAAAGGCATAACTGATCAGCACAAATACGTCCGCCAGCGTACAGAAATATTCCCCTACTTGCATTTTCAAAGCACATGTAGCCGGAAGATTAACATTTTCATCCTCTCCACCCTGCTATGCTACCAACAACAGTCTTAAATCAGTCACTGCTGGGTGGGCGTTGGGGAGGGGGGATCAGCAGAAATAATGCAACTTTTCTTTTTGTAGTTTAAATAATTGACACTGGTGTATATATGTCTGACTGGTGGTTTGACCTGTGACACCACAGTAGTGATTCCAAGCTCTTTGTGATTGCTGTGTCATGGGCATGTTTTGTTGACTAATGTAATGCTGCTTGTATTTAAATGAAAACAAAAACGACAAAAAAAGTTTAGTACAACCACTTTCCAGCTCACTTAAGTATTTCTCAAGTAAAGGAAACAGAACAGAAACCCAACTCCATAGCACATGTTTTAGAAGAAGATTCACTTCTCTCTGTGTGTGTCTCTCTCAATGGTCCATCCTGTTCAAGACTGTTAAGAAAAAAACCATTACATCTGTTGCTCTTATTAG